>NC_140168.1:103805785-103828285 GCF_963971535.1 Notolepis coatsorum | reverse complement strand
AAGTTATTAAGCAACAGATAACTATAGGAGACAAATCAAGAAAGTACAAGCACAATGACACTAAAAAGGAGACTAATTGATCACTGCTAAAGGGAAACACCACATAGGTTCCTCTCAAATTGGAGAAAACATATCATTGTCAAAGAAATAGAATTCTAGTTAATTTAGGACTAATAGTTAAAGACCATTACCAGCGAGAGACTAAATTAAATAACACAGGATTTAGAACTTAAATTAAGACAAAGTAAGATTAAAACAACTGTTATCCTTTCTCCTAATACATTAATTAGATATGGAGTTTTGCATCAAACATTATACAGGTTGATATAAGGAAACGGTGGCCACAATGATCTAAATCTGAATTATACTATAAGATTTAGATAGTCTAGCACAATCTGGAATGTAACAGTAAAAAGCATTTAGCAAAGTAGTGTGTGTTCATTTAGTAAGAAAAATGCTAATACTATGAATTGAAAATGGGTGATCCTGATGTAAACTTTCCAAAGAAGGTTTTTGCTAATCTAAATCCCTTTGGCAAAGTAGTGTGTATTGTGCTGTGTTGTACCCATTCTGCAAATCTGTGAGCAAATTATTCATTCATTTAGTCAATCAAATAATAAAGGTTTAGTCCGTTTCAGTAGAAGGAAGGAAAACGGTTGAAATAGATGTCCCTTCCTTATTTGGTTAGAGATCGTGTTAAACCAATGAAAAATAGGGATCGGAGTCTCCTTCTGTGACATCACGGAGCGGAGACTCGACCACTGGGGGATGGGTTGTCGAGTCCCTATATCTACCACAGGTTCGAGACATGAGACACACCCACGGAGACCAGCAGCAGACCACGAGGACGCACGGAGAAAGCATCTTGAGAAGACCTCACCAGCGCTGAAAACCTATCCAATCGAGACGTGCTGCAGATGCTGTTATAGAATAAGAAAAGTTAAACGAGAACTTTAAGCTGTCTTTGGATCTTCCAATAAACGACGGCCAGACTGTCTTTGTACCTTTAGCGCCTGGCTCCGACTCCAAATCATTTATAAGACAATTGAACAGAACGTGTGAGTACAACAGCCGAGATACTAGAAAGAGATCCACTATACGATTAGAAATACACGTCAATCTGGAGCCGTTTTCCTGAGCTGAAAAATCCACTATACCATCCTTCGAAGACAAATCTCTCATCTGGCAGAGCAACGACGTTTTCAACGACTGTCTACACTCTACTCTACGGACATCCAAACGCCGGCGGAGAATAGACGGTAAGTTGCGTCATGGGAGATGGGTTTAGGGGGATGCTGGGTGGGCAGCCATGGACTGGGGGTTGTAACAAGGCACCTAATGACATCAAAACAGCCGACGTTTGGCTCCAGTTCTCACAAGACTGGACTGGCATCAGCTGTTGTGATGAAGAGTTAGATGCTGGGAGTCGGAGGAAGGACACGGGCAGTTGGAACAGGACTCAATCATAAATGTAATAGACTAGATTGTGTTCGTTCGGCCGCGTCGTCAGAAAGGTAAATTGCTTTTTCCGTGCTATCAATCACGAACTTCACTCTTAGAATCGGCACGCATGTACGGACGAGTTTAAAAAGACGTTTTAAGACGGATCTGATATATGGTGGCCCGACGTAATCTGCTTATAGAATTCGCCAATTTGTACGGATTCATAGGAAGGCATTTGGTCGATTGAGTGAGAGACGTATAGTCTCCTCAACGATGCTTGAATGTCAAAGATAGAGAGGTTGGGAAGAGGGTTGGTGGGGGTAGAAAGTAAGCCTTGGGATGGAGCACTTGTTGAAACTGCGCTTAAAATAAAATTAAAAGAAAGGCACTTAGAAGCGTTATGAGTTAGTATATAAAGCACTGTTTAGTAGCGGGGCTAATAAAGACCTGTGTAGAAATGTATAAAAATATGGGTAAGGGATGTAAATTGAGATATGCATTAATTCGGTGTGATAGGACACTGATGCGCCAGCTTAACATTAGCGTCACGAGGTGCGGCGGAAACCATTATAAAAGTTGCCGTTGGAACCCGTGAGCTAGTGTTATGCTGAAGCAGACTGGATACATGCTAAAGCTAGGCTACAAGCTAACGGGTGATGCTGGGAGCCGGTGGAGCTTATAGCATCGTGTCGGGTGGCTGGAAAGCTACCGGGCGGGGCTACATGCTGTATTGAGCTGCCCAGGGCTGAAGGTTATTATAATGTTGGATGAGAGTATGTGTGTGATTGTGGCGTTGTATGAAAGAGAATGGGGATGAGTTGTTTAGGAGGTTAGGAATGAATGAATGAAACAGATAATTTTGTAAACAAATGAAGTCCCGTGACGAAGCCTCGCGTGTTGCTATTCTGGTGTCCAACGAGATCTCAGAAATGGCGGACGTGACGTAGTTTCGGGGATGACGTCTGCAGGAAGCCGGCCTGCAAGACGAACTACAATTCGGTGCAGGGGATTCTGGGAGTTGGGGTTAAAATTGAGAGGGCACGTGGGCTGGCGTGCTACGTAATGATGCACGTATTGTTAGAAGGTTGAGGGCGCCTCCTGCAGGATGTTTGGGGGTACTGTGGTGCAATAGAAGTGATGTGCGAAAAAATGCAGCAGGGGGCGATGTTGTCATAGGAATTAAAATAGCCTCTGTTGTGCCACGGTCCCCTTTGCTGTGAGGGGTGCTTTCAAATCTCCCTCATCTCCCTCCCTCCCTCCCTCCCTCCTTCTCCCTCCCTCCCTCCTCCCTCCCTCTCCTCTCCTCTCCTCTCCTTTCCTCTTCTCTCCTCTCCTTTCCCTCCCTCCCTTCCTTCCCTTCCTCCCTCCTTTCCTTTCCTCTCCTCCTTCCCTCTTCTCCCTCCCTCCCCCCCCCTCCTCCCCCCCCCCCCTTCCCTCCCTCCTTCCCTCTTCCCCCTCCCTCCCTCCTCCCTCCCTCTCCTCTCCTCTTCTCTCCCTTCCTCCCTCCCTCCCTCCTCCCTCCCTCTCCTCTCCTCTCCTCTCCTCTCCTTTCCTCTCCTCTCCTCTCCTTTCCCTCCCTCCCTTCCTCCCCTTCCTCCCTCCTTTCTCCTCCCTCCCTCCCTCCTTCCCTCTTCTCCCTCCCTCCTCCCCCCCCTCCTCCCCCCCCCCTTCCCTCCCTCCTTCCCTCTTCCCCCTCCCTCCCTCCTCCCTCCCTCTTCTCTCCCTTCCTCCCTCCCTCCCTCCCTCCCTCCTCCCTCCCTTCTTCTCCCTTTCTCCTTTCCTTTCCTTCCCTGTCTCCCTCACTTCTCTCCCTCCCTCCGTTTCTCTCCCTTCCAATCTCCCTCACTTCTCTTTCCCTCCCTATGTGGTACAGTCAGCAGAGGTTTAGTGTGAACCCGCCTCCCCTCCATCCTCTCCTCCCCGATCCCTCCCTTCTCCCCCCCTCTCCTCTCCCTCCCCCCTCTCTCCTCTCCTCTTCCCTCCCTCCTTTCCTCCCTCCCTCCCTTCCTCCCTCCCTCTCCCTTGAACCCCCCTCCCCTCCTCCCCCTCCCTCTCCCTTCCTCTCCACTCCTCCCTCTCTCCCTTCCTCCCTCCCTTTCCCTTCTTTCCCCAGGAGTACCCCCCCTACAGTGATGCACCCTTCCCCCCCTTTCCCTAGACGCCTCCCTCCCCTCCCTCCCTAGTGTATCGTTCCCTCATTTCCGTTTATGCTATGGTATATGCCCCCCGCCCCGCTGTAGGATTGAGATATCAGTTCTCTCCGCCAGAGGGGTGAGACCCCGTGCGGAAATGGTGCGCTTTTTGCCCCCCCCCCCCCCCCGTCCCTTCCTTATCTCTGGGTCCCTTTTGGGGGGATCCGGTCTGGGTTCTGTGACGCTGTAGGCAGGGTCTAGGGTGCTAACAGGGTTGGGGTGTTGAATGTGGGGATTAATTGGGAAATTAAGGTTGTCTAATGCTTGACTGATCTGACTATTGAAAGATGGTGAAAGGCCAGACGGTGGAACGGCGGCCTGCACCACAGGGCTGGTTCGCACGGACAATCGCAAGAATGAGGGGAACCAGTGCGCCATCTGCATCATCACAGATGACTCGGGGTGCCCTGGTCAGGTCAAAAAGACTTATGAGGGAACTTCAGGAGGTCAGACGTCTGGGTGGCAGTTTTATTACAGCAGAATTGGTTGGGGATGATCTGTTTAGCTGGGAGATTAGGTTGTTTCAGTTGGATGTGGACTCCTTGTTGTGGCAGGATATGAAGGAGGCTAAGACGGAGTTTATATTGTTGGGTGTCTCTTTTCCACAGGATTTTCCGTTCTCTCCGCCTTTTATGAGGGTACTCTCCCCGAAGTTAGAACATGGTTATGTGAGCAAGGGTGGGGTCATATGTATGGAATTATTGACACCAAGTGGTTGGTCTAGCGCTTATACCATGGAGGCTGTCGTGAGGCAATTTGCGACTAGTCTAGTGATGGGTCAGAGTCGCATGGTTAAGGGGGGAGAGGGAGCGGGAGGGGCGTCTTTGAGTCAGAAAGAGGCAGAGGCAGCCTTTAAAACACTGGTGGAGACCCATGATAGGTTTGGCTGGCGATCTCCACCAAAGTCGGAAGGTTAGGAGGCAACGCCGACCGCCATTTAGACATAGGTAGTGTAGTGGTATGTGGTGGTATTGTTGTTTCGGCCCCCCTCTCGTCAGATATTTCTTCCCCCTCCCCTCCTGTCCTAGCTCCTTTCCGAGGTGCGTCACTCCCTCCCTAGTGGTGTACTCCCTCACGGGACGTTCCCTCCCTTCCGGTCTAGCATAAACGTGCTCTGGTCTAGACCGGGTCTCCTCTCCTCTGGGGGAATTGGGTGTGCTCCCTCCCTCCCGGGCCTTTCCCAGTGTGTGTCCCCATCCCCGGCCCGGGGGCGCCTTCCCACCCCCCCCCCTCTTCCACTCTCCTATTAGGGATATATTGGAGGGTTGGTTAGGGGGAAAAGTAGGAAGGGGTAAAATGTTGTATAGTGAACAGTTTGTAATAAGGGATGTTGTTGGTTGTTGTCTGTGGGGCGTTGCAGGGAGAGTGGGGAGACGCACAGCAGGAGGAGGGAAGCAGAGATAACGCAGAGGAGTGCAGGCCGGTCCAAGGATGTTTGGTTTGTCTAGGCGTGCGGAGTGCGTGTTGGTTTTGGGCGCTCTGGTAACGGGTTGGTTGCTTGTTGTGGCGGGAGTTTTGTTTTATTTTTGGCCCCAGGCACCCGAACTTATAAATATAGACGTGGACAGGCGAGAATTGCGTGAGCCTCACACGAATATGTTTATAAAAATAGCAAGGGAGGTGGCGAAAAGTGCAAATAAAACTGATTGTTATGTGTGTGGCCTAGCGCCAGAGTCGTCTGCAGCCGGTTTGCCGTTGATGGCCCACCCAGTTACTGAGTGTCATAACTCTGTGCTGAGGGGTTTTAATCTACCTTTCCTATGTAAGGGTGTGAGTGAGGAGAGGGAAGAGGGGTATCATAAGGCAAAGGGTTTGTTAGGGGCAATGGCGGAGCAGGCTGTGTTGGATGTTACGCCTATTCCAGTGGCAGTTAGGCCAGAAGAGTTTACGAGGTGTGAGGACGGCGAAAATGGTAAATATATGGGCACGCTGGGAAATTGTGTAGGAGGGGTGAGCCTGGGGGCTGCGAAGGTGGCGGCACGGGCACCCCCAGGTACGTATTGGATTTGTGGGGACAATGCATATGCAGCGTTACCGGCAGGTTGGAAAGGAAGGTGTGCGTTGGGATATCTGGTACCGGCGATGAGGATAACTGATGTTTTGCCGACGCACCCTAGGGCTAGGAAGGCGCGAGCTGTGAGTGCGGATCATTTTTTTAGGGTGGCACTTCCTGCGTATGGGACATATGCTAATTGGCAGGAGATTGATCACTTGGCTGCATTGTTTGAAGAGATGACGATCACAACAACTAAGGGGTTTAGCCTAGAGAATGAGGAGATGCGGTCGTTGAGATTAATGGAGATGCAGACAAGGGCGGCAATGGATTTTTTGTTGTCAGCTTCAGGGGGTACGTGTGCGTTGATTGGTCAGGAATGCTGTACTTATGTGCCAGCAAATGATGAGATAGGGATGCCAGATGTGATAGAACATTTGAAGAACATTACGAGGGATCTCCATGAGACTCGGGAGACATCGTGGGAAGATTGGGGTCAGGAGCAGATGGGGTATATAGGTTGGGTGATAGTTAAGTACGTTCTCTGTGCAGTAGTGATATTTGTGATATTGGTCGTGTGTGTGTCGGTGATTAGAGCATGCTTTGGGTATCTGATTAGGACTCTCTGCGCAGCCGGTCCGGCGGTGGAGAAGTCACTCCGCTCGG
Source organism: Notolepis coatsorum (assembly GCF_963971535.1). Taxonomy (NCBI): domain Eukaryota; kingdom Metazoa; phylum Chordata; class Actinopteri; order Aulopiformes; family Paralepididae; genus Notolepis; species Notolepis coatsorum. The sequence continues at coordinate 103,821,991 of NC_140168.1, read as the reverse complement.
CTGCACCTGTTATGACTAGGATAATGGCGGTGAAGGAGGGTGACGAAGGGGGCCGAGCGGGGGTGGGCGTTCCGTTGGTGCAAAGGTACCATGAGTACGCCCTGTCTGTCGCTTTTTGATCTGGGCTGCTGGACAGTCTGGGTCGAGGGGTGAGGGATGGGGTGTGCATGGGGTATGATGTTGGGGGACGTGCCTGGGGATATTGTAAAGGTAATGTTGTTTTTGTGAATGAGTTTTGTTTCCATAAGTAGGTACAAGGAGGAGGATTGTGTTGAGTTGTTAGGTCCCTGGGGTCTGGTGCTGAGTCTGTACGGTTATGCATGATCGTTTAGCAGGGCACTGGGCTTCCTGGGGTAAGTGACAAGAAGGGGTGCCTGGGCGTTAACTACCTTGTACCTGTGGTGAGGTTATCCTGTCCTCTGTGGGGAGTCTGTAATGGACGCTTCGGAAAACAGAGGGTGGGGCCTCGCGGCGTGCAGGGAGTGATGTCGGAAGGTGCGTAAAAACAAAGTTAGTGGACACGTGTCTGAGGAGGACAAATGTCCACTGGGGGGAAGTAGTATTGAAAAATGGGAACAAGATGATTGAATGAAATGTAATAAGGGCTGAGACACTAATCAAAAACTTTGTGATTTTCGAGGTGAAACAGAACATTGGAGCGGGAGAACGGGGAAAACATCGGAAAGCGGATATTCAACGAAGGAGGAGTCAACATAGAAGCGGAAATAAGGGAGTAGACACCGAAAACGCAAACACCACTGTCAATCACAACATCTCTCAAGAATTTGAAAAAATTGTATGAATTAAGTAAATGATTATTCATACTGTTGATAACCAATCTCTCAAAAATTAGATGTGGTATGAATATTAGATAGAAGATATATTCATACTGGAAAAACGGAGTAAAGTGAAATTCCAGTTGAAAAATTAAAAAGAACTGTTGTATTTTGTGCTCTATTTTTTCAGCAGTTCTGCCAGGCAACAAGGGCACCACAAGTCAGGTAAGACTACAGATCACCAGTGAAAAGGGAAAGGAGAGAATAGACAGGGCTACAGGTACCGTTAGCGGTTGTTCGAGTAGGAGATAGTCACACAAGCATAGACACCTACACTTAGACAGGGAATACAAAGATCACTCTTGCCTGCTGCCATTTAAAAAAAAAAAAATAAAATAAAGTACATGAGGAGAAGAAACGCATATAGAAAAATGACAACGGAGGCAAGTAAAGATGTGAGTACACCAATTGGTTGGATGGAGGATACCCCGATACAAGTGCTTGCTAAAAATAATCCTTACACAGAGGACAATCCTTACTATGTGGAAAGACTTATTGAATTATCAGAGAAATGGAATAAAAGATGGCCACACATCACCAAACCCTGGCCTATTGAGGGCTCTTTTGATTTAGAAATAATATCAGATCTGCATGCTCTAATTAGGACATATAGAACGGGAGAGGAAAAAGTGGGAAAGCTGACAAAGAGAGGGAAAAAACGCATGTTAGAAATGGACACCTTATCAAAATTCGCTCGGGAAGCTGAGAGAAGGAAGAGTATGGTTGAGGACAGTTCGACTGTCAATAAGGAGGCCCTGCCGACAGAGGAGCTAGCTCCCATTCTGATCACTCCCCTGGCCCCTAATAGTCATCTCCCAAAAAGCACCTGAGGTAATTATAGCACCTCCACCATATGCCAGCAGGAATAGGGAACCAATCTACCCTATCCTGCCTATAATAGACATGGATAGCCAATACGAGATAACCAATAATAGCGGCAGTAGAACAGAGATGGGACGGGCAGTGACAACAATCACCCTAACACCTGAAGTAGACGAAACGGACCAGGAAAGAAGAAGGGAGCGAGACGTTCAGTCCCACAGTATTCCTTATCCCAGGGCGGCGGAGAGATATCGAGACGAAGAGAGACATCGAGGTATATATACACCACTCAGTTCCGCAGCCAAAGAAATTCTCTGGGCAGAAGGAGAGGGACGTCGAAGCGATGACATCAGGGAGATAGACGACAAAATAGATAGTCTATACGTCAGGAGTCGCAGCCACAGATGAGACTATCCCCGGGAGAGGTCAAGACAAGCTCCCAGCTATCGCCGGTCCTATTCCCCCGAAGGCCGCGAATACTGGGAAGACACAGAGGACGAGGACCAGACATGGGAGCCCCAGAACAAGTATCAGGAGAAAGACAGAGAACGAGAGGAAGAGGAGAGAAGGGAGAGACCCATCAAAGGAGTGACGCCGAAGACCTTACCTGCTCCAAAATACACTACAACACTCTCCGTGCCCTCACCTTCCCTCGAAGGAAGCAACCGGCGGATGAAACTGACGGCTACCATGGAGGAATTAAAGCGACGACATCATGGGATGAATAAGGAAAACCGAGAGATGGAAGCACAGATACAGGCCTACCAAGAGGAAAAAGACACTGATTCCGAGGGATACCGAGCAATCGCCGAACGCTGGAGAAGGGGCACTGACGCACGAACAGAATTGGAAGACCAAATGAGAGAAGCAAGAGATGAAATCAAAGCGTTGAAAAGGGCGGAAGAAAAAAGAGTGACCAGATCCAGTACCCGAGAGCCTACGGTCAACATACAACCCTTGATGATAAGACATCAGGGATTGGAGTACCAGCCATGGAATGCTTCAGACATGTCCCAAATATCGGAGAAGTTGCCCTCCCTCCAGAATGGGGCTTTTCCATGGATTGCCAAGCTGGAGGAAATAATGGTAGGCCAACAGCTGGCTATCGGCGATGTCAAGCGACTACTCTCTCACAAAGTAGGAGTCGCTGGCATGGAAGAACTACTAACCAAGGCTGCCTTGGTGCGGTATGTGGTGTCTGGAGCCCACGACCAAGACCTCTACGCCGCTCACCGAGGAGCACTGTGGCGGGTCCTGCGAGAGACCTATCACACCCTGATGCATCCAGATAAGATCCACATTGGTGCGTTGGGACCTGATACCCCCCCCAGAGAGTATGTGGCACAAGCCTACGCCACCTGGAGAGACATGACCGGCCAAGACCCTGCACAAAATCCAATGGGAGAGGCGATGCTAAGAGAGAAAATACAGAAGGGCCTCTCCAGCGAGGTGAGACAAAAACTGAACGAAGTGGTATGCCTGGGAAGCCTTCCTTTAGATGCATACATGGAGAACGTGAGCCATCAAGTGGAGCTGCACAGGAAGAAGGAACAACAGGCCAAAGACAAAGAAACGGCAAGTCAGCGAAAGCTCATGTACCAACAGCCGGTTGAGGCAGTCAAGATGGTAGAGTACCTCCAAGCCCTGGTACAAGCCACACCACCCAGAGCCGAGACGGGGAATAGTGGACAACTGAACAACCAGGAAACAGCACAGCCCACCAAACAGGAAGCACCGGCACCCACTCAACAACCAAATCAGAGGGGATCAAACGGGCAGTCACGACGAGGAAATGGACAGCAAAGAAGTGGACCCCTGGAATGGCCAGCGTCAGCGGAGTGTTGGCATTGTGGAGAAATCGGACATTTCGCCCGGAACTGTCCGATGGCTGGTTGGCGAAGCCAAGGACCCAGCAGCAGGGGTCGAGGAAATAACAGAGGAGGTGGTCGAAGAGGTTATGGCCGATCCCAGGAGCAGTGGTACGGACCCAACCAATACCAGAACCAATACCAGAACCAGGACCAGATGCAAGACCAGAACCAGCAACAGAACAGGGGCCCAGTGAATCCGTCCAGAGGGCCGGAACAGGAGTTCTGACGAGGCCCAGAGAGTTCAATGGGGGGGTGCCAGCTGTCATTGTCACACTTAAGGGAGGAACCGATAGTGCACGTAGCGGTGAATAATAAATCTGTCAGGATGATGGCAGACACCGGGGCGGCGTACACTGTGGTCCAACCTAAAGATGCGACACACCTGCCCATGTCCAGTCGATATGTACGGACCATTGGATTTGAAGGGATAAAGAAGCTGATTCCAGTGACAGAGCCTGTCACCCTGAAGTACAGAGGCAAAGAGGCGACGGTTTCCATCTTGGTCTCCGACACCGCACCCATTGGCTTACTGGGCAGAGACGGCCTTGGTATGTTGGGGATGAACATTCTATGCACACCCGATGGTTGTGTGATCGACGTCCCAGAAGACCAATACTACGAAATGATGCAAAGAACAGACCCCCGACCCCCGGAAGTATACTGGTTGGGGAACCTAAGCCAGGAGTTGCTCGGACCAGCGTTGGAATGGGAGACCTTCATCACCGCCAATATGCCATCGGCGAGGAACCCAGAGACACCATACCACTGCACTCTACAATACTATAAAGATGCGGATGAAAGACAAGCCGAGGAGTGGATGAGAAATCAACCAGAGGAGGTGCAGCTCAACGCCACCAGCATAGTGATGGGTCCCCAAGGAGCAGCAATACGGCTTGCACGAAGCAACTATCTACAAAAGGAACACGAGATCACAGACAGCGTTCCCCACGTGACGCTAAAAGTGACCGACTCGTGCCACCAACAACACATCGGAAGGATGATGAAAGAGGCAGAAGGAATAAAGTTCGAACAGACGACGGAGAACCGACTCATATGGATAAGCCCGGACAAATCGGTTCATCAAGATAATGATTCAAGGCACAGGGATGGGACGTCCCCAGACGGTGCAGCTGTCACAGGAGACAGTAGAAGAAACCCCCCAGAAATTGAGCCTCCAGGAGGAGATGATGGGGGCCATACCAGAAGTGCTGTGGTCAAAACATAGCACCGACATTGGACTGATCAAATCTGCTCAACCAGTGAGGGTGGAGCTTAGACCAGGAGCAACCCTGCCCTGGAAAAGTCAGTACCCACTGAAGGAAAAAGCGGTGGCCGGAATTGAGCCACAAATCAAAGGACTTCTAGAAGCCGGAGTACTACGAAAGACAAAGAGCCCCAAGAGCAACACGCCGTTGCTGCCAGTGGAGAAACCTGACACCTCGTACCGTCTGGTACACGACTTGAGGGCCGTCAATGAGGTTTTAATTGACTATCCCGCCGATGTCCCAGATCCCCACACACTACTGACATTCATCCCGCCGCAAGCTGAGTATTTTACAGTTATAGATTTGTGTAGCGCCTATTTTAGCGTACCTTTGAGCAAAGAGTGCCAGCATTTTTTTGGTTTTACCTATAAGAATGAGCATTATGAGTACACTAGGCTCCCACAGGGATTAAAGCATTCCCCACACATCTTTAACAAGATCTTGAGAGAGGATCTGGACGGGTTGGACCTGAGATTAAAATCCAGAGTCATTCAGTATATGGATGATATTATCTTGTGTGCCGACGATCAGACAACATGTCACAAGGAATCTATTGAACTATTGCAACTACTAGCAGAGAAGGGACACAAGGTGTCTTTGAAAAAATTGCAGTACTGTCAACCTAAAGTAGCATATCTAGGTCAAACGATTTCAAAAGGCCATCGAGCTATTACAGAGGAACATTTGGTGGCTATTAAGAAAGCTCCAAAGCCAGTGACTGTAAGACAGATGATGATGTTTTTGGGAATCGTCGGGTATAGTTCCACTTGGGTGGAGAATTATACAGAACTAGTAGGGCCTTTAAGAGCTATGATAAAAGTTTGCGGAAATGATAAGTTGAGTGCTAAAGTAACCTGGACTGAGGAGGGCCTAAGGGCATTTGAGACCATAAAGACCCGTATGTTAGCTGCCCCGGCCTTGACTTTGCCTGATTATACCAAGCAGTTCATACTGTATGTCTCTTCCTCTTCAGATCAGAGATATGCATGCGCAGTACTGGCACAAAACACCGGAGTGGGGATCCATCCACAACCAATAGGATACTACTCCATCGCCTATTCAGAGGTGGAAATGGGAATGCCTCCGTGCTACCGAGATTGCGCCGGAGTCTTCCTGATGTACGAGAAAGCTGCAAGTATCATGATGGGGTATCCAGTCAATATTATGGTAGGACATGCGATCCAAAATTTGTTGGAATCTGGTAAATCTGCACTAACGATACCCCGTCTGAAAAACTATTACAGGATTTTGGAACAGGAAGATGTTACTTTGACTAGGTGTTCCACAGTGAACCCAGCGCAGACCCTTCCTAAGCCTGAGGATGGAGAACCTCACGACTGTGTGGAACAAGCTGAGAGGTACTCCAGACTTAGAGCTGACTTGCAGGCTTTCCCGTTTAGCAGTCCTGATTTGGAACTTTGGACAGATGGCTCATGTTACAGAGTTGGAGAGGACCTAAAAGCAGGTTACTCTGTAGTAAAATCACAAGGTGATGGGTTCGTCGTAGAAAACTCTGACTGAAGCGTGCAAAATGGCAGAAGGTAAGAGCTGTAATATCTTTACGGATAGTAGCTACGCACAAAATATAGCTTTTCTCTACGGAGCAGTGTGGAAAGGGCGAGGTTTTAAGAGAGCAGATGGTACCGCCATAAGACACTGTAGTCAGATAACCGATTTGTTGGAAGCAATAATGAAACCCAAACAAATTGCGATTATCAAATGTGCTGCCCATCAGTCTGATGAGTCTAAAGTGACCAGAGGTAACAACATGGCGGATGTCGCTGCCAAGCAAGTGACAGGTGCGGACAGAGCAGGTAAGGTATTGGTTATCACACATGAGGTGGAGTTGGAAGATAAGATTACTTACAAAGATGTTTTGACCTTTCAGGAAGAGGCGAGTCAGGTGGAGAGAAATCTCTGGTCAGCAAGAGGGGCTAGTAGGGATGGGACAGGTTTGTGGCGGAACCATGAAGGACTTGTGGTTGCACCAACTGGCCTGGTCGGACTGCTGATCCAAACTGCGCATGAGTTCTGTCATGCCCACCGGAGAGAGGTGAGTAGGAAAATTGAGGAGTATGGGTTTTGGGCGCCAAACCTGCTACGGCAGATTGATTGTGTAATAAGTAGATGTGCAATTTGCTTGAAGAACAATGCACGCAGAGGGATCGTTGTGTCTCCGGGACACATCCCCACCCCAAATGGCCCAATGAGAGAACTTGTGATTGACTATGTAGACATGATAAAACCGATTAACCAAAAAAGGTACATTCTTGTCGTGGTGTGTCGATTTTCAAAGTGGGTGGAGGCTTGTGCGACTAAACATAAGGATGCTGCCTCAGTGGCTAAGTTCTTATGCCGTGATATAATAAGTCGTTACGGAATTCCCGATAAAATCGCGTCGGATAATGGAAAAGAGTTTGTGGACAAAACAGTACGTTTAGTACTCCAACAGATGGGGATAAAACAGCGTTTCGGGTCCGTTTACCACCCTCAGAGCCAGGGGGCTGTGGAACGCATGAACGGGGTACTTAAGAACAAATTGGTTAAGATCTGTCAACACACCGGTCTAAACTGGCTGAGCGCGTTACCGTTAGCATTAATGGCTTGTAGATCTAGCGAGATCCGGGGCCTGCGTTTAACTCCGCACGAAATGTTGTTTGGCCGATGTATGGTTGTGCCCGGATTGCGCGCAGCAGGAAAAGGTCCGAGTTTGGATATTCTAGACCACGAGATGCGTGAGTACGTGAAGTACATGTCAAAGCTCCACGGGGCAATCTATGATTATGTCTCTAGTAAACGAGAGACAGAGGAGGAGGAGGATAGGCGGAATGTTCCCCAGATAGTACCAGGGGACTACGTTTATGTTAAAGTGTTCAGACGCAAGTGGTATGGAGCGCGGCGGGAAGGACCGTACGAGGTCGTAAGAGCTACGGAAAGAGCGCTACAGGTAAAAGGATCTTCAATGTGGTTTCACCTTTCGCATTGCGTAAAAGCCCTGCAAGATGGGCAAGAATTGGAATCCGAACCCCTGTTCATTGATCAAGAACAGGAGGAAAGGCACGACGAAGGGGAGAATGAAGACGATTATGGGGAACCAGACCGAGGCGAACATGATGGTCCCTCTAGGGGAAATGAAGGATTTTTGCAGGAACCAGACAGAGGAGATCATGAATTGGAATTGGAAAATGATGATTTTTCCTCTGTGGATTTTGGCGGAGTACCAACAGCGGAACCAAGGACGTTGGAGGAGAGAGCGATTAGCGCAACTGCAACGAAAGAGACACGGCCAAAAAGGGTTATTAATAGACCTCAGAGGTTTCAGTGAGGATAACTGGTAGAATTGCAGCTAAGAGGAAATAGACCTCAGAAGGTCTTTTGCGAAGGAGAAATTTAGTTTTTATATGTTTATGGTTTAAGTCTCCTTCGGGGGGTTTTATTAGAAATGTTAGTCTTCTATTTTTGTGAAGTAGAATCTTTTCTTGCAGAGGCCATTACACAAATAGACACAGGTGGTAAGTAAGGACATGGATAAATATAGTCGTAAACAAAAAGAAACTGAGAATGGTACGATCATCTCTTTGCATAGAGAGACGGACCTAGACTGGATGTCATAATAATAACTGATAATGTGTATAACTGTGCAAGAAGAAGAGGTAAGTGAAATTTTGGATTTTTTGAATTTTTGAAATTTTTGAAAAATTGTTTATATTTTATGGAAATTATATCATTTTTGATTTTGGAAATTTACTGGTTACATAATGAGGGTAGACCCCTCAGAGAAGGGATTGTCGTAAATTAATTGAATCAAAAAAGTATGGTACAAGTAATGTTAGGGTTTTAAGGAGACACAGGGTCATAGCTAAAAGAGGAAGGACGCTCGAGTCAAAAGCAAACAGCAAGGAATGCATTTTTGGTTAATGGTTGAAATAACTGTGTCCCCACATCCCCCCTAGCGAGGTTAGTAACGCCATAAAAATCTACCCCTCCGACACCAGGAGGAGGGGTTGGTGTATTTTAGGGTAGAAACAGACCAAACCATGGTGCTATTCTCCTCTGGTGACAGTTTAAGTCTTCTGCCAGGAAGACAGATAGATGGTTACAGGGTCGCATTCCTTAGAAAGACAGTTGGTGGTTTAGATGTGAGTAGGAGATAGAAGGCCAGGAGGAAATAACTTAGCAGCTGGTCTAAAACAGTTAATGACTTAAAAAAATGCAGAAAGTTAAGACTCTAAAATAAGCAAGTTATTAAGCAACAGATAACTATAGGAGACAAATCAAGAAAGTACAAGCACAATGACACTAAAAAGGAGACTAATTGATCACTGCTAAAGGGAAACACCACATAGGTTCCTCTCAAATTGGAGAAAACATATCATTGTCAAAGAAATAGAATTCTAGTTAATTTAGGACTAATAGTTAAAGACCATTACCAGCGAGAGACTAAATTAAATAACACAGGATTTAGAACTTAAATTAAGACAAAGTAAGATTAAAACAACTGTTATCCTTTCTCCTAATACATTAATTAGATATGGAGTTTTGCATCAAACATTATACAGGTTGATATAAGGAAACGGTGGCCACAATGATCTAAATCTGAATTATACTATAAGATTTAGATAGTCTAGCACAATCTGGAATGTAACAGTAAAAAGCATTTAGCAAAGTAGTGTGTGTTCATTTAGTAAGAAAAATGCTAATACTATGAATTGAAAATGGGTGATCCTGATGTAAACTTTCCAAAGAAGGTTTTTGCTAATCTAAATCCCTTTGGCAAAGTAGTGTGTATTGTGCTGTGTTGTACCCATTCTGCAAATCTGTGAGCAAATTATTCATTCATTTAGTCAATCAAATAATAAAGGTTTAGTCCGTTTCAGTAGAAGGAAGGAAAACGGTTGAAATAGATGTCCCTTCCTTATTTGGTTAGAGATCGTGTTAAACCAATGAAAAATAGGGATCGGAGTCTCCTTCTGTGACATCACGGAGCGGAGACTCGACCACTGGGGGATGGGTTGTCGAGTCCCTATATCTACCACAGGTTCGAGACATGAGACACACCCACGGAGACCAGCAGCAGACCACGAGGACGCACGGAGAAAGCATCTTGAGAAGACCTCACCAGCGCTGAAAACCTATCCAATCGAGACGTGCTGCAGATGCTGTTATAGAATAAGAAAAGTTAAACGAGAACTTTAAGCTGTCTTTGGATCTTCCAATAAACGACGGCCAGACTGTCTTTGTACCTTTAGCGCCTGGCTCCGACTCCAAATCATTTATAAGACAATTGAACAGAACGTGTGAGTACAACAGCCGAGATACTAGAAAGAGATCCACTATACGATTAGAAATACACGTCACATTCTACTGTGAAGCCAAGCATGTTCAACCTGTGCAATGATGATTCCATGCTCTCTAGTATTACAGCTAACACCCCTGATGTATTTGTGGTAAATAAACACCTTAGGGAGGTGTCCATTCTTGAGGTTGGCTGTACTTTTGACTACAGCTTAGAAGAAGCCTTCCTAACCAAAATGCTGAAATACCAACAGCTACAGCAGACCATCTCACAGCTAGGCTACAGATGTAAACTCCTAGTTTTTATCTTTGGCAGCCTAGGGCATGTGCACAAGTTGGTTGTGAGGGGCCTACAAATAGCCGGTCTCCCCAAAAGGAAGGCCAAGCAGTTAGCCAGGTACTACTCAGTATCAGCTGTTATAGGAAGCCGCTCGATTTGGAGGAGGCGCTGTTACCTTTTCCCATGATTCTGCCGTCCATGCACCTTGTACCTGCCTGTTCTTCCATAATTTTCTGACTGCACTTGCATTGTTTATGTCCTTTGTATGAGACCTCCTTGTACTTCTGTTCATGTGGACATAAATAAACATTTCAAATGTGTGTATATGTATGTGTGCGTGTGTGTGTGTGTGTGTGTGTGTGTGTGTGTGTGTGTGTGTGTGTGTGTGTGTGTGTGTGTGTGTGTGTGTGTGTGTGTGTGTGTGTGTGTGTGTGTGTGTGTGTGTGTGTGTGTGTGTGTGTGTGTGTGTGTGTGTGTACTAACCCAGACACAGTGGGACCGGGTAGTTCCATCTCCTCACTGGACCAGGCATACAGGTGATGTGGGCGTTACCCTGGAGACAACAAACAAACACAGGATCAGAGACACAGAGGACCTCTTCACATGCTCTCCCACTTCCTGTTCCTCACTCTGTCAAATAACAGTCTCCACAAAGCCACGCGAATAGATGTAAATGATTAAACACTTAAACTAGACCCAACAGTTAGAGACTCACAGTGAGAGAAGTTGATCCCTATGTTGTGTTTGGAACGAGACAAGCAGTAACTCCACTGTTTGGCGAAAACACCGTTCCGCCTCTCAGGCTGTATTTATTTATTCTGTTTAGTTTGTTTTTTCTAAATCCCTCAAACATTGGATCAACAACAGTAAGTCTTCAATCTTATTCATTTGAATATAACTGTATTGTCCACCGAGGTGGAAAATTGTCTCGTCGGCTCAACAAACAGAGAATTAAACACAAGAAGTCAGATACTAAAACAATCATAGAACACAAACACACACAGACAGAGTTACACATTAGAGACACATAAAACACACAGACAGAGTTACACATTAGAGACACATAAAACACACAGACATAGACAGAGTTACACATTAGAGACACATAAAACACACAGACAGACAGAGTTACACATTAGAGAAACATAAAACACACACAGACAGAGTTACACATTAGAGACACATAAAACACACACAGACAGACAGACAGAGTTACACATTAGAGACACATAAAACACACACAGACAGAGTTACACATTAGAGACACATAAAACACACACAGACAGAGTTACACATTAGAGACACATGAAGGACTTCTTGAATATATTCCTAGTTGCCAGGGTGACTCTGGCTGAATAAAGGATGGAGGCTGTCTGCCAAGATACTCCTCGCCTGTTTCCTTGTTCTTTCTGCTGTTCTTATCTTAATATAAATACTATCACCATCTTTCTGAATACATTTGTAGATAAGAAACTAATTGATGTGGTAAACCATTTTAAGAATAACAAATACACTGATTGTAATGAGATTGAGTAAAAACCACTGACTCCAAACAAGTCACATTATTTCCCAGCAAAATGAAAATAGCAAAGGTCATTATCTACAGAAATTGGAGAAACACCTTTTCAAACCAGAGACCAATTTATCTCCTCCCACAGTTCTTGAAAATCTTGAAAACTATTTTGTTCAAAGACTTGATACTTTCATAGAAACACAAAACTTCAAAGCATCAATGTGGCTCAATCTACATGAATGGCAGTGATGGAAGTGATAGAAGAATCCAAGCAATAGAAAACCAGGAACATACTGTAGGGGCATTCCTACATTTAAAAAAGGCATTTGAAGAGGAAGTGTTACGGATTGGTGTTGGCAGAGGACCCAAACGCAGAACAGGATGAGGAGGAAGCAATAGACAAGACGAGGCGTGGAGCCAGGGGTGAAGTAGTCAAAAAAGAATGCTTTACTTTAAAAGCAGCAACAAAAACAAGGATCTCAAACGAGAGCACAGCAATGGCTGGCAGAGAGCAAAATACAAAAACAAGACACAAAAACCACAGCAGTGCTGGTAGGGAAAACTGTACAAACTAATCTACAAACAAACATTGACCAAAACGACTGTAAACACGAAAAAACAAAGATGGTAAAACAAACTGAAAACAAGACTTACTAACATAGGGAGAACAAGGAGCGAAATGACAGAGCAAGAGTAACAACGAAACAATGAACCGACAAAGAGAGACTGGCAAAACGAGGCAGATATACAGACACTGATTGACACAAGAGGGTAATTGGGAACAAGACACACCTGGGAGCAAAACAGAACTAACACAAGGCCAAAACACACTGGGGAATAAACAAGGCTAGAACAACAGACCGAATCAAATATACAATACTGAGACAACACTAGACTGATCATAATTACAACACAGACAGCAGACTAGTGATGATATTCAGGAAATCAAAACAGACAGAAACATAGAGATGCACACGGTGCAGCACCAACTGAATTAGGCCACCGGGTGGCAGTAGAGCAAAGTCTATGAACTTGACACGACTGTTCATGTGTGGAGGAAGTCCATGGAGAGGTGGGGAGGAGGGACTAGCAGGCGAAGCCTGGCCAGGAAAAGATGAACCCTTACAGCAAGTTTGCCTGGATATTGGGAATCAAAAGCAAGCAGCAAAAAGCTACACAGGAAGTGGAAGCCAGACGCTACACAGGAAGAGGAAGCCAGACGCTACACAGGAAGAGGAAGCCAGCGGCTACACAGGAAGTGGAAGCCAGATGCTACACAGGAAGAGGAAGCCAGCAGCAAACAGGACGAGGAAATCAGAAGCTACACAGGAAGAGGAAGCCAGATGCTACACAGGAAGAGGAAATCAGAAGCTACACAGGAAGCACTGAAACATTGACCATTGCCCCCGGAGGCTAAATCATCATTAGTAATAAAATAAAATAAAATAAAATATGACTCTTTAGTGACCTATTTACCTGTTCCTTCTACAATATAGTGTCCTGTTCTTAAAACACTGATATCCAATTGAAGGGAGGCAGAAGCTAAGATATTCCTTTAACTATGTTGACTAAAGACACATTTGCCTGTGATGGTTAGGGTTAGTATTTGCTGACCTGCAGAGAGGGTTAGGGGTGAGGGTTTAGGAGGTTACCTGTAGGGAGTACCCCTGTTGGCAGGAGAACTGCACCACATCTCCCACCATGTACCTGTCACCCTGCCGGATACCCCACGACGGAGTCAGAGGCTCAGGACACGACTCCAGCCCTATAGCTGCACACACACACACACACACACACACACACACACACACACACACACACACACACACACACACACACACACACACACACACACACACACACACACACACACACACACACACACACACACACACACACACACACACACACACACACACACACACACACACACACACACACACACACACACACACACACACACACACACACACACACACACACACACACACACACACACACACCGAGAACAAACCACACCATAGTTAGAAGTGGGGCCCACAGCCTGATGTGGAGACGGTCTAGGAGACACTGCATCTAGGAGACAGTCTAGGAGACACTACATCTAGGAGACAGTCTAGGAGACACTGCATCTAGGAGACAGTCTAGGAGACACTGCATCTAGGAGACAGTCTAGGAGACACTGCATCTAGGAGACAGTCTAGGAGACACTGCATCTAGGAGACAGTCTAGGAGACACTACATCTAGGAGACAGTCTAGGAGACACTACATCTAGGAGACAGTCTAGGAGACACTACATCTAGGAGACAGTCTAGGAGACACTACATCTAGGAGACAGTAAATCTACAGCAGTGTCAGTTCTAGGATTAGAGTTGTCTGGGGGTTAGGATTAGGGTTGTCTGGGTTAGTTTAGTTTTAGTTTCTTTAATAGTTGTCATACAGAAGTACAGAATCCTTTTATACAAAATGCTTCTTACTGTTGCGCTCCAGAGACTGTGCAAGACAAGATAAGTATGAAATAAAATAACATAGTAAAATTAGAAGTAAAAAAATGAGGTCACAGTGTTCAGTTTAGACATATGTACAATGTTCGATGCAGAATAGACATAGTTACCATACAATATACAATACTGTGCAGTGTACTAATATACAATACTATATAGTGCAAGGCAGAAATGGAGAAATGGGACGAGGTGCAATTTAGGTACAATTCACAGTAGGTGTACGAGTTGTAGTGCAAATCCTTTATCAATAAATATAAAGTGTAAGTGTGTTTGTGTGATCTAAAGTGTGGAGAGTGGGTGCTGCAGTGTGTTGTTTGTTTGAGTGAGTGTGTGCGTGTGGGTGTGTGTGCTGTGTGCCTTTGATGGTTGTTGCATAGTGATTATTGTTGGTTTAGCGATTATTGTTCGTTTAGCAGCCTGATGGCCTGGGGATAGAAGCTTCTTCTGAGTCTTTCTGTGCTCGCCTTAAGACTCCGGTATCGCTTGCCTGACCGCAGCAGTTCAAAGAGGCAGTTGTTCGGGTGGCTCGAGTCCTTAATAATTCTCTTAGCCTTCCCCTTGCACCGCTTGTTGTAAATGTTCTGGAGGGTGGGAAGCCCCCCTCCAATTGTGCGTTCGGCTGAACGTGTCACTCTTTGTAGTCTGCTACGGTCTTGTGCAGTGCTATTCCCAAACCAGGAGGTGATGTTGCCGGTCAGGATGCTCTCTATTGTACATGAGTAGAAGTTCCTAAGGATCTTCTGACTGACTTGGAACTTCCTTAGGCGCCTGAGGAAGTAGAGGCGTTGTCGTGCCTTCTTCACAACACTGTCAATGTGTGTGGTCCATGTCAAGTCCTCGGATATGTGGGCTCCGAGGTACTTGAAACTGTTCACTCTCTCAACCGGTGCCCCGTCGATGCTGAGGGGGCTGTAGTCCTTGACCCCCGACCTCCTGAAGTCCACAATCATCTCTTTTGTTTTGCTGACATTCAGGGAGAGGCAGTTCTCCTGACACCACTGTGACAGGTTCTCTACCTCTTCCAGGTAGGCCCTTTCGTCGTTGGCAGAGATCAGGCCCACCACTACTGTGTCATCAGCAAATTTGATGATGGTGTTGTTGTTCCGCTGTGCTACGCAGTCATGTGTGTACAGGGAGTAGAGGAGGGGGCTCAGAACACAGCCCTGGGGGGCCCCTATGTTGAGCGTGATGGATGAGGAGGTGCAGTTGCCGGCTCTTACCACCTGGGGTCTGCCCGTCAGGAAGTCCAAGACCCACTGGCAGAGGTCGTAGTTCAAGCCCAGGTCCCTGAGCTTGGCTATGAGTTTGGAGGGGGTTAGGGTTAGAGTTGTCTGGGGGTTAGGGTTAGAGTTGTCTGGGGGTTAGGATTAGAGTTGTCTGGGGGTTAGGGTTAGAGTTGTCTGGGGGTTAGGGTTAGAGTTGTCTGGGGGTTAGGGTTAGGGTTGTCTCTGGGTTAGGGTTAGGGTTGCCTGGGGTGTTGGCCACTCCATCTCCTGGAAAATCAAAACAGATCTTTGCATTTTTGCTCTTTTGTTTGTTTTTTGCATTTGAAAACAAATACAAAATAAAATAAAACATCTTAAACTGCACATGTTTTACTATTTCATAAATCTGAGGTCAAGAAACCCATTGTATCTGTTGAGGTCAGAGGTCAAGAGAACCCATTGTATCTGTTGAGGTCAGAGGTCAAGAGAACCCATTGTATCTAATTGGGCTCACCATTTCTTCTTGTCAAACATTTGGAGAAAGATTTTGTCACAGAATGAGGAGCAAATTCAGCCTAAGACTCATCCCCCCCGACACTCCACAAACCGCCTGG
>NC_140168.1:103625591-103805585 GCF_963971535.1 Notolepis coatsorum | reverse complement strand
AGAGATAGAGAGAGAGAGAGAGAGAGAGGACACAGAGAGAGAGAGAGGAGAGAGAGAGAGAGAGAGAGAGATAGATAGAGAGAGACAGAGACAGAGAGAGGGAGATCTATTGTTCATTCATAACTTTTGAACAATAGATGATATTTCGAATCTGTCAGCTGTTCTGTATTGCCCACAAAATTGTCTAAATCCCATACACTCTAAATGTCCTAATCCATGTAAGTAAAGTGGTTGAAAATGCATTTGTTTGTTGAAAGGAACGATTAAAAAAAAATTTGAAAGCCCTAGTTGTTATCTTCAATATGGTACTACTGTATACATGAGGTACTTTTAAATACCCACTAACAAATAATTCATCACAAACCCATGAAGTTCAAGTTCAGGAAGGTTGGGACTGGGGCGCCTAGGGCTAAGAGGGTTTTAATAAGACATAGAATAAGAGTCTGTGGCCGATTTGTACAAGTGATGGCTTATTTTGAATATGTGAACCTGTACAGACAGACAGACAGACAGACAGACAGACGACAGACAGACAGAGACCAGACAGACAGACAGACAGACAGACAGACAGACAGACAGACAGACAGACAGACAGACAGACAGACAGACAGACAGACAGACAGACAGAGACAGACAGACAGACAGACAGACAGACAGACAGACAGACAGACAGACAGACAGACAGACAGACAGACAGACAGACAGACAGACAGACAGACAGACAGACAGACAGACAGACAGACAGACAGACAGACAGACAGACAGACAGACAGACAGACAGACAGACAGACAGACAGACAGACAGACAGACAGACAGACAGACAGACAGACAGACAGACAGACAGACAGACAGACAGACAGACAGACAGACAGACAGACAGACAGACAGACAGACAGACAGACAGACAGACAGACAGACAGACAGACAGACAGACAGACAGACAGACAGACAGACAGACAGACAGACAGACAGACAGACAGACAGACAGACAGACAGACAGACAGACCAGAGACAGACAGACAGACAGACAGACAGACAGACAGACAGACAGACAGACAGACAGACAGACAGACAGACACAGACAGACAGACAGACAGACAGACAGACAGACAGACAGACAGACAGACAGACAGACAGACAGACAGACAGACAGACAGACAGACAGACAGACAGACAGACAGACAGACAGACAGACAGACAGACAGACAGACAGACAGACAGACAGACAGACAGACAGACAGACAGACAGACAGACAGACAGACAGACAGACAGAGACAGACAGACAGACAGACAGACAGACAGACAGACAGACAGACAGACAGACAGACAGACAGACAGACAGACAGACAGACAGACAGACAGACAGACAGACAGACAGACAGACAGACAGACAGACAGACAGACAGACAGACAGACAGACAGACAGACAGACAGACAGACAGACAGACAGACAGACAGACAGACAGACAGACAGACAGACAGACAGACAGACAGACAGACAGACAGACAGACAGACAGACAGACAGACAGACAGACAGACAGACAGACAGACAGACAGACAGACAGACAGACAGACAGACAGACAGACAGACAGACAGACAGACAGACAGACAGACAGACAGACAGACAGACAGACAGACAGACAGACAGACAGACAGACAGACAGACAGACAGACAGACAGACAGACAGACAGACAGACAGACAGACAGACAGACAGACAGACAGACAGACAGACAGACAGACAGACAGACAGACAGACAGACAGACAGACAGACAGACAGACAGACAGACAGACAGACAGACAGACAGACAGACAGACAGACAGACAGACAGACAGACAGACAGACAGACAGACAGACAGACAGACAGACAGACAGACAGACAGACAGACAGACAGACAGACAGACAGACAGACAGACAGACAGACAGACAGACAGACAGACAGACAGCCAGCCAGCCAGCCAGCCAGCCAGACAGACAGACAGACAGACAGCCAGCCAGCCAGACAGACAGACAGACAGACAGACAGACAGACAGACAGACAGACAGACAGACAGACAGACAGACAGACAGACAGACAGACAGACAGACAGACAGACAGACAGACAGACAGACAGACAGACAGACAGACAGACAGACAGACAGACAGACAGACAGACAGACAGACAGACAGACAGACAGACAGACAGACAGACAGACAGACAGACAGACAGACAGACAGACAGACAGACAGACAGACAGACAGACAGACAGACAGACAGACAGACAGACAGACAGACAGCCAGCCAGCCAGCCAGACAGACAGACAGACAGACAGACAGACAGACAGACAGACAGACAGACAGACAGACAGACAGACAGACAGACAGACAGACAGACAGACAGACAGACAGACAGACAGACAGACAGACAGACAGACAGACAGACAGACAGACAGACAGACAGACAGACAGACAGACAGACAGACAGACAGACAGACAGACAGACAGACAGACAGACAGACAGACAGACAGACAGACAGACAGACAGACAGACAGACAGACAGACAGACAGACAGACAGACAGACAGACAGACAGACAGACAGACAGACAGACAGACAGACAGACAGACAGACAGACAGACAGACAGACAGACAGACAGACAGACAGACAGACAGACAGACAGACAGACAGACAGACAGACAGACAGACAGACAGACAGACAGACAGACAGACAGACAGACAGACAGACAGACAGACAGACAGACAGACAGACAGACAGACAGACAGACAGACAGACAGACAGACAGACAGACAGACAGACAGACAGACAGACAGACAGACAGACAGACAGACAGACAGACAGACAGACAGACAGACAGACAGACAGACAGACAGACAGACAGACAGACAGACAGACAGACAGACAGACAGACAGACAGACAGACAGACAGACAGACAGACAGACAGACAGACAGACAGACAGACAGACAGACAGACAGACAGACAGACAGACAGACAGACAGACAGACAGACAGACAGACAGACAGACAGACAGACAGACAGACAGACAGACAGACAGACAGACAGACAGACAGACAGACAGACAGACAGACAGACAGACAGACAGACAGACAGACAGACAGACAGACAGACAGACAGACAGACAGACAGACAGACAGACAGACAGACAGACAGACAGACAGACAGACAGACAGACAGACAGACAGACAGACAGACAGACAGACAGACAGACAGACAGACAGACAGACAGACAGACAGACAGACAGACAGACAGACAGACAGACAGACAGACAGACAGACAGACAGACAGACAGACAGACAGACAGACAGACAGACAGACAGACAGACAGACAGACAGACAGACAGACAGACAGACAGACAGACAGACAGACAGACAGACAGACAGACAGACAGACAGACAGACAGACAGACAGACAGACAGACAGACAGACAGACAGACAGACAGACAGACAGACAGACAGACAGACAGACAGACAGACAGACAGACAGACAGACAGACAGACAGACAGACAGACAGACAGACAGACAGACAGACAGACAGACAGACAGACAGACAGACAGACAGACAGACAGACAGACAGACAGACAGACAGACAGACAGACAGACAGACAGACAGACAGACAGACAGACAGACAGACAGACAGACAGACAGACAGACAGACAGACAGACAGACAGACAGACAGACAGACAGACAGACAGACAGACAGACAGACAGACAGACAGACAGACAGACAGACAGACAGACAGACAGACAGACAGACAGACAGACAGACAGACAGACAGACAGACAGACAGACAGACAGACAGACAGACAGACAGACAGACAGACAGACAGACAGACAGACAGACAGACAGACAGACAGACAGACAGACAGACAGACAGACAGACAGACAGACAGACAGACAGACAGACAGACAGACAGACAGACAGACAGACAGACAGACAGACAGACAGACAGACAGACAGACAGACAGACAGACAGACAGACAGACAGACAGACAGACAGACAGACAGACAGACAGACAGACAGACAGACAGACAGACAGACAGACAGACAGACAGACAGACAGACAGACAGACAGACAGACAGACAGACAGACAGACAGACAGACAGACAGACAGACAGACAGACAGACAGACAGACAGACAGACAGACAGACAGACAGACAGACAGACAGACAGACAGACAGACAGACAGACAGACAGACAGACAGACAGACAGACAGACAGACAGACAGACAGACAGACAGACAGACAGACAGACAGACAGACAGACAGACAGACAGACAGACAGACAGACAGACAGACAGACAGACAGACAGACAGACAGACAGACAGACAGACAGACAGACAGACAGACAGACAGACAGACAGACAGACAGACAGACAGACAGACAGACAGACAGACAGACAGACAGACAGACAGACAGACAGACAGACAGACAGACAGACAGACAGACAGACAGACAGACAGACAGACAGACAGACAGACAGACAGACAGACAGACAGACAGACAGACAGACAGACAGACAGACAGACAGACAGACAGACAGACAGACAGACAGACAGACAGACAGACAGACAGACAGACAGACAGACAGACAGACAGACAGACAGACAGACAGACAGACAGACAGACAGACAGACAGACAGACAGACAGACAGACAGACAGACAGACAGACAGACAGACAGACAGACAGACAGACAGACAGACAGACAGACAGACAGACAGACAGACAGACAGACAGACAGACAGACAGACAGACAGACAGACAGACAGACAGACAGACAGACAGACAGACAGACAGACAGACAGACAGACAGACAGACAGACAGACAGACAGACAGACAGACAGACAGACAGACAGACAGACAGACAGACAGACAGACAGACAGACAGACAGACAGACAGACAGACAGACAGACAGACAGACAGACAGACAGACAGACAGACAGACAGACAGACAGACAGACAGACAGACAGACAGACAGACAGACAGACAGACAGACAGACAGATCGATGATAGTATAAATGGCAACAACTAATAAGCAGTGATTAGTAATGTCAGTATTTAAATTTGATGATGTAGTGATTTTTTATATAACCAAAAGTGTATTCTTATATAAACCATATAATATGCTTATTATAAACCAGCTTATTTTATATTCCGTGTGTCAGTGTATTTTAGTTTAAGCAGGAATTTACGGCCAAGCATGTCAAATACTGATTTGTATGTACCATGAACATCTCATTGAAGAAGCCATCATTTCCCTAAACTGAGATTGAGCGTCCAATATCTTTGGGGAGTGGTTTGCTTCCAAGGAATTTGTTTTAAGATATAAAAAGTGACTACAAATGCAGCAGTGAAAAATCAAACCTCTGCTGCGCCTCTACCACCACTCCACTCCAAACTGATGTTGTGACTCCTATTGTTCTGGACCGGGCCAGATCTCACACCTCCACTGCCTCCCACAGGCTGGGGAGACTTTTTCATCTTACATTTTGTATTCGTCCCAAACGTCCCAGCTCCATCCGATTCCTTAGCTTTTATCACTGTTTACTTATCATGCATCGCAACACTAATATATGGTCAGTACCCAAAAGTCAGACTGCCCGTATACAAATGATCTTGGGGGTCTGAGGGCAGTAGCCCCGACCCCCTCCCTGGGGCAGCACTTAAGTTAAGTACCCTCCCTTTGTTCACTTTGGGAACCAGCCACCAGCCCCCGAAATATAACACCTGAGTGCCAGTTCTAAAGTGGCAGAGGAGTAGCAGACCAGCAGCAGAAATATAACACCTGAGTGCCAGTTCTAAAGTGTCAGAGGAGCAGCAGAACAGCAGCAGAAATATAACACCTGTGTTACAAAGGATCAGATTAAACCGAATATATATATTTATTGATTGATATATATTGCATAATATTTGTATATCGTTTGATATCCCTTGTATATTCCTTGTACATATACACGGAATATCCCTTTAGCCTAGTACAGACCATAATATTTAATTCTCCTATTGGACAGCGGTCCACAGGCGCCAAGGCCATGCCTCCAAAGTCAGGTTCAAAGTCACCGCCGGGGACATGCCTGGACAAGAATGGTATTGCCCAAGGATATGAGACAGGAATAAAGCTGGTACTAGTTTATTCATCTAAGCGTATAAATACGGCGCAGGTGAATACAGAAGCACTTAGAGAAACTTTGTATGTTACCCAATAAGTTGAAGCCTCACCCACGACACTACGTGCGGTGAAGTATGGCCTGTTTGGCCCCAAATAGAGCATTGAGACCACGTGCGAATTAATAACTGAAGTGTCAGAGTTTGGCGCTATACCGTCGAGTGCGACATATTTCTATTAAGTCAGTAATAGTCTATTTGTGTATAGTGTATCGTGCGGCTAAAGTTCTACAGTGACCAGCATCACCAACGTTTTCCTCGTATCAGCTAGAGTGCTTATCCAGGCTGGGCTGCTTTCATGGCGCTTTCACCCGAGGAGCCCTAGACGAGGACCGTGTGGACATGTACACTGGATTATCTACCCGACGACTGCATAGCCCTTTACGGCTGGATTATATTTGCTTTTGGTCCTGTAATTAATGGAGCGGAGAATCGCCGACGCCCACACGTGTGTGGGATTTACCCTGTGAGGAGCCACGTCGAGTCTGCGCCTCAGAGAGCCTGAGGCAGGCTAGCTTTCTTCCCTGTGGAGCTACAGGCTACGGAGAACAGCTGTATTCGTCTGTGGATCAAGATCTTATTGCACCGTCTCCCGTACTCGGAGTCTCCTTATCATCGTTGACCCAGACTCTATTACCGACAGATCCTCTACCCTTGCTGGCTTACAACCGGGGGGACCCTTCCAGTATCTCCCGCTATATATTACTAGTGTACCATAGATATAATTCCATAAGATTCAGGTTGTATAATTACCTCCTGCGTAACCAGAGAATGGACATTCATTATTGATTTGCCTACGCACATTCCTTTGCCTTATAAGCGCATTCAAAGTGAAATAGAGAAGTATATTATGTACCTTTTGCTGCAATAAATACTTAATTACAACTTTGTGTGGAACCGATTCATTGTGGGAAGTGTTCATCATTATATATATCATGTACTGTATGGCCAGTAATTAAAGTACATAAGACGGTAGTGGTTTAATGATACCATACTTATCAATACAGTCAGGGAATTGTACCCCTCAGTTACAATTGGTCCTTCGAGCCGGAGGGTAACTAGCGTAATATTAATATAGTGGTATTAATATTGACATGGCCAATGATGAACACTCCACAAAACGGTTCTCCTAAAGTTGATCGCCCGCAGCGTAGACGGCAGACACCTCAGTACTTAGAGGATTACGTTGCCAATATACTACCTAGCTTTCTACAGACGGTAAACGCGGAAAAAGTAGATAGTAAAATTATGTCCGACCCTATCGACCAGGCTACCCCGCCAATAGAGGCCCTACTGGGTTCTAACGTAACTGACCAAGCTCACGGTGGAGACCAGGAGGGACCTGACATGACTTTACCCCCCGCCAAGACCGAAGAAGTAGTCCCCGGAGAGCTCCAGGATAAAGACAGCCCTCCAGGGATGGAACTCGACCCACTACAAGAAGAGGCGAGCACCCCGGAGATGGATCTCCTCGACTCGCCACAAGAGAACGGATCTCCAACGAGTACTACCAGGAGCGGATCACCTCAACCAGCGTCTTCCCCCAGCGAGGCGGACAAGATGCTGGCACAGGCCTTCCTCGCCAGCCTGGCAGCCTCAACAGAGCGCGATCGACTCCAAGCATAGACGCTTAGTGAGCGCGAACATTCTTCCATGGAAAGAGAACGCCTTCAAGCGCAGCAACGGAGCGACGAAGATCGTATACGTCTAGAGATTAGACCCCTTCAGACGGAAGAGAATATGGGAAGGGACCGGGCCGAAGCCCAGCGCGCCGCCGCCGAAGCCCAGCGCGCCGCTGCCGGTGCCCAAAGAGAAGCAGAGCGCGACCTCGCTCTCACCAAGCGCGAAGCCGAGCGCGACCGATTACAAGCGCAGATAATGGAGCAGCTGATTACCAGGGCAACACCCCCTCCCTCCGCACGGGGCTCCAGGGCCTCGTCAAGACAAGGGTCAAGGGCACCCTCCCCTACCCGATCAAGCGACCCCGAGCCCGACCACCAGAGAGAGCCTATACCCCCCTCCGAACCCCTTCCCCGACCAGTCCAAGTGAGACCCAGCTACAAGGAAGAAACGGTCTACACCGCGGAGAGGCTAAATAGACGACTACAGGATCTAGAGGACCTGCCAGAGGAAGAAGAAGAGGGAGAGGAGGAGAGTCAAGCCCGACAGCAGCACAGTACTCCACAGGACCAGGAGGTCCAGTACAGCCCAGGCTCTACCCCCGCGGCTCTGCGCTACAGACCCCCGACTCAATTCACGGGTGAGCTTGACGCACGACCAGCCCCGAGGAACAGCACCTGGATACGCCAAGAGGCGTAAGAGGAGACTCGCCTAGGAGGCCTCTCTTCCAACGCTCACCGATGTGCCAGCCATCCATGGCATCATACATTGGCACACCGACGTTTCCGGACTTCACACACGAGAACAGAGCACAGTACACAGAGCTACGAATATGCTTAGAGACAATGATGTCCGATGTGGCTGATGAACCGTACAAATATGCTATCCTACTGAAGCACCTCAAGGTGCCCCGAGCGCACAATATAGCGCTGGCCTATGCCACCTCTACTACCCCATACACCGCGGCTCTAGCAGCACTCGACCAAAGATATGGACGCATATGGGACTACGTAATACAAGAGATAAGGCATATTGACCGCCTACCCCCAGCCACAGACAATCGCTCACTAGATGACCTGTCTATCAAGGTACAATCCCTGGTAGGGATGCTGGGGGCGCAAAGAGAAAAGGGTATGCACGAACTGTACGCAAACTCTAATGTCGAGAGGATTTTAGAGAAGCTTCCGCCCGCCCGACAAGAGCACTTCAGGCGGCAAAGAGACCACCGTGATCCTAACGGTCCCGAGCCATCCCTCCTAGACCTAGCCGACTTCCTGGCGAGAGAAGTCAACAGCCTACGGTTGGATACGTTCATGCGGAGCACACCAAGCTCCAGAGAGGGACCTAGGAGAGCAAACGATGGCCGCAGATTGGTGACCGTCATGCACCAATCAGAATCAGTACCGAGCAGCAAGAACCACAGTACCCCCTCGATGAAAGAGAAGTGGAAGATGGTGTGCCCGTACTGCGAAAAAGAACACTGGCTGTCACAATGTGACACGTTCAAGAAGATGACCGCCGACGAGGTGAGTCAATGGATAAAGTCCAACCGACGCTGTTACCGATGTGCGCGCAGTCACATGGCAGCCGATTGCCGCTTAAAGAAGAGGTGTAGTCGGTGTGACGGAGCCCACCTAGATGTCCTACACGACAGTAACAGAAGAAAGCCTGCACCCTCAAACAGCACAAAGGCAAGTGTTATGTACATTGACCCCGCCAGCAGCGGGGGCGCCCGGGTGCTCTTAAAGGTGGTCCGCGTAACATTGAGTTACCAAGACAAGTTCATGGACACTTACGCTGTCCTTGACGACGGGTCAGAGAAGACCCTTCTCCTCGCGTCCGCTGCGGCCCAGCTGGGGCTGCGGGGGAGCGAAAACCAGATGACGATTCGGACAATAAGAAGAGATCTAAAGACGATAAAGGGCGAGAATGTCTCCTTCACTATCGCAGCAAGCGGGCAGCCAGAGAGACGGTATAGGATTACTAACGCTTTCACCAGCCAAGAAATAAGCCTGTCGCAGTACACCTACCCCATCGCCAAGCTGATGGATAAATATGTGCACCTGCGTCAACTACCTATACCGCTCATAGACGGTGCCACCCCGACCCTGCTGATAGGCTCCGACCATGCAGACCTCATCGTCCCGATTGACTGGGTCCACACAGGGCCCAGAGGCTGTCCTGCAGCAGTCGAGACTCGCCTAGGATGGACACTACAAGGCCCCCTTGCTAAGTCTCTTAACCGAACAGCAGCCACTAGCTGCCTCCACTCCAGAGTGACAGAAGAAGACACCACCCTCCTACAGCATGTCGAGAGGCTATGGACACTAGAGACAATGCCCTTTAAGAACGAAAAGAAAGACATTCGTTCCAAGGAAGACATTTACGCTATAGCCCTCCTCGAGCAGGGGACAAAGAGAGTCAAAGTCAACGGAGTGATGAGATACGCAACTCCACTCCTGAGGTGAGAGGGTATGCCTACCTTCCACGCCCCAAAAGAAGCGACGGAGCGGTATCTATTGAACACAGAGCGGCGCCTAGCCAGAGACCCCGCTCAAGAGACTGTGTACCGCGCTGAGATTAACAAGCTAATCACAGCGGGACACATAAAGAAAATTGACATTAAAGAGGCCGATCAGACGACCGAATCATGGTACGTGCCGCACCACAAAGTCCACCACAACGGCAAGGATCGTATTGTGTTCAACTGCAGCTACCAGATCGGATCACAAAATCTGAATAAAGAGCTCTTGCCCGGCCCAACACTCGGCCCCTCTCTACTAGGCGTGTTACTACGTTTCCGCCAAGACAAGGTGGCCATCAGCGGCGACATCAAAGGGATGTTCCTGCAGGTGAGACTAGTGGAGGAGGACAAGCCCCTGCTGCGGTTCCTATGGAGAGAGAGGATCGGGGATGAGCAACCAGCCATCTATCAATGGGAAGTCCTCCCTTTCGGAACCACATGCAGCCCATGCTGTGCTACGTTTGCACTGCAAAAACACGTCGCAGAGGACCCAGCAGCCGATGAAGAGGTCCGACAAAGTGTAGGAAATAGTTTCTACGTGGACAACTGTCTGCAAAGCGTCTCGACGCCAGAAGAAGCCGAGGCCCTTCTACTCAAGCTCCGCGCCTCCCTGATCAAAGGCGGCTTTGATCTCAGGCAGTGGGCCAGCAGCGACCCGCAAGTACTGCGCAGCCTCTCCCCCGAGGACAAGGCAGCAAGCAGCGAGACCTGGATGGCGACCATCCCAGGAGAAGCCCAAGAAATGACATTAGGACTAGTCTGGCGCTTCAAAACAGACTCGCTCCATTATAAACACACACCCCTGACCAAGGAGCAGGGAAGGTCGACTGCACTACCGACCACCAGACGGAGTGTATACAGAACACTCGCCAGACAATATGACCCGTTGGAATGTATTCTACCTTACACCACCAGGGCAAAGATGATTGTAAGAGCGTTATGGGACAAGGACCAGGGCTGGGACGACCCCATACCCGAACACCTTGCATCCACATGGAGAGAGTGGGAGACGGAACTCAGCTCACTCCCAGGTGTCAACATACGCCGCAGCTACTTCCCACCCACAGTGAGGCCGGAGACGTGCCAGATGGACCTGCACGTCTTCAGTGACGCCTCCGAAGTAGCCTCCGGTTCGGTGGCCTACTTGCGTGCCCGAGAGGAGGGAGGAGAAATACATACTGCCTTCATCCTGGCTCGCTCAAGAATAGCCCCACGCAAGCAACAATCTATCCCGCGTCTAGAGCTCTGCGCAGCCCTAGCAGGAGCGCAACTCGCCACGTTAATCCAACGTGAACTCACCATTCCGGTGCAAAGAACAATCTTGTGGTCAGACTCCACGACAGTACTCACATGGATCCGGTCTGATTCGTGCAGATACAAGGTCTTCGTGGGAGTCAGAGTCACAGAGATTCAAGATTT
Source organism: Notolepis coatsorum (assembly GCF_963971535.1). Lineage (NCBI taxonomy): Eukaryota > Metazoa > Chordata > Actinopteri > Aulopiformes > Paralepididae > Notolepis > Notolepis coatsorum. Next base: position 103,793,811 of record NC_140168.1, on the reverse strand, counting down.
AACAGAAGTAGCAAGCTGGAGGTATGTGGACACAAAACACAACCCAGCTGACGTCATCACCCGGGGAATGTCCCTGGATGACCTCACCCGTCACAACCTATACAGTGACGGGCCAGAGTTCCTCAAGCTCCCGGAAGAAGAGTGGCCTACACCCACCCCACGGGAAGCGAGTAAAGAGGAGGCCGAGAACAAGAAATCTATGTTCTGTGGATTGAACACACTCGTCTCCACAGACCCCGACATAGACGATTGCCTCACCCTAGAGAGTGCGCAGCTAAAGACATTCCTGTGGCACCACCCAGAGGTTCAGCTCACTACTGACATTACTGCAGCTGACTACGAAGAAGCAGAACTTCTTCTACTACAACGAGCCCAGAGAGACTCGTTTCCCGATGAGCTAGACTGTCTACAGGGAGCAAAGCCCGTCCCATCAGACAGCAGATTGCTCCACCTAGCCCCCGAGAGCGACGCCCATGGTCTCATCAGAGTGGGTGGTCGTCTGCGGAGAGCTCCAGACTTACCGGATGACATCAAGTACCCGATAGTCTTAAACAGCCGACACAAGGTCACAGAGCTGATCATAAAGAAATACGACGAGGATGTGCATCACGCCGGGGCAGAGAGAGTCTTCGCGGAGATCAGACGTCGTTATTGGATACTGCAAGGGAGAGAAGCAGTGCGGCGCTTCCAGCGAACCTGTCTAGACTGTCGTAAATGGCGAGCGCAGCCCAGTATACCCCGGATGGCTGACCTACCTCCCTGTCGCCTCCGACTCGGCGACAAGCCCTTTCACTCCACCGGTATGGACTGTTTCGGCCCGCTGTATGTAAAGAAAGGAAGAGGAACCGAGAAGCGGTGGGGTATTGTATTCAAATGCATGACCACCCGAGCGATGCATATAGAACTCCTTCCAACCATGAGCACAGACTCATTCCTTATGGCCTTCCGAAGATTCACATCGCGGAAAGGCAAACCGTCTATATTATTGTCTGATCACGAGACAAACTTCAAAGGCGGAGAAAGAGAGCTGAGAGAGAGCTTCCAAGCTATGGGCCCAGAACTTAAGACCCACCTCGCTCCATCCCAGATTGACTTCCAGTTTAATCCCCCGAATGCACCTCACTTCGGTGGAACTTGGGAACGAGAAGTACGTTCAATAAAGACAGCCCTGTACGCCGTGCTTGGGGCCCAGACCGTGGCGGAAGAAGTCCTAATGACAGTCCTCACGGAGATCGAGGGAGTATTGAACTCAAAGCCCCTCGGTTACGTCTCAAGTGATGTAGCAGATGTCGACCCAGTCACCCCCAACACACTCTTGATGGAGCGGCTGGACCCCGCGCTACCACAGACAATGTACAGGCCTGAAGAAGCGAACGGCCGAAGAATGTGGAGGTACAGTCAAGTATTGGCTGACAAGTTTTGGAACAGCTTCCTACTCCACTATCTACCGTCTCTACAGACCCGCCAGAAATGGGTGAAAGAGAGAGACAATTTGACAGAAGGAACAGTCGTCATGATTATCGACCAGTCACTACCCCGAGCTATGTGGCCGGCTGGCCGCGTAAGCAAAGTGATCACCGGTGCCGACGGAAAGGTCCGAGCAGCCGAAGTGCTCGTCCAAGGGCGGATCTACACCCGACCCGTGGCGAGGCTAATAGAGTTGCCAAGGCTCCCCGATACTATCGATGACGACTATGACCCCATGACTTTGTGAACTGCTCTACCCCTCACAACAGACATTGAGTAGTGGACAGTGCGGTTAATCTGTCTCTGCTTAGCTAATTAGGTGGGACTAATTAGGAGGCGGCTGTTACAAAGGATCAGATTAAACCGAATATATATATTTATTGATTGATATATATTGCATAATATTTGTATATCGTTTGATATCCCTTGTATATTCCTTGTACATATACACGGAATATCCCTTCAGCCTAGTACATACCATAATATTTCATTCTCCTATTGGACAGCGGTCCACAGGCGCCAAGGCCATGCCTCCAAAGTCAGGTTCAAAGTCACCGCCGGGGACATGCCTGGACAAGAATGGTATTGCCCAAGGATATGAGACAGGAATAAAGCTGGTACTAGTTTATTCATCTACGCGTATAAATACGGCGCAGGTGAATACAGAAGCACTTAGAGAAACTTCGTATGTTACCCAATAAGTTGAAGCCTCACCCACGACACTACGTGCGGTGAAGTATGGCCTGTTTGGCCCCAAATAGAGCATTGAGACCGCGTGCAAATTAATAACTGAAGTGTCAGAGTTTGGCGCTATACCGTCGAGTGCGACATATTTCTATTAAGTCAGTAATAGTCTATTTGTGTAAAGTGTATCGTGCGGCTAAAGTTCTACAGTGACCAGCATCACCAACGTTTTCCTCGTATCAGCTAGAGTGCTTATCCAGGCTGGGCTGCTTTCATGGCGCTTTCACCCGAGGAGCCCTAGACGAGGACCGTGTGGACATGTACACTGGATTATCTACCCGACGACTGCATAGCCCTTTACGGCTGGATTATATTTGCTTTTGGTCCTGTAATTAATGGAGCGGAGAATCGCCGACGCCCACACGTGTGTGGGATTTACCCTGTGAGGAGCCACGTCGAGTCTGCGCCTCAGAGAGCCTGAGGCAGGCTAGCTTTCTTCCCTGTGGAGCTACAGGCTACGGAGAACAGCTGTATTCGTCTGTGGATCAAGATCTTATTGCACCGTCTCCCGTACTCGGAGTCTCCTTATCATCGTTGACCCAGACTCTATTACCGACAGATCCTCTACCCTTGCTGAAATATAAATATAACACCTGAGTGCCAGTTCTAAAGTGGCAGAGGAGCAGCAGAAATATAACACCTGAGTGCCAGTTCTAAAGTGGCAGAACAGCAGCAGAAATATAACACCTCAGTGCCAGTTCTAAAGTGGCAGAGGAGCAGCAGACCAGCAGCAGAAATATAACACCTGAGTGCCAGTTCTAAAGTGGCAGAGGAGCAGCAGAAATATAACACCTCAGTGCCAGTTCTAAAGTGGCAGAGGAGCAGCAGAAATATAACACCTGAGTGCCAGTTCTAAAGTGGCAGAGGAGCAGCATAAATATAACACCTCAGTGCCAGTTCTAAAGTGGCAGAGGAGCAGCAGAAATATAACACCTGAGTGCCAGTTCTAAAGTGGCAGAACAGCAGCAGAAATATAACACCTGAGTGCCAGTTCTACGGTGGCAGAGGAGCAGCAGAAATATAACACCTGAGTGCCAGTTCTATAGTGGCAGAGGAGCAGCAGACCAGCAGCAGAAATATAACACCTGAGTGCCATTTCTATAGTGGCAGAGGAGCAGCAGACCAGCAGCAGAAATATAACACCTCAGTGCCAGTTCTAAAGTGGCAGAGGAGCAGCAGACCAGCAGCAGAAATATAACACCTGAGTGCCAGTTCTAAAGTGGCAGAGGAGCAGCAGAAATATAACACCTGAGTGCCAGTTCTAAAGTGGCAGAGGAGCAGCAGAAATATAACAGCTGAGTGCCAGTTCTAAAGTGGCAGAGGAGCAGCAGAAATATAACACCTGAGTGCCAGTTCTACGGTGGCAGAGGAGCAGCAGACCAGCAGCAGAAATGGTTTGAATGTTCAGTGCTGCATCTGTAGGTCTCAGTGTGGTCAGACAGAAGTTCCATGTTTCGGCTGGAGTTCTGTCTCTCTGGTGAATATTCAATACACTTCTGTTGAAACGCACCGACGGAGTCTGACAGTCTTCGAATCTCTTATTCAAATAAGATATTCTATGATGATTCCTGAGGAATTTAATTTGACAACAGTCACACAGACAAGAGTGTGTCCTCAGTTGGTGAATTTATGCAGACAGCCAATGTTCCTTTTCACTCCATCTCTTTCCCTCTCTCAAGTCGGGAACAAGTAGCCACTGCAATTATATTAAACATATCTGTCTGTCTGTCTGTCTGTCTGTCTGTCTGTCTGTCTGTCTGTCTGTCTGTCTGTCTGTCTGTCTGTCTGTCTGTCTGTCTGTCTGTCTGTCTGTCTGTCTGTCTGTCTCTCTGTCTCTCTGTCTGTCTCTCTCTCTCTCTCTCTCTCTCTCTCTCTCTCTCTCTCTCTCTCTCTCTCTCTCTCTCTCTCTCTCTCTCTCTCTCTCTCTCTCTCTCTCTCTCTCTCTCTCTCCCCCCCTCTCTCTCTCTCTCTGTACATACCGACACATCTAGGTAGTGGCTTGCTCCACATTCTCCTTCCCCCGCCCAGACAGATGAGTTCTGGCGCCCCCTCCAGGCGGTATCCCATGTTGCAGGAGAAGGAGAGGGTGTCTCCAACCCCGAAGCTGTAGCCGTTCCTCCGTCCGAACCTGGGCATCCCGGGGTCGTGGCAGGGCTCCAGAGTGTACTCTGCAGAAACACATCATCATACATTACAGTACATCAATACATCAATCAATACATCCACGTTTTTTGGGGGGAAACCCTGCATATATCGGTATCGGTTGATATCGGTATCGGAAATTAAGAGTTGGACAATATCGGTATATCGGTATCGGTAAAAAAGTCAATATTGAGCATCCCTAAATACAATACATCAATACATCCATCAATACATCAATACAGCCATCAATACAATACAATACATCAATACATCCATCAATACAATACAATAGATCAATACATCAATACATCCATCAATACATCCATCAATACATCAATACATCCATCAATACAATACTGTAACTGAGGGGTACAATTCCCTGACTGTATTGATAAGTATGGTATCATTAAACCACTACCGCTTTATGTACTTTAATTACTGGCCATACAGTACACGATATATGAATATGATGAACACTTCCCACAATAAAATCGGTTCCAGTCAAAGGTATTAATCAAGTATTTAATGGAGCAAAAGGTACATAGGATACTTTACATTATTCTTTGAATGCACTTGTAAGGCAAAGGAGTATGCGTAGGCAAATCAATAACGAATGTCCATTCTCTGGTTACGCAGGAGGTAATTATACAACCTGAATCTGAGGGAATTATATCTATGGTGCACTAGTAATATAGCGGAAGATACTGGAAGGGGTTCCCACTGGTTGTAAGCCAGCAGGGGGGGTAGAAGATCTGTCGGTAGTAGGACGTCTGGTCAACGATGACTAGGGAGACTTCAGGTACAGAAGCCGGTGCAGTAGCCTCTTGATCCACAGACGAATACAGCTTGGTTCTCTTGTAGACTGTAGCTCCACAGGGAAGAAAGCTAGTCGGCCTCAGGCTCTCTGGGCGCCGACTCGACTTGACTCCTCTCGGGGTAAATCCAACACGTGCAGGCGTCGGCGATTATCCGCTCCATAAATCACAGGACCAAAGCAAATATATTCCAGCCGCAAAGGGCTATGTAGTCGTCAGGTAGATTAATCCAGTGTACATGTCCATACGGCTCTCGTCTAGGTCTCCTCGGGTGAAAACGCCATGCGGTCGGCCCAGCCTGGATAAGAACTCTAGCTAATACGAGAAAGCGTTGGAGATGCTGGCCACTGTAGAATTCTAACCGCACGATACACTATACACAAATAGACTATTAAAGACTTAATAGAAATATGTCGCACTCGACGGTATAGCGCCAAACTCTGACAATTCAGTTATTAATTCGCACGCGGTCTCGATGCTCTATTCTGAGGCCAAACAGGCCATACTTCACCGCACGTTGTATCGTGGGTGAGGCTTCAACTTATCGGTAACATGCTAAGGACGAAGGGTAAGGAGGTAAGGGGCTAAGGGGCTTCTACATTCACCTGCGCCGTATTTATACGCACGGTGAACAAACTAGTTCCACTCTCACTTCTGTCGCGTATCCCTGGGCAAGGTCGAAACATGTCCAGACACATCTTGACGGTGACTTTGAACCTGGCTCCGGGGGCCGGTCCCTGGCGCCGGTGGACCGCTGTCCAATAGGAGAATGAAATCTTTTTTTTTGTATTTTATTTTTTTATAATTTTTTAAACAAACATATAAACAAACATGACAACACACGATAAGATATACAAGCATTAATTGTCAGGGCACATCCAATGAGATCACCTTTTGGTTAGTTGTTTTATATAAGATATACCCATAATACCTGTTATCTAAAAAAAAAAACCTACACACATATGCTCAGCTCGAACCCCCCCCTCCCGGACCCCACCTTGAGAAGTACCTCCACTATCCCTCGCACCTAACCAGACACTACCATTATAAGCTAGAATGAAATATTATGGTCTGGGCTAAAGGGATATTCCGTGTATATGTACAAGGAATATACAGGGGATATCAAACGATATACAAATACTATGCAATATATATCAATAAATAAATATATATATTCGGTTTAATCTGATCCTTCGTAACACAATACAATACAATAGATCAATACAACACACATCCATCATACATTACAATACAATACATCAATACAATACATCAATACATCCATCAATACATCAATACAATACAATTAGGGATGTCCGATATTATCGGCCGATATTGGCATTAAAATGTGATATCAGAAAATATCAGTATCGGTTTTCAATTTTTTTTTTTTTTTTTTTTTTACATTTCTATAACCTTTATTTACCCAGGCAAGCAAGTAAGAACAAATTCTGATTTTATTTATTGTCAAAAGTATGCATAATGTTGTGTTAATTCCACAACAAGAGATATGTAATGTTAATTACCTGAAATTATTCAGTTTTTTTGGGGGGGAAACCCTGCATATATCGGTATCGGTTGATATCGGTTGATATCGGTATCGGAAATTAAGAGTTGGACAATATCGGTATATCGGTATCGGTAAAAAAGCCAATATCGAGCATCACTAAATACAATACATCAATACAACACACATCCATCAATACAATACAATACAATACATCAATACAACACACATCCATCAATACATCAACACATCCATCAATACAATGCAATACATCAATACAACACACATCCATCAATACATCAACACATCCATCAATACAATACAATACATCAATACAACACACATCCATCAATACATCAACACATCCATCAATACAATACAATACAATACATCAATACAACACACATCCATCAGTACAATACAATACAATACATCAATACAACACACATCCATCAGTACAATACAATACAATACATCAATACAACACACATCCATCAATACAATACAATACAATACATCAATACAACACACATCCATCAGTACAATACAATACAATACATCAATACAACACACATCCATCAATACAATACAATACATCAATACAACACACATCCATCAGTACATCAACACATCCATCAATACAATACAATACATCAATACATCAACACATCCATCAATACAATACAATACATCAATACAACACACATCCATCAATACAATACAATACATCAATACAACACACATCCATCAATACAATACAATACATCAATACAACACACATCCATCAATACAATACAATACAATACATCAATACAACACACATCCATCAATACAATACAATACAATACATCAATACAACACACATCCATCAGTACATCAACACATCCATCAATACAATACAATACATCAATACAACACACATCCATCAATACAATACAATACAATACATCAATACAACACACATCCATCAATACAATACAATACAATACATCAATACAACACACAGTACAATAATATACAATTTATTGTGTGTGAGAGAGTGCAAGTGAGGATGTGTGTGTGTGTGTGTGTGTGTGTGTGTGTGTGTGTGTGTGTGTGTGTGCGTGCGTGTGTGTGTGCGTGTGTGTGTGCGTGTGTGTGTGTGTGTGTATGTGTGTGTGTGTGTGTGTGTGTTCATGTGTGCTTGTGTGTGGAGAGATCAGTGTTCAGTGTTATGATGGCCATCAATACAATACAAAACATAAACGGTAATTTCAATGAGCTGTAATTAACACAACACCATAAGGATTATATATGTCCCCGATGACATCACTTATAGATCAGCCACATTCAAACTAATTTACTCTCAATAATTGTCAAAAAAATTAACACTTTAATCGCCGGGAACGCCGTAACTCGTCTTTGCTCGCCATGCTCATTCTGCCGAAGACGCCGTAACTCGTCTTTGATATCAATATTTCAAAAATCTGTGATCGAAATCATATTTCTCCTCCGGAGACATGAGATGTACTGGTGAGCTCCACTCAACTGTCTAATGGTTCAAGAGCGCCATCTGGTGGCCGATCGGCAGATCGGCCAACAGGAAGTGACGCGCCAAACAGGAAGTGCTCATCCATATTTCGTCCGGGCACTCGCGATCGTTAGCCGGACTCCATCTCAACACACTGGATAATCAATCGCTTGCCCTAACTCAATAAACAACGTTATTTGGACGTATATAGTATTATACAACCTGGAAATGGTTCATCTAAATCAACATCCCATAATCGAAAACTGTCTACTCCAAGCTGATCGTCCAACGGCGCGAGGAAGATACGGTGAGTTTCAACGTTATTTTCTAACGTCTTCTATACTAACTGATCTGATGATCATATGACCCACCCTAGATGAATGATATAACGTTGCCCACGGAATTATAAACGACCCCCCGCCCATCCGGTCAATATCAGATGATACGTAGTAACTTCTAGAAGTACCTCCAGTTGAAATTTGTCATCTGGCACCGATCGCTACCAAACTGTATTTGATCATCAATATAATGCATTTGGGGCTATAAATCAAGTTCTGGAGAAAGCTGCAGAAAACGATAAAAACATACTTATACTTTAGACCATATTTTAGTATGAATATGTGAATGAAAAAGTATAACGTTGCTACACCCTGAACAATGGATATAGGACATTGAATGGGCCATAATAATGTCAATTTAGCAATAGAATTAAAAAAGTTATGGCCCTGCAAAGAAGGGGAACTTCTCCATAGACAAATAGAGCTGGCTAGGGATGGTAAATTATGAATTTAACCATGGCGATCAAAGTGTTAATGTGTACACAACTGTGACTTTTTGGATGTATGTGAAATGATGAGCAAAATAAATCATTAATATGTGTCTCAGAGATATTAATGTCTACTACATGTACAGTATGTGTGTCTCAGAGAGAGATATTAATGTCTACATGTATGTGTGTCTCAGAGATAGAGATATTCATGTCTACATGTATGTGTGTCTCAGAGAGATATTCATGTATACATGTATGTGTGTATCAGAGAGATATTAATGTCTACTACATGTACAGTATGTTTGTCCCAGAGAGAGATATTAATGTCTACATGCATTGACAGTGTTGTGAAGAAGGCACGGCAACGCCTCTACATCCTCAGACGCCTAAGGAAGTTCCAAGTCAGTCAGAAGATCCTTAAGAACTTCTACTCGTGCACAATAGAGAGCATCCTGACTGGCAATATCACCTCCTGGTTTGGGAATAGCACCGCACAAGACCGTAGCAGACTACAGAAAGTGGCCCGTTCAGCCGAACGCACAATTGGAGGGGGGCTCCCCACTCTCCAGGGCATTTACAACAAGCGGTGCATGGGCAAGGCTAAGAGAATTATCAAAGACTCGAGCCACCCAAACAACTGCCTCTTTGAACTGCTGCGGTCAGGCAAGTGATACCGGAGTCTCATGGCCGGCACAGAGAGACTCAGAAGAAGCTTCTATCCCCAGGCCATCATGATGCTCAACGAACAATAACACTATGTAACAACCATCAAATGCACCCACAGCACACACATCCACACGCACACACTCACTTTAAACATACAACTCACTGCAGCACCCACTCTCCACACTTTAGAACACCTAAACACACTTTATATTTATCGGTAAAGAATTTGCACTACAACCCATACCTCATTACACCTTACTGTAAATTATATTGTACCTAAATTGTACCTCATCCCACTTCTGCTTTGCACTGTATAGTATATTGTATGGTAACTCAGTTACTTCTACTCTACATAGAGCATTGTATGTATATACTGAACATTTTTGTCTACGTACTTGACTTCTATTTTATACTTGCTATACTAATTGTATTATCTATCTTTGCCTAGCACAGTCTCTGGAGCGAAACAGAAAGAAGCATTTTGTATAAAAGTATTCTGTACTTCTGTATGACAACTAATAAAGAAACTTGAACTTGAAACTTGTGTCCCAGAGAGAGATATTAATGTCTACATGTATGTGTGTCTCAGAGAGATATTAATGTCTACATGTATGTGTGTCTCAGAGAGAGATATAATGTCTACATGTATGTGTGTCTCAGAGAGAGATATTAATGTCTACATGTATGTGTCTCAGAGATATTAATGTCTACATGTATGTGTCTCAGAGAGAGATATTAATGTATTCATGTATGTGTCTCAGAGAGATATGAATGTCTACATGTATGTGTGTCTCAGAGATATATATTAATGTCTACATGTATGTGTGTCTCATATATATTCATGTCTACATGTGTGTGTGTCTCAGAGAGATATTAATGTCTACATGTATGTGTGTCTCAGAGCGATATTAATGTCTACATGTATCTGTGTCTCAGAGAGATATTAATGTCTACATGTATGTGTGTCTCAGAGATATTAATGTCTACATGTATGTGTGTCTCAGAGGGAGATATTAATGTCTACATGTATGTGTGTCTCAGAGATATTAATGTCTACATGTATGTGTGTCTCAGAGAGATATTAATGTCTACATGTATGTGTGTCTCAGAGAGATATTCATGTCTACATGTATGTGTGTCTCAGAGAGAGATATTAATGTCTACATGTATGTGTGTCTCAGAGAGATATTAATGTCTACATGTATGTGTGTCTCAGATAGATATTAATGTCTACATGTATGTGTGTCTCAGAGAGAGATATTAATGTCTACATGTATGTGTCTCAGAGAGATATTAATGTCTACATGTATGTGTGTCTCAGAGAGATATTAATATCTACATGTATGTGTGTCTCAGAGTGATATTAATGTCTACATGTATGTGTGTCTCAGAGATATATTAATGTCTACATTTATGTGTGTCTCAGAGATATATTAATGTCTACATGTATGTGTCTCAGAGATATTAATGTCTACATGTATGTGTGTCTCAGAGAGAGATATTAATGTCTACATGTATGTGTGTCTCAGAGATATATTAATGTCTACATGTGTGTGTCTCAGAGAGAGATATTAATGTCTACATGTACATGTGTCTCAGAGAGAGATATTAATGTATTCATGTATGTGTCTCAGAGAGATATTAATGTCTACATGTATGTGTGTCTCAGAGAGATATTAATGTCTACATGTATGTGTGTCTCAGAGAGATATTAATGTCTACATGTATGTGTGTCTCATATATATTCATGTCTACATGTATGTGTGTCTCAGAGAGAGATATTAATGTCTACATGTATGTGTGTCTCAGAGGGAGATATAAATGTCTACATGTATGTGTGTCTCAGAGAGAGATATTAATGTCTACATGTATGTGTCTCAGAGATATTAATGTCTACATGTATGTGTCTCAGAGAGAGATATTAATGTATTCATGTATGTGTCTCAGAGAGATATGAATGTCTACATGTATGTGTGTCTCAGAGATATATATTAATGTCTACATGTATGTGTGTCTCATATATATTCATGTCTACATGTGTGTGTGTCTCAGAGAGATATTAATGTCTACATGTATGTGTGTCTCAGAGCGATATTAATGTCTACATGTATCTGTGTCTCAGAGAGATATTAATGTCTACATGTATGTGTGTCTCAGAGATATTAATGTCTACATGTATGTGTGTCTCAGAGGGAGATATTAATGTCTACATGTATGTGTGTCTCAGAGATATTAATGTCTACATGTATGTGTGTCTCAGAGAGATATTAATGTCTACATGTATGTGTGTCTCAGAGAGATATTCATGTCTACATGTATGTGTGTCTCAGAGAGAGATATTAATGTCTACATGTATGTGTGTCTCAGAGAGATATTAATGTCTACATGTATGTGTGTCTCAGATAGATATTAATGTCTACATGTATGTGTGTCTCAGAGAGAGATATTAATGTCTACATGTATGTGTCTCAGAGAGATATTAATGTCTACATGTATGTGTGTCTCAGAGAGATATTAATATCTACATGTATGTGTGTCTCAGAGTGATATTAATGTCTACATGTATGTGTGTCTCAGAGATATATTAATGTCTACATTTATGTGTGTCTCAGAGATATATTAATGTCTACATGTATGTGTCTCAGAGATATTAATGTCTACATGTATGTGTGTCTCAGAGAGAGATATTAATGTCTACATGTATGTGTGTCTCAGAGATATATTAATGTCTACATGTGTGTGTCTCAGAGAGAGATATTAATGTCTACATGTACATGTGTCTCAGAGAGAGATATTAATGTATTCATGTATGTGTCTCAGAGAGATATTAATGTCTACATGTATGTGTGTCTCAGAGAGATATTAATGTCTACATGTATGTGTGTCTCAGAGAGATATTAATGTCTACATGTATGTGTGTCTCATATATATTCATGTCTACATGTGTGTGTGTCTCAGAGAGATATTAATGTCTACATGTATGTGTGTCTCAGAGCGATATTAATGTCTACATGTATCTGTGTCTCAGAGAGATATTAATGTCTACATGTATGTGTGTCTCAGAGATATTAATGTCTACATGTATGTGTGTCTCAGAGGGAGATATTAATGTCTACATGTATGTGTGTCTCAGAGATATTAATGTCTACATGTATGTGTGTCTCAGAGAGATATTAATGTCTACATGTATGTGTGTCTCAGAGAGATATTCATGTCTACATGTATGTGTGTCTCAGAGAGAGATATTAATGTCTACATGTATGTGTGTCTCAGAGAGATATTAATGTCTACATGTATGTGTGTCTCAGATAGATATTAATGTCTACATGTATGTGTGTCTCAGAGAGAGATATTAATGTCTACATGTATGTGTCTCAGAGAGATATTAATGTCTACATGTATGTGTGTCTCAGAGAGATATTAATATCTACATGTATGTGTGTCTCAGAGTGATATTAATGTCTACATGTATGTGTGTCTCAGAGATATATTAATGTCTACATTTATGTGTGTCTCAGAGATATATTAATGTCTACATGTATGTGTCTCAGAGATATTAATGTCTACATGTATGTGTGTCTCAGAGAGAGATATTAATGTCTACATGTATGTGTGTCTCAGAGATATATTAATGTCTACATGTGTGTGTCTCAGAGAGAGATATTAATGTCTACATGTACATGTGTCTCAGAGAGAGATATTAATGTATTCATGTATGTGTCTCAGAGAGATATTAATGTCTACATGTATGTGTGTCTCAGAGAGATATTAATGTCTACATGTATGTGTGTCTCAGAGAGATATTAATGTCTACATGTATGTGTGTCTCATATATATTCATGTCTACATGTATGTGTGTCTCAGAGAGAGATATTAATGTCTACATGTATGTGTGTCTCAGAGGGAGATATAAATGTCTACATGTATGTGTGTTGGAGCCATATTGACCTAATTTGAGTTTAATGGGAAACATGTAACATAACATATATTTTGATTTATGGATTATATTAATAATTGATATGAAATTGTATTTACCTGTATGATTTGAATTAATCTTGAAATAGATATTACCTGGACACTTATCTGTTGATGACTGTGGGGGCGCGGCATAGATCCACTCAGCCATGCACCCCCCCCCCCCCCTTGGGGAGGCTTCAAATCAGTGAATGAACTGTCTGACAGCTGAGTTAGACAGCGGGGTTTGGTGTGCAATAGTTTTTCGACCGCATCAAGCCAGACCAATTATATCATTTACTTTGTCAAGATCCTGTTCGATATTATTTTATTTAGTTTAGCAAAGTCAACCGGAGTTTATGTTTAATAAATGTCAATCTACTTACATCATCTCTGAGTGCTTTATGATGAATGCGCGTCGGCCAAATCTGCAACTAACTCCAGTGGCTAAATGGAAATTTATGAAGGATTAGCCATTTCATAGTCGAAAAACTCAAGCAAAGACGGGCGAGCTGGACTTCAAGATAAACGAGGAAACTTGGACCCAAGACGCGACCAGCTACTGGATGGAACCTCGGTTATGAATGAAGGCTCGCTGCTTGTTTGATGTGGAAGGAGGATGACGCGACCACTATCACATGAAGGGCGGTCGTGAGTAGTAAACAAACCCAAACAATGGATTTATGAATGAATTTGATTGTGCTTTACTTCACGTATGGTATGGCGAAGCCAAACACTGTTATGCAACGCATTTCACAACGGTGAATTCCATAACTGGAAGCGCATTTGCGCGCTAAAGACCACATAATTGTGGGTTTGAATGGAAACCTGTAACGGCGCATAATAAGTATTTAAGGCAAACGTCTGTGTATACAAGTGCAACGCAGTTCATAACAGCCAACGCTGAAGTCCATTGTTGGAAGCGCATATTCGCGCTATGGAACAATTATGTGTTTGAATGGAATCATGCAGAACGGCGCATAATATGTATTTAAAGGCAACGTCCGTGCGTCAATTACAACTCTGTTGACAACGCTGAAGTCCATTGTTGGAAGCGCATATTCGCGCTATTGAACAATTATGTGTTTGAATGGAATCATGCAAAACGGCGCATAATAAATGCAACACGTATAGAAGAGGATTAAGGAGCCAATGGACAGGCTATTATTTAAAATGACGTCAAAGGCTATGATGGCAACTTGTGGATAAACAATTTGTGTATAAAAAGTGCCAAGTGTCAAAGTTAGAATTATGTCTATCAGCCCACCTGCAACCGCAGAGGAAGCAGAGGCTCTCCTAAAGACACTGATTGCAACTCGCAAAGCCAAACTTGCAGCATGCACAAGAAGATTAAATGAAACTAAAACACTGCTTGTAGACGGTGGAAATGTGGATTCTGTCAATATACATGTGGAAGTGTTTAACCAAGTTGTTGATGAATTTGACCAGGTACATCAGCAGGTGCAACAGCTGCTATCAGATGAAGGAAAGGTGAAAGATCAAGTTGAGTGGTATGAACCCAAAAATATGAATTTCACAAACTTTTTAAAGGAAGTTCAAGCATGGCGCATTGAACAACATCACCAAGCCAATGTTTGTCCACAGGACAGCGTCTCCTTTGTAAAAGCATCATCAACAGCCAGAACCTCCCACTCATCTAAATCTTCAAAAACCAAAACATCAAAATATTCTAAATCATCTAGAGTATCCTCTAAGGTATCTTCTGCAGCTAAACTGGCAGCCGCTGAAAAGGCATCACTGCAGGCCAGGTCTGCTGCTTTAAAGGACATACATACTTTAAAAATGGAAGAAGCGATGATCAAATCAAAGGCAGCAATGGAAGAAGCAACGATCAAATCAAAGGCAGCAATGGAAGAAACAATGATCAAATCAAAAATGGAAAAAATTGAGCTGGACGCACAAATTGCAGCAGCAGATGCCAGGATTAAAGTCCTTCTAAGCAATGATGAGCCTGGATCACAGATGGATGCTATGAATCAATATTATGATGATGGAACTGTGGAACCTGCACAAAAGGTGGAATCTACAATTAATACTGACACTTCATTGGAATTCATTCAACTGACTGCAATACCTAAGACCCCACTGCAGAGGGCAGTGGAACACATCAGCAGTAGTTCTCATGGAGCCACAAATGCATCGATTCCACAGCTGGAAGAGCATGATGTCAGTAATGTCTCTCATGGAGATCTCAGTGCAATGGTACAAAAACAAAATGAAATAGCTGATTTAATGATCAGACAGCAAAATCTCTCCCTACTTCCCAAAAGAGAGGTCCCAGTGTTTGACGGAAATCTGCTATTTTACCAGTCTTTCATGCTGGCTTTTAAACATGCAATTGAGGACAAGACTAGTTGTTTCCAGGATAGGCTCTACTTTCTTGAACAATTCACATCAGGTCCAGCCAGAGCCATAGTGAGCAGCTGCATGCACATGAATGGGAAAAAAGGATATCCAGAGGCTATGCGACAATTAAAGATACATTTTGGTGACGAGATGAAGATCGCAAATGCTTACCTGGATAAAGCACTGAATTGGACCGCTGTTAAAGCAGATGATGGAAAATCACTCCATTCATATGCTTTATACCTGAGGGGATGTTGCAATGCTATGCAAGACTTGGAGTACATGGATGAACTGGATGTCACATCCAATTTAAGGCTGATAGTATCCAAGCTCCCATACAAGCTCCGAGAACGATGGCGGACTAAAGCTTATGAAAAGTTTCAAAAAACAAACGTAAGAGCTCGATTCATACATCTGGTGGAATTTATGGAAGCACAGGCTAATATCTTACTGCACCCTGTGTTTGGAGACATTAAAGACCCAACTCCGATTAAAAGCTTAATCTCAAAGAGCAAAACATTCGACTTGAGAGCACAGAAAAGGGGCAGTAGCTTTGTTACCACGGTAGCAGCAGCAGCTGGAGAGTGCAGTACCAAACAACAAACGGCCAAAGTACAGCAACACATAAGCACTCAGGTTGCTATTCCGGCCCTATGCAGTCTCTGCAAAGGCAAACATGCAATATTGGATTGTTTGCGGTTTAAATCGGAGCCACATGAGAAGAAAGTGGAACATCTAAAAAGGAATGGCCACTGCTTTGGATGCTTAAAGAAGGGTCACATGAGCAAAGAGTGCAAAAGGAAACTAGATTGCCAGATATGTCAGAGAACACATCCAACATTGCTGCATATTGATGGCAAAGGCTCAAAGCAGGAAACTGCACAACACCTGATTCCCACAGATTCTAATGGAACAAGAATCAACAGTGCATTAGTCTCAGCAGATCAAGGAACAGGGGCCGGGAAGGAATGCGCACTAGCAATTGTGCCGGTTCAGGTAAAAGTAGCTAAAGGCAACAAGACTATTTTAACCTATGCTTTTCTTGACCCAGGAAGCTCAGCTACATTTTGCACCGAAAACCTCATGAATCGGCTGAAGGCCAAAGGACGCAGGACCCAAATTCTTCTACGAACAATGGGACAGGAAAGACCTGTCAAGAGCTATGAGCTCAAAGGACTTGAGGTAGGCAATTTAGAGGGTGATGCATGGATTGACTTGCCTAAAGTATACACCCAAGCAAAGATTCCTGTTTCGAAGGAAAACCTACTCACCCAGTCTGATCTGAAGAGTTGGCCTTATCTCAGTGGAATCCAATTAAATGAGATCGAGGCTGACATTGAAATCCTAATAGGAATGGACGTTCCGAAAGCCATGGAACCCTGGCAAATAATAAATAGTCAAGGAAACGGACCGTATGCAGTCAAGACACAGCTAGGATGGGTGGTCAATGGCCCGCTCAACTCTTGTTCTGCTATGGAGGAATCTGGAACGAAGTCGGTGTCAGTTAATCGCACCTCAATGGAAGATCTGAAGGATATGCTGATCAAGCAGTACAACCAGGACTTCCCTGAAAAGGAGCACGAAGAAAAAAGAGAGATGTCATGTGAGGACAGGAGGTTCATGGACCTGGCAACAAATTCTGTTGTTTTTAAAAACGGTCACTACAACTTACCTTTGCCTTTTTGAGACAAGGATGTTGTCCTGCCTGACAACTATCGAATGGCAGCGCAACGCACAGTGAACCTAGCCAAAAGGTTCAAAAGAGATTCTGCTTATGCTGCAGAGTACAAGGCCTTTATGGAGAAGGTACTGGCTAAAGGGCATGCAGAAAAGGTGCCGCAAGAGCAGCTCCAAAGGCACGACGGCCATGTGTGGTATATACCTCATCACGGGGTTTACCACAAACAGAAGAAAAAACTCAGAGTTGTCTTTGACTGTTCCTCGTCGTACGAAGGCCGATCTCTCAATACAGAACTTCTCCAAGGTCCAGATTTGGCTAACCCGCTTCTAGGCGTGCTGCTTAGGTTCCGCAAGGAACAAATTGCAATAATGGCAGACATTGAATCCATGTACTACCAAGTACAAGTACATGAAGAGCACAGAGACTTCCTGAGATTCTTATGGTGGCCAGAAGGAGATGTTACTAAGCCGCTGGAAGTGTACCGCATGAGTGTTCATCTCTTTGGGGCGGTGTCATCTCCAAGTATCGCCAACTTTGCCTTGCAGCAAACCAGAAATGACAACTCAGAGAAATACGGCATGGAGGTACTTGATACAATCAAGCATGGCTTCTATGTAGATGATTGCCTCAAGTCTGTGGACTCCCCAAGGCAAGCAATCAAACTGATAAAGGACCTTAGGGAAGTATGCACCCTAGGGGGCTTTACCCTAACCAAATGGGTGAGCAACAGCCAGGAAGTACTGACAACAGTTCCTGAAAGTCACAGAGCCAAGCTAGTGCAACAACTTGACTTGGATAGAGAAAAGCCACCGCTGGAAAGGGTACTAGGTATCCAATGGAACATCCACAGAGACACTTTCAACTTCATGGTTTCTGTCAAAAACAGAGCTCCTACTAGACGAACCATTCTCTCCATAGTCAGTTCCATATACGATCCTCTGGGTTTCCTTTCTCCCCTTATCCTCAAAGCCAAGCAGATTCTACAGAAGCTTTGCATTGGAAAGTGTGGATGGGATGACATCATTCCTGAGGAACTATCAAAGCCCTGGCAAAGATGGATTACAGAGCTAGATCAACTCAGCAGATTCGAGGTGGACAGATGCTTAAGGCCTGAACATTTTGGTCTTGTAAGGACTGCTGAGCTGCATCACTTCTGTGACGCGAGTGAGTCAGGAATTGGGGCAGCAAGCTACCTCAGACTCACAAATAACATGGGAGATGTCCATGTTACCTTTGTATTTGGCAAAGCCAGAGTAACTCCACTAAAACAAATCACCATTCCAAGGCTTGAGCTTGCAGCTGCAACGCTTGTTGTGAAAGCAGACAGAATGTTACAACGGGAGCTACATATGGAACTGGAGAATTCTACATTCTGGACAGACAGTACATCGGTACTGAAATACATTTTCAACCAAACAAAACGATTCCACACGTACGTTGCAAATAGGATTGCAGTGATCCACAGCCTGTCTCACAAAAATCAATGGAGACATGTATGTTCCAAGGACAATCCGGCAGACGACGCCTCACGTGGATTGCACATGGAATCATTTCTGAATTCTACCAGATGGTTGTATGGCCCCGACTTCCTGTCAAAGGAGAAAGCGGAATGGCCTGAATTTCCTGAGGATCTTGGCCACATCCCCCCAAGTGACCCAGAGGTAAAAAAGGACATCACTGTAAATTGCTTGAACATGGACAACAGCGCTACTAGCAAGCTAATTGAATACTACTCTTCATGGAAGAAACTTCAAAGAGCTGTGGGCTGGTGGCTGAAACTTAAAAAACTCTTACTGCTTCAAAGTCAGAAGGCCAAGGTTCGTGTGACCCGCTCCTTCAAACTTAAAGACGAGCAACAAGGCTTATCTGTGGAGGACTTGTATGAAGCAGAGAAGTCAATCATCCGCTATGAACAAGAGCGCTACTTTGATTCAGAACTCACTCTTCTGAAAAAGGACAAACTAGTCAAAGCGGACAGCTCCATACGCAAATTGGATCCGATCATGGATGAAGGCATCCTAAGGATTGGAGGGCGGCTAAGTAAAACGGCTATGCCAGTGAGTTTGAAAAACCCAATCATACTGCCCAGAGACTCTCATGTATCCAAATTGATCTTGCAGGATATCCACCAGCAGGTTGGGCACTCTGGACGAAACCACATGCTCTCCAGGCTCGGTCAGAAATTCTGGCTACCATCTGCAAACTCTTCAGCAAGAAAGATCATAAAATCATGTGTATTTTGCAGACGCATACAAGCAAGAGTTGGAGAGCAAAAGATGGCTGACTTGCCAGAGGATCGTGTTGCTCCGGATCTCCCACCCTTCACTCACGTGGGCATCGATTATTTCGGACCCATAGAAGTTAAGAGAGGTCGAGCACATGTGAAACGATGGGGAGTAATATTTACTTGCCTCGTCAGTCGAGCAGTTCACCTGGAAGTGGCAAGCACTTTGGACACAGACTCCTGCATCAACGCCATACGGCGATTTTTATGTCGGAGAGGATCGGTACTGACCATTCGAACAGATCGTGGTACCAACTTTGTGAGTGCTCAGAAAGAACTGGAAGCTGCTTTGATTCAGCTAAATCACCAAAGAATTCAGGATGCACTCCTGACCAATCAAGTCAGGTGGTTATTCAATCCGCCTTCCGGAGCCCACTTTGGAGGAGTGTGGGAAAGACTGATCAGGCTGGTGAAAAAGGTACTCTTCTCAGTCCTAAAGCAGCAAACGATGGATGATGATGTGCTACAGACGGCTCTATGTGAGGTCGAATCCATCCTCAACGATAGACCCATCACGACTGTATCAACGGATCCAAATGATCTAGAGCCCTTAACGCCAAACCACCTGCTACAGTTAAAAACCAAACCCCTCTTGCCACCTGGGCTCTTTCGTAAAGATGAACTCTATGCCAGAAGGAGATGGAAACAGGTGCAATACCTTGCAGACCTATTCTGGAGAAGGTGGACCAAAGAATATTTAGCACTCATGCAACAAAGACAAAAGTGGTTCAAGACAAGAAAGAACTTCAATGTCAATGATGTAGTCGTCATAGTAGACGAAACTGCACCAAGGAATTCATGGCCCCTAGCCCGTGTGGTCAAGACCTTGCCGGACTCTAAAGGGCATGTTAGGAGTGTGTTAGTTCGAACCAAGACAAACACACTCCAAAGGCCCATCGATAAGCTCTGCTTGCTGCTGGAAGCCGATGATTGAGCTGAAAATGTTAAATTTCCCCTGCCCCCTGCCCACTTTGCCCATGCCACTGCACACACACTACCCTCTCGCACTTCTTTACACAGATGAACTGTTCTATCCTACACCACATCTACTCCCATGGGACTTTGCCCTATCCAATGGCTGGCGTATCGTGGTTGTCATACCATCAAGAACACTTATGTCACTGGGACTTTGTGGGTGGTGGGTGGTGGGTGGCGGTTAAGTTGGGGCATGATGAAGATGGACTGGTATGGATTTTGGGACTGGGGGGGAATACATTTTGAACATTATGAAATTAGAAAAGATAATGACTGTATTGAACATTACTAATGTAATTAATTGCTTTCTGGTATTTCATGTTTATATTTTTACGTGTGCACTCTGGCTCCATTTAATGTTATTGATAACTATAATTGTTTTTGCTATAGCGTCTCCAATTAGGGGCCGGTATGTTGGAGCCATATTGACCTAATTTGAGTTTAATGGGAAACATGTAACATAACATATATTTTGATTTATGGATTATATTAATAATTGATATGAAATTGTATTTACCTGTATGATTTGAATTAATCTTGAAATAGATATTACCTGGACACTTATCTGTTGATGACTGTGGGGGCGCGGCATAGATCCACTCAGCCATGCACCCCCCCCCCCCCCCCTTGGGGAGGCTTCAAATCAGTGAATGAACTGTCTGACAGCTGAGTTAGACAGCGGGGTTTGGTGTGCAATAGTTTTTCGACCGCATCAAGCCAGACCAATTATATCATTTACTTTGTCAAGATCCTGTTCGATATTATTTTATTTAGTTTAGCAAAGTCAACCGGAGTTTATGTTTAATAAATGTCAATCTACTTACATCATCTCTGAGTGCTTTATGATGAATGCGCGTCGGCCAAATCTGCAACTAACTCCAGTGGCTAAATGGAAATTTATGAAGGATTAGCCATTTCAATGTGTGTCTCAGAGAGATATTAATGTCTACATGTATGTGTCTCAGAGGGAGATATTAATGTCTACATGTATGTGTGTCTCAGAGAGATATTCATGTCTACATGTATGTGTGTCTCATATATATATATTCATGTATACATGTATGTGTGTCTCAGAGAGAGATATTAATGTCTACATGTATGTGTGTCTCAGATATATATTAATGTCTACATGTATGTGTGTCTCAGAGATATTAATGTCTACATGTATGTGTCTCAGAGAGAGATATTAATGTATTCATGTATGTGTCTCAGAGAGATATTAATGTCTACATGTATGTGTGTCTCAGAGATATATATTAATGTCTACATGTATGTGTGTCTCATATATATTCATGTCTACATGTATGTGTGTCTCAGAGAGATATTAATGTCTACATGTATGTGTGTCTCATATATATTCATGTCTACATGTATGTGTGTCTCAGAGATATTAATGTCTACATGTATGTGTCTCAGAGGGAGATATTAATGTCTACATGTATGTGTGTCTCAGAGATATTAATATCTACATGTATGTGTGTCTCAGAGAGATATTAATGTCTACATGTATGTGTGTCTCAGAGAGATATTTATATCTACATGTATGTGTGTCTCAGAGAGATATTAATGTCTACATGTATGTGTGTCTCAGAGAGATATTAATGTCTACATGTATGTGTGTCTCAGATAGATATTTATATTTACATGTATGTGTGTCTCAGAGAGATATTAATGTCTACATGTATGTGTGTCTCAGAGATATATTAATGTCTACATGTATGTGTGTCTCAGAGAGATATTAATGTCTACATGTATGCGTGTCTCAGAGAGATATTAATGTCTACATGTATGTGTGTCTCAGAGAGATATTAATGTCTACATGTATGTGTGTCTCAGAGAGATATTAATGTCTACATGTATGTGTGTCTCAGAGATATATTAATGTCTACATGTATGTGTGTCTCAGAGAGATATTAATGTCTACATGTATGCGTGTCTCAGAGAGATATTAATGTCTACATGTATGTGTGTCTCAGAGAGATATTAATGTCTACATGTATGTGTGTCTCAGAGAGAGATGCCAATACTTTTTTCCTCATGTCACTGGCTGACAGATGGAGATAGGAGGTAGGAGGTAGGAGGTAGGAGATGAATATAGGAGATAGGAGGTAGGAGATGGAGAAAGGAGGTAGGAGATGAAGATAGGAGAAAGGAGATGAAGATAGGAGAAAGGAGGTAGGAGATGAAGATAGGAGAAAGGAGGTAGAAGATGGATATATGAGAAAGGAGATGAAGATAGGAGAAAGGAGGTAGGAGATGAAGATAGGAGAAAGGAGGTAGGAGATGAAGATAGGAGAAAGGAGGTAGGAGAGGAAGATAGGAGAAAGGAGGTAGGAGATGAAGATAGGAGAAAGGAGGTAGGAGATGAAGATAGGAGAAAGGAGGTAGAAGATGGAGAAAGGAGGTAGAAGATGGAGAAAGGAGGTAGACGATGGATATAGGAGGTAGGACATGAAGATAGGAGAAAGGAGATGAAGATAGGAGGTAGGAGGTAGGAGATGAAGATAGGAGGTAGGAGGTAGGAGATGAAGATAGGAGAAAGGAGATGAAGATAGGAGAAATGAGGTAGGAGATGGAGAAAGGAGGTAGGACATGAAGATAGGAGAAAGGAGGTA
This sequence comes from Notolepis coatsorum, assembly GCF_963971535.1. Lineage (NCBI taxonomy): Eukaryota > Metazoa > Chordata > Actinopteri > Aulopiformes > Paralepididae > Notolepis > Notolepis coatsorum. The sequence continues at coordinate 103,770,315 of NC_140168.1, read as the reverse complement.
GGAGATGCAGATAGGAGAAAGGAGGTAGGAGATGAAAATAGGAGAAAGGAGGTAGGAGATGAAAATAGGAGAAAGGAGGTAGGAGATGAAAATAGGAGAAAGGAGGTAGGAGATGAAGATATGAGAAAGGAGGTAGGAGATGGAGAAAGGAGATAGAAGATGAAGATAGTAGGTAGGAGATGGAGAAAGGAGCTAGGAGGTAGGAGATGGAGTCAGCAGGGATATGAATAATGGTTAGGGATGCCTGTACCGTGAGGAATATGAATGTAATGTTGTGATATAACTCACCAGAGAACGTTATGTTAAACCCGTCGTAGGAAATGGAGAAGTCGGAAATGAAGCGGAGCTGCGCCTTGAAGTTGCCATAGAGTCCGGCGTTGATGTTGCTAGGCAACTCGTTTCCAGTGAGACGAGCCAGAGGCTGCTGGAAGCTCCCGTTCTCCGTCAGCAGGAGGTAATCATGCTGGTCCTCCAGGTGGAAGGAGTTAAACTGAAACTGTACCCCTAGAGAGAGAGGGAGGGGGAGGGAGAGGGAGAGGGGGAGAGGGAGAGAGAGAGAGAGAGAGAGAGAGAGAGAGAGAGAGAGAGAGAGAGAGAGAGAGAGAGAGAGAGAGAGAGAGAGAGAGAGAGAGAGAGAGAGAGAGAGAGAGAGAGAGAGAGAGAGAGAGAGAGAGAGAGAGAGAGAGAGAGAGAGAGAGAGAGAGAGGGGGGAGAGACAGAGGAAGATAGAGAGACAGAGAGAGAGATGAAAAAAGAAAGAAAGAGAGAAAGAAAGAAAGAAAGAAAGAAAGAAAGAAAGCGTCAATTGTGTCGTGAAAATAGAATGAGAGGGCATGTGAAGAGGAGGAGAGTGAAGACAGATTATTCAGATTTCTGGTGCATTAATATTCAGAAAGAGAAATGCCGACTGAGATGGAGAGTATTCTGGGGTGTTGGTTTGGCTTTGAGCTGCGAGGAGAAGTGTCATAATAAACCTCCGTTCCCTGGGCAGCGGTTGGAATAGACAGTGGCAGATATTTCCCTCCATCATTAACACATCCAGCCCCACCACTGATCTGAAGAGCTCTACCACTGATCTGAAGAGCTCTACCACTGATCTGAAGAGCTCTACCACTGATCTGAAGAGCTCTACCACTGATCTGAAGAGCTCTACTACTGATCTAAAGAGCTCTACTACTGGAGTGATGATCTCTATCAATAAAATGCTATTGGATTAGCTCTATCACCAATCTAAAGAGCTCTGCTGACTGACAGTGTGCGTCTTACCCTTTCCATGGCTGACCTCAGCACTCCATGTGCAGTTGAGGGAGGAGGGGTAGGGGTCCGGGAACCCTGGAGACAGTATGGTCCCCCACGGTCCACGCACGTCACCCCCACACAGAGCTAGAGAGAGAGAGAGAAGAGTAGAGTAATGTAAAGTAAAGTACTGTAGAGTAGAGTAAAGTGGAGTAAAGTAAAGAAAAGTAAAGTACTGTAGAGTAGAGTAAAGTGGAGTAAAGTAAAGAAAGGTAAAGTACTGTAGAGTAGAGTAAAGTGGAGTACAGTGAAGTAGAGTACAGTGAAGTAGAGTAAAGTAGAGTAAAGTAGAGTAAAGTAGAGTAAAGTAGAGTAGAGTAAAGTAAAGTAAAGTAAAGTAGAGTAAAGTAGAGTTGATTGTTGATTGTTATTGTTTAAAAGGATCCCCATTGTGGCGTAGCGGAGATTGCGTTCGTCACCAACACCGGAGACGCTGGATTCGCCTGTTCGAATCCAGCTCACAGCTCCGGGGTTGTCACCAGCTTGGCTGGCCGTTCACACTAATACAATTGGCTGTATTAGAGGGTGGGAGAAGCTGGCGGGGTGGGTCCGGGTCGTTGTAAACAGCGACTCCTACAGTTAGGTCGGGGCGCCTGCTCAGCGTGGATAGGATCTAAGTGGGATAGTGTGATCCTTCCACACGCTACGCCCTCTCAGTGAGAGTCCGCGCTGCCAGGTGAAAAGAAGCGGTGGGCTGGCTACACGTGTGTCGGAGGAAGCATGTGATAGCTTCCACTCTCCCAGACCGACTGTGGGGGGTAAGTGCGCAGCAACCAGGAAGGGGATTGGGAATTGGCATAACGACTAACATTGGGATGGGAGAAAATCGGAGGAAAAAGGAAGGGGGAAAAGATAAAAAAATAAAAATAAAAAAAAATTATCCCCATTGGCTGTCACCTAAGTGGCGAGCTAGTCTTCCTGGGGTCCACACAGAAAGACAACAGAAAACACAAAACATAACAACTTGAGATACATTATGACAATCACAATTAACAATTATAATCTAAAAACAGTAAAACATTGTAGACATCATTATCAACATCAGAATAGTTTGCTCACATATTTAAGTAGTGCATTCTCAGGTGGTATTTGAAAGACACTTTACTATTCAATTTACTTATGTCCAGTGGGCAGTTATTCCAATGATTGATGGCACGATAAACAACAGTCCCCTTTAAAGCATTTGATTTTGGACGTGGTAACATAATCTGTCCATCATCAGCTGACCTAGTAAAATAGGAATGAACATGACTGCATCTGACAATTTGTTTGTATAAGAAAACAGGTTGACTTCCATTTTTAAATCTTATTCAGACATATTTTTTATGAATGTTGACCCATGCCCTCTTATTGCATTATTTGGTCTGACACCGGAGAACGCTGCAATATCTATTGGGCAATCCAATGCCATGGCCTTTGCCTCACTCATTGCCAATCGCCTCATCCTATTCAACTGGAAGGCAGCCACTCCCCCTTCACACTTACACTGGATGAGGGATGTCATGTCTCTTATACATATAGAGAAAATCAGATTTACAACACAAGGCCACACAGATACCTTCCACAAAACATGGCAGCCCTTCCTATCTCATTTCAAAACCCATATGACTCCTTCCAAACTTGGGACCCCATGACCCCCCTCCTCCCCCCATCTACCTCCCTGACACTGCTAGCCCACGTGTGGCTGGGGAGATGGCATTGTGGTGGTCTGCTAAGGGTGTTAAATTTACTTTCCATTTTATTTGTTTTACCATCTGGAAATTACGCTACTAAAATGGAGAGTATTGCTTATATTATATATTATTATTACGGTCTTTCCTATTTATATATATATATTTTTCTTCTCTTGTTTTCTTTTAATTTTACTTCATTTCTTTTTGCGTAGCTTTGTCTGTCACATCTGTATTTATGTTTAATTATTTAAAATTTATTTTATTTTTATTTTTTATTTTACATGTATGTTTGTCGTTGCCCTCACTGGGTGGGATGGGGTGGGATTAGGGGATAGGAATGGGGAAGGAAATGGAAGTAGTATAATTTGGATAACTGAAATGTATAAATCTGTACAAATTCTTCCAATAAAAAAAGATAAACCATAAGAAAACAGGTTGAGACGAAAAGACAGTGTTCCTGAAAGATTTAACTGTGTTGAAAACCAGCCTATTCTTTACCGTTAACCATGAGAGTTGCCGGTGCATAGTGATGGTGTTTGTTCTCATGGAACAATGTAAGACTAACCTTGCAGCTCTGTTCTGGGCAGTTTGCAATTTTTTTAGTTGACCTTTGGATGCAGAGGACCATACTGGTGCACAATAATCCAGGTGACATAAAATTAAAGATTTCGCCACCTGTCCCACAATATATGTAGGGACATAAGAAAGACATTTCCTCACCATGGAGATATCACTGCCCATCTTCCTCACTATGGTATCAATGTGTTCTGCCCACGACAGCTGGCTATCAATTATTATGCCCAGTAATTTTACTTAGAGTAGAGTAAAGTAGAGTAGAGTAAAGTAAAGTAAAGTAAAGTAGAGTAAAGTAGAGTAGAGTAGAATAAAGTAGAGTAGAGTAGAGTAAAATAAAGTAACGTAAAATAGAGTAAAGTAAAGTAAATTAGAGTAAAGTAGAGTAAAGTAAAGTAGAGTAGAGTAGAGTAGAGTAGAATAAAGTAGAGTAGAGTAGAGTAAAGTAAAGTAATGTAAAATAGAGTAAAGTAGAGTAAAGTAGAGTAAAGTAAAGTAAAGTAAAATAGAGTAAAGTAAAGTAAAATAGAGTAAAATAGAGTAAAGTAAAATACAGTAAAGTACAGTAGAGTAAAGTAAAGTAGAGTAAAGTACAGTAGAGTAAAGTAGAGTAAAGTAAAGTAAAGTAGAGTAAAATAAAGCAAAGTAAAGTAAAGTAAAGTAGAGTAAAGTAAAGTAGAGTAAAGTAGAGTAGAGTAAAGTAAAGTAGAGTAAAGTAGAGTAAAGTAGAGTAAAGTAGAGTAAAGTAAAGTACAGTAAAGTAGAGTAAAGTAAAGTAAAGTAAAGTAAAGTAGAGTAAAGTAAAGTAAAGTAAAGTAGAGTAAAGTAGAGTAAAGTAAAGTATAGTAAAGTAAAGTAAAGTAAAGTAAAGTAGAGTAAAGTAGAGTAAAGTAAAATAGAGTAAAGTAGAGTAAAGTAAAGTAGAGTAAAGTACAGTAAAGTAACGTAGAGTAGAGTAAAGTAAAGTAGAGTAAAGTAAAGTAGAGTAAAGTAGAGTAAAGTAAAGTAGAGTAGAGTAAAGTAGAGTAAAGTAAAGTAAAGTAGATTAAAGTAAAGTAAAGTACAGTAATGTAGAGTAAAGTACAGTAATGTAGAGTACAGTAAAGTAAAGTACAGTAAAGTAACGTACAGTAAAGTAAAGTACAGTAGAGTAGAGTAGAGTAAAGTAAATTACAGTAATGTAGAGTAAAGTAAAGTAGAGTAAAGTACAGTAAAGTAACGTAGAGTAGAGTAGAGTAAAGTAAAGTAGAGTAAAGTAGAGTAAAGTAAAGTAGAGTAAAGTAAAGTAAAGTAAAGTACAGTAATGTAGAGTACAGTAAAGTAAAGTACAGTAAAGTAAAGTACAGTAAAGTAAAGTAGATTGAAGTAAAGTAAAGTAAAGTAGATTGAAGTAAAGTACAGTAATGTAGAGTATAGTAAAGTAAAGTACAGTAGAGTAGAGTAGAGTCAAGTAAAGTACAGTAATGTAGAGTAATGTAGAGTAGAGTAGAGTAAAGTAAAGTAAAGTAAAGTAGAGTAAAGTAAAGTAGAGTAAAGTAAAGTAAAGTAAAGTAGAGTAAAGTAGAGTAAAGTAAAGTAAAGTAAAGTAGAGCAGATTAAAGTAAAGTAGAGTAATGTAGAGTAGAGTAAAGTAGAGTAGATTAAAGTAAAGTAAAGTAAAGTAGAGTAAAGTAAAGTAAAGTAGAGTAGATTAAAGTAAAGTAGAGTAATGTAGAGTAGAGTAAAGTAGAGTAGAGTAGAGTAGAGTAAAGTAAAGTAGAGTAGATTAAAGTAAAGTAGAGTAAAGTAGAGTAAAGTAAAGTACAGTAATGTAGAGTAAAGTAGAGTAAAGTAAAGTAGAGTAGAGTAAAGTAGAGTAAAGTAGAGTAGAGTAGAGTAGAGTAAAGTAGAGTAAAGTAGAGTAGAGTAAAGTAGAGTAAAGTAGAGTAGAGTAGAGTAAATTAAAGTACAGTAATGTAGAGTAAAGTAAAGTAAAGTAGAGTAAAGTACAGTAAAGTAACATAACGTAGAGTAGAGTAGAGTAAAGTAAAGTAAAGTAAAGTAGAGTAGAGTAGAGTAGAGTAGAGTAGAGTAAAGTAAAGTAAAGTAGAGTAAAGTAGAGTAGAGTAAAGTAGAGTAAAGTAGAGTAGAGTAGAGTAAAGTAAAGTAAAGTAAAGTAGAGTAGAGCAGAGTAGAGTAAAGTAAAGTAAAGTAAAGTAAAGTGGAGTAAAGTAGAGTAGAGTAAAGTAAAGTAAAGTAAAGTAGAGTAGAGTAAAGTAAAGTAAAGTAAAGTAAAGTAGAGCAGAGTAGAGTAAAGTAAAGTAAAGTAAAGTAGAGTAAAGTACAGTAAAGCAAAGTAGAGTAAAGTAGAGTAGAGTAGAGTAAAGTAAAGTAAAGTAAAGTAAAATAGAGTAAAGTAGAGTAGAGTAAAGTAGAGTAAAGTAAAGTAAAGTAAAGTAAAGTAGAGTAGAGTAAAGTACAGTAAAGTAAAGTAAAGTAGAGTAAAGTAGAGTAAAGTAGAATAAAGTAGAATAAAGTAGATTAAAGTAAAGTAAAGTAAAGTAAAGTAAAGTAGAGTAAAGTAAAGTAAAGTAACGTAGAGGAGAGTAAAGTAGAGTAAAGTAGATTAAATTAAAGTAGAGTAAAGTACAGTAAAGTAGAGTAAAGTACAGTAATGTAGAGTAAAGTAAAGTACAGTAAAGTAAAGTATATTAAAGTAAAGTAAAGTACAGTAGAGTAAAGTAAAGTAGATTAAAGTAAAGTAAAGTACAGTAATGTAGAGTAAAGTAGAGTGAAGTACAGTAAAGTACAGTAAAGTAAAGTATATTAAAGTAAAGTACAGTAAAGTAAAGTAGAGTAAATTAAAGTACAGTAGAGTAGAGTAGAGTAGAGTAAAGTAAAGTAAAGTAAAGTAAAGTAAAGTAGATTGAAGTAAAGTAAAGTAAAGTAGAGTAGAGTAGAATACAGTAGAGTAAAGTAAAGTACAGTAATGTAGAGTAAAGTAGAGTAAAGTAGAGTACAGTATAGTAAAGTAAAGTACAGTAATGTAGAGTAAAGTAGAGTAAAGTAGAGTAAAGTAGAGTAGAGTAGAGTAAAGTAGAGTAAAGTAAAGTAAAGTACAGTAATGTAGAGTAAAGTAAAGTAGAGTAGAGTAGAGTAAAGTAGAGTAGAGTAGAGTAGAGTAGAGTAAAGTAAAGCAGAGTAGAGTAGAGTAAAGTAAAGTAGAGTAAAGTAGAGTAGAGTAGAGTAGAGTAAAGAAGAGTAAAGTAGAGTAAATTAGAGTAGAGTAGAGTAGAGTAAAGTAAAGTACAGTAATGTAGAGTAATGTAGAGTAAAGTAGAGTAGAGTAAAGTAAAGTAGAGTAAAGTAGAGTAAAGTAAAGTAGAGTAGAGTAAAGTAGAGTAAAGTAGAGTAGAGTAGAGTAGAGTAAAGTAGAGTAAAGTAGAGTAGAGTAAAGTAAAGTAGAGTAAAGTAAAGTAAAGTAGAGTAGAGTAAAGTAGAGTAAAGTAGAGTAGAGTAAAGTAAAGTACAGTAATGTAGAGTAAAGTAAAGTAAAGTAGAGTAAAGTACAGTAAAGTAACATATAGTAGAGTAGAGTAAAGTAAAGTAAAGTAAAGTAGAGTAAAGTAGAGTAAAGTAAAGTAAAGTACAGTAATGTAGAGTACAGTAAAGTAAAGTACAGTAAAGTAAAGTACAGTAAAGTAAAGTAGATTGAAGTAAAGTAAAGTAAAGTAGATTGAAGTAAAGTACAGTAATGTAGAGTAGAGTAAAGTAAAGTACAGTAGAGTAGAGTAGAGTCAAGTAAAGTACAGTAATGTAGAGTAATGTAGAGTAGAGTAAAGTAAAGTAGAGTAAAGTAGAGTAGAGTAAAGTAAAGTAAAGTAAAGTAAAGTAGAGTAAAGTAAAGTAGAGTAAAGTAAAGTAAAGTAAAGTAGAGTAAAGTAAAGTAAAGTAGAGTAGATTAAAGTAAAGTAGAGTAATGTAGAGTAGAGTAAAGTAGAGTAGATTAAAGTAAAGTAAAGTAAAGTAGAGTAAAGTAAAGTAAAGTAGAGTAGATTAAAGTAAAGTAGAGTAATGTAGAGTAGAGTAAAGTAGAGTAGAGTAGAGTAGAGTAGAGTAGAGTAAAGTAAAGTAGAGTAGATTAAAGTAAAGTAGAGTAAAGTAGAGTAAAGTAAAGTACAGTAATGTAGAGTAAAGTAGAGTAAAGTAAAGTAGAGTAGAGTAAAGTAGAGTAAAGTAGAGTAGAGTAGAGTAGAGTAAAGTAGAGTAAAGTAGAGTAGAGTAAATAGAGTAAAGTAGAGTAGAGTAGAGTAGAGTAAATTAAAGTACAGTAATGTAGAGTAAAGTAAAGTAAAGTAGAGTAAAGTACAGTAAAGTAACGTAACGTAGAGTAGAGTAGAGTAAAGTAAAGTAAAGTAAAGTAAAGTAGAGTAGAGTAGAGTAAAGTAAAGTAAAGTAAAGTAGAGTAGAGCAGAGTAGAGTAAAGTAAAGTAAAGTAAAGTGGAGTAAAGTAGAGTAAAGTAAAGTAGAGTAGAGTAGAGTAGAGTAGAGTAAAGTAAAGTAAAGTAAAGTAAAGTAAAGTAAAGTAGAGTAGAGCAGAGTAGAGTAAAGTAAAGTAAAGTAAAGTAGAGTAAAGTACAGTAAAGCAAAGTAGAGTAAAGTAGAGTAGAGTAGAGTAGAGTAGAGTAAAGTAAAGTAAAGTAAAGTAAAGTAGAGTAGAGTAAAGTAGAGGAGAGTAAAGTAGAGTAAAGTAGAGTAAAGTAGATTAAATTAAAGTAGAGTAAAGTACAGTAAAGTAGAGTAAAGTACAGTAATGTAGAGTAAAGTAAAGTAAAGTACAGTAAAGTAAAGTATATTAAAGTAAAGTAAAGTACAGTAGAGTAAAGTAAAGTAGATTAAAGTAAAGTAAAGTACAGTAATGTAGAGTAAAGTAGAGTGAAGTACAGTAAAGTACAGTAAAGTAAAGTATATTAAAGTAAAGTACAGTAAAGTAAAGTAGAGTAAAGTAAAGTACAGTAGAGTAGAGTAGAGTAGAGTAAAGTAAAGTAAAGTAAAGTAAAGTAGATTGAAGTAAAGTAAAGTAAAGTAGATTGAAGTAAAGTACAATAATGTAGAGTAATGTAGAGTAGAGTAAAGTAAAGTAGAGTAAAGTAAAGTAGAGTAAAGTAAAGTAAAGTAGAGTAGAGTAGAGTACAGTAGAGTAAAGTAAAGTACAGTAATGTAGAGTAAAGTAGAGTAAAGTAGAGTACATTATAGTAAAGTAAAGTACAGTAATGTAGAGTAAAGTAGAGTAAAGTAGAGTAAAGTAGAGTAAAGTAAAGTAAAGTACAGTAATGTAGAGTAAAGTAAAGTAAAGTAAAGTAGAGTAGAGTAAAGTAGAGTAGAGTAGAGTAGAGTAGAGTAGAGTAAAGTAAAGTAGAGTAAAGTAGAGTAGAGTAGAGTAAAGCAGAGTAGAGTAGAGTAGAGTAAAGTAAAGTAGAGTAAAGTAGAGTAGAGTAGAGTAGAGTAAAGAAGAGTAAAGTAGAGTAAATTAGAGTAGAGTAGAGTAGAGTAAAGTAAAGTACAGTAATGTAGAGTAATGTAGAGTAAAGTAGAGTAGAGTAAAGTAAAGTAGAGTAAAGTAGAGTAAAGTAAAGTAGAGTAGAGTAAAGTAGAGTAGAGTAAAGTAAAGTAGAGTAAAGTAGAGTAGAGTAGAGTAGAGTAAAGTAGAGTAAAGTAGAGTAGAGTAAAGTAAAGTAGAGTAGAGTAAAGTAAAGTAAAGTAAAGTAGAGTAGAGTAGAGTAAAGTGGAGTAAAGTAGAGTAGAGTAGAGTAAAGTAAAGTACAGTAATGTAGAGTAAAGTAAAGTAAAGTAGAGTAGAGTAGAGTAAAGTAGAGTAGAGTAGAGTACAGTAGAGTAGAGTAAAGTAGAGTAGAGTAAAGTAAAGTAGAGTAAAGTAGAGTAGAGTAGAGTAAAGTAAAGTAGAGTAGAGTAGAGTACAGTAGAGAAAAGTAAAGTACAGTAATGTAGAGTAAAGTAAAGTAGAGTAAAGTAGAGTAGAGTAGAGTAAAGTAAAGTACAGTAATGCAGAGTAAAGTAGAGTAGAGTAGAGTAAAGTAGAGTAAAGTAGAGTAAAGTAGAGTAGAGTAGAGTAAAGTAAAGTACAGTAATGTAGAGTAAAGTACAGTAAAGTAGAGTAGAGTAGAGTAAAGTAGAGTAGAGTACAGTAGAGTAAAGTAAAGTACAGTAATGTAGAGTCAAGTAGAGTAAAGTAGAGTACAGTACAGTATATTAAAGTAAAGTACAGTAATGTAGAGTAAAGTAGAGTAAAGTAGAGTAAAGTAGAGTAAAGTAGAGTAAAGTAGAGTAAAGTAAAGTACAGTAATGTAGAGTAAAGTAAAGTAAAGTAAAGTAGAGTAAAGTAGAGTAGAGTAGAGTAGAGTAGAGTAGAGTAGAGTAAAGTAAAGTAGAGTAAAGTAGAGTAGAGTAGAGTAAAGCAGAGTAGAGTAGAGTAAAGTAAAGTAGAGTAAAGTAGAGTAGAGTAGAGTAGAGTAAGGAAGAGTAAAGTAGAGTAAATTAGAGTAGAGTAGAGTAGAGTAAAGTAAAGTACAGTAATGTAGAGTAATGTAGAGTAAAGTAGAGTAAAGTAAAGTAGAGTAAAGTAGAGTAAAGTAGAGTAAAGTAAAGTAGAGTAGAGTAAAGTAAAGTAGAGTAAAGTAGAGTAGAGTAAATTAAAGTAGAGTAAAGTAGAGTAAAGTAGAGTAGAGTAGAGTAGAGTAAAGTAGAGTAGAGTAGAGTAGAGTAGAGTAGAGTAAAGTAGAGTAGGGTAGAGTAAAGTAAAGTAAAGTAGAGTAAAGTAAAGTAGAGTAAAGTAGAGTAGAGTAGAGTAGAGTAAAGTAGAGTAGAGTAGAGTAAAGTAGAGTAAAGTAGAATAAAGTAAAGTAAAGTAGAGTAAAGTAGAGTAAAGTAAAGTAAAGTAGAGTAGAGTAAAGTAAAGTAAAGTAAAGTAGAGTAAAGTACAGTAAAGTAACGTATAGTAGAGTAGAGTAAAGTAAAGTAAAGTAAAGTAGAGTAAAGTAAAGTAGAGTAAAGTAAAGTACAGTAATGTAGAGTACAGTAATGTAGAGTATAGTAAAGTAAAGTACAGTAGAGTAGAGTAGAGTCAAGTAAAGTACAGTAATGTAGAGTAATGTAGAGTAGAGTAAAGTAAAGTAGAGTAAAGTAAAGTAGAGTAGAGTAAAGTAAAGTAAAGTAAAGTAAAGTAAAGTAAAGTAGAGTAAAGTAGAGTAAAGTAAAGTAAAGTAGAGTAAAGTAAAGTAAAGTAGAGCAGATTAAAGTAAAGTAGAGTAATGTAGAGTAGAGTAAAGTAGAGTAGATTAAAGTAAAGTAAAGTAAAGTAGAGTAAAGTAAAGTAAAGTAGATTAAAGTAAAGTAGAGTAATGTAGAGTAGAGTAAAGTAGAGTAGAGTAGAGTAGAGTAGAGTAAAGTAAAGTAGAGTAGATTAAAGTAAAGTAAAGTAAAGTAGAGTAAAGTAAAGTAAAGTAGAGTAGATTAAAGTAAAGTAGAGTAATGTAGAGTAGAGTAAAGTAGAGTAGAGTAGAGTAGAGTAGAGTAGAGTAGAGTAAAGTAAAGTAGATTAAAGTAAAGTAGAGTAAAGTAGAGTAAAGTAAAGTACAGTAATGTAGAGTAAAGTAGAGTAAAGTAAAGTAGAGTAGAGTAAAGTAGAGTAAAGTAGAGTAGAGTAGAGTAGAGTAAAGTAGAGTAAAGTAGAGTAGAGTAAAGTAGAGTAAAGTAGAGTAGAGTAGAGTAGAGTAAATTAAAGTACAGTAATGTAGAGTAAAGTAAAGTAAAGTAGAGTAAAGTACAGTAAAGTAACGTAACGTAGAGTAGAGTAGAGTAAAGTAAAGTAGAGTAGAGTAGAGTAAAGTAAAGTAGAGTAAAGTAGAGTAGAGTAGAGTAGAGTAAAGTAGAGTAAAGTAGAGTAGAGTAAAGTAAAGTAAAGTAGAGTAAAGTAGAGTAGAGTAAAGTAAAGTAAAGTAAAGTAGAGTAGAGCAGAGTAGAGTAAAGTAAAGTAAAGTAAAGTAAAGTGGAGTAAAGTAGAGTAAAGTAAAGTAGAGTAGAGTAGAGTAGAGTAGAGTAAAGTAAAGTAAAGTAAAGTAAAGTAAAGTAGAGTAGAGCAGAGTAGAGTAAAGTAAAGTAAAGTAAAGTAAAGTAAAGTAGAGTAAAGTAGAGTAGAGTAAAGTAGAGGAGAGTAAAGTAGAGTAAAGTAGAGTAAAGTAGATTAAATTAAAGTAGAGTAAAGTACAGTAAAGTAGAGTAAAGTAATGTAGAGTAAAGTAAAGTAAAGTACAGTAAAGTAAAGTATATTAAAGTAAAGTAAAGTACAGTAGAGTAAAGTAAAGTAGATTAAAGTAAAGTAAAGTACAGTAATGTAGAGTAAAGTAGAGTGAAGTACAGTAAAGTACAGTAAAGTAAAGTATATTAAAGTAAAGTACAGTAAAGTAAAGTAGAGTAAAGTAAAGTACAGTAGAGTAGAGTAGAGTAGAGTAAAGTAAAGTAAAGTAAAGTAAAGTAGATTGAAGTAAAGTAAAGTAAAGTAGATTGAAGTAAAGTACAGTAATGTAGAGTAATGTAGAGTAGAGTAAAGTAAAGTAGAGTAAAGTAAAGTAGAGTAAAGTAAAGTAAAGTAAAGTAGAGTAGAGTACAGTAGAGTAAAGTAAAGTACAGTAATGTAGAGTAAAGTAGAGTAAAGTAGAGTACAGTATAGTAAAGTAAAGTACAGTAATGTAGAGTAAAGTAGAGTAAAGTAGAGTAAAGTAGAGTAAAGTAGAGTAAAGTAAAGTAAAGTACAGTAATGTAGAGTAAAGTAAAGTAAAGTAAAGTAGAGTAGAGTAAAGTAGAGTAGAGTAGAGTAGAGTAGAGTAAAGTAAAGTAGAGTAAAGTAGAGTAGAGTAGAGTAAAGCAGAGTAGAGTAGAGTAGAGTAAAGTAAAGTAGAGAGTAGAGTAGAGTAGAGTAGAGTAAAGAAGAGTAAAGTAGAGTAAATTAGAGTAGAGTAGAGTAAAGTAAAGTACAGTAATGTAGAGTAATGTAGAGTAAAGTAGAGTAGAGTAAAGTAAAGTAGAGTAAAGTAGAGTAAAGTAAAGTAGAGTAGAGTAAAGTAGAGTAGAGTAAAGTAAAGTAGAGTAAAGTAGAGTAGAGTAGAGTAGAGTAAAGTAGAGTAAAGTAGAGTAGAGTAAAGTAAAGTAGAGTAGAGTAAAGTAAAGTAAAGTAAAGTAGAGTAGAGTAGAGTAAAGTGGAGTAAAGTAGAGTAGAGTAGAGTAAAGTAAAGTACAGTAATGTAGAGTAAAGTAAAGTAAAGTAGAGTAGAGTAGAGTAAAGTAGAGTAGAGTAGAGTACAGTAGAGTAGAGTAAAGTAGAGTAGAGTAAAGTAAAGTAGAGTAAAGTAGAGTAGAGTAGAGTAAAGTAAAGTAGAGTAGAGTAGAGTACAGTAGAGAAAAGTAAAGTACAGTAATGTAGAGTAAAGTAAAGTAGAGTAAAGTAGAGTAGAGTAGAGTAAAGTAAAGTACAGTAATGCAGAGTAAAGTAGAGTAGAGTAGAGTAAAGTAGAGTAAAGTAGAGTAAAGTAGAGTAGAGTAGAGTAAAGTAAAGTACAGTAATGTAGAGTAAAGTACAGTAAAGTAGAGTAGAGTAGAGTAAAGTAGAGTAGAGTACAGTAGAGTAAAGTAAAGTACAGTAATGTAGAGTCAAGTAGAGTAAAGTAGAGTACAGTACAGTATATTAAAGTAAAGTACAGTAATGTAGAGTAAAGTAGAGTAAAGTAGAGTAAAGTAGAGTAAAGTAGAGTAAAGTAGAGTAAAGTAAAGTACAGTAATGTAGAGTAAAGTAAAGTAAAGTAAAGTAGAGTAAAGTAGAGTAGAGTAGAGTAGAGTAGAGTAGAGTAGAGTAAAGTAAAGTAGAGTAAAGTAGAGTAGAGTAGAGTAGAGTAAAGCAGAGTAGAGTAGAGTAAAGTAAAGTAGAGTAAAGTAGAGTAGAGTAGAGTAGAGTAAGGAAGAGTAAAGTAGAGTAAATTAGAGTAGAGTAGAGTAGAGTAAAGTAAAGTACAGTAATGTAGAGTAATGTAGAGTAAAGTAGAGTAGAGTAAAGTAAAGTAGAGTAAAGTAGAGTAAAGTAGAGTAAAGTAAAGTAGAGTAGAGTAAAGTAAAGTAGAGTAAAGTAGAGTAGAGTAAATTAAAGTAGAGTAAAGTAGAGTAAAGTAGAGTAGAGTAGAGTAGAGTAAAGTAGAGTAGAGTAGAGTAGAGTAGAGTAGAGTAAAGTAGAGTAGGGTAGAGTAAAGTAAAGTAGAGTAAAGTAAAGTAGAGTAAAGTAGAGTAGAGTAGAGTAGAGTAGAGTAGAGTAGAGTAAAGTAGAGTAAAGTAGAGTAAAGTAAAGTAAAGTAGAGTAAAGTAGAGTAAAGTAAAGTAAAGTAGAGTAGAGTAAAGTAAAGTAAAGTAAAGTAGAGTAAAGTACAGTAAAGTAACGTATAGTAGAGTAGAGTAAAGTAAAGTAAAGTAAAGTAGAGTAAAGTAAAGTAGAGTAAAGTAAAGTAAAGTACAGTAATGTAGAGTACAGTAATGTAGAGTATAGTAAAGTAAAGTACAGTAGAGTAGAGTAGAGTCAAGTAAAGTACAGTAATGTAGAGTAATGTAGAGTAGAGTAAAGTAAAGTAGAGTAAAGTAAAGTAGAGTAGAGTAAAGTAAAGTAAAGTAAAGTAAAGTAAAGTAAAGTAGAGTAAAGTAGAGTAAAGTAAAGTAAAGTAGAGTAAAGTAAAGTAAAGTAGAGCAGATTAAAGTAAAGTAGAGTAATGTAGAGTAGAGTAAAGTAGAGTAGATTAAAGTAAAGTAAAGTAAAGTAGAGTAAAGTAAAGTAAAGTAGATTAAAGTAAAGTAGAGTAATGTAGAGTAGAGTAAAGTAGAGTAGAGTAGAGTAGAGTAGAGTAAAGTAAAGTAGAGTAGATTAAAGTAAAGTAGAGTAAAGTAGAGTAAAGTAAAGTACAGTAATGTAGAGTAAAGTAGAGTAAAGTAAAGTAGAGTAGAGTAAAGTAGAGTAAAGTAGAGTAGAGTAGAGTAGAGTAAATTAGAGTAAAGTAGAGTAGAGTAAAGTAGAGTAAAGTAGAGTAGAGTAGAGTAAATTAAAGTACAGTAATGTAGAGTAAAGTAAAGTAAAGTAGAGTAAAGTACAGTAACGTAACGTAACGTAACGTAGAGTAGAGTAGAGTAAAGTAAAGTAAAGTAAAGTAGAGTAGAGTAGAGTAGAGTAGAGTAAAGTAAAGTAGAGTAAAGTAGAGTAGAGTAGAGTAGAGTAAAGTAGAGTAAAGTAGAGTAGAGTAAAGTAAAGTAAAGTAAAGTAGAGTAAAGTAGAGTAGAGTAAAGTAAAGTAAAGTAAAGTAGAGTAGAGTAGAGTAAAGTAAAGTAAAGTAAAGTAAAGTAAAGTAAAGTGGAGTAAAGTAGAGTAAAGTCAAGTCAAGTAAAGTAGAGTAGAGTAGAGTAGAGTAAAGTAAAGTAAAGTAAAGTAAAGTAAAGTAAAGTAGAGTAGAGCAGAGTAGAGTAAAGTAAAGTAAAGTAGAGTAAAGTACAGTAAAGCAAAGTAGAGTAAAGTAGAGTAGAGTAGTGTAGAGTAGAGTAAAGTAAAGTAAAGTGGAGTAAAGTAGAGTAAAGTAAAGTAGAGTAGAGTAGAGTAGAGTAGAGTAAAGTAAAGTAAAGTAAAGTAAAGTAAAGTAAAGTAAAGTAGAGTAGAGCAGAGTAGAGTAAAGTAAAGTAAAGTAGAGTAAAGTACAGTAAAGCAAAGTAGAGTAAAGTAGAGTAGAGTAGAGTAGAGTAGAGTAAAGTAAAGTAAAGTAAAGTAAAGTAGAGTAAAGTAGAGTAGAGTAAAGTAGAGGAGAGTAAAGTAGAGTAAAGTAGAGTAAAGTAGATTAAATTAAAGTAGAGTAAAGTACAGTAAAGTAGAGTAAAGTACAGTAATGTAGAGTAAAGTAAAGTAAAGTACAGTAAAGTAAAGTATATTAAAGTAAAGTAAAGTACAGTAGAGTAAAGTAAAGTAGATTAAAGTAAAGTAAAGTACAGTAATGTAGAGTAAAGTAGAGTGAAGTACAGTAAAGTACAGTAAAGTAAAGTATATTAAAGTAAAGTACAGTAAAGTAAAGTAGAGTAAAGTAAAGTACAGTAGAGTAGAGTAGAGTAGAGTAAAGTAAAGTAAAGTAAAGTAAAGTAGATTGAAGTAAAGTAAAGTAAAGTAGATTGAAGTAAAGTACAATAATGTAGAGTAATGTAGAGTAGAGTAAAGTAAAGTAGAGTAAAGTAAAGTAGAGTAAAGTAAAGTAAAGTAAAGTAGAGTAGAGTAGAGTACAGTAGAGTAAAGTAAAGTACAGTAATGTAGAGTAAAGTAGAGTAAAGTAGAGTACAGTATAGTAAAGTAAAGTACAGTAATGTAGAGTAAAGTAGAGTAAAGTAGAGTAAAGTAGAGTAAAGTAGAGTAAAGTAAAGTAAAGTACAGTAATGTAGAGTAAAGTAAAGTAAAGTAAAGTAGAGTAGAGTAAAGTAGAGTAGAGTAGAGTAGAGTAGAGTAGAGTAAAGTAAAGTAGAGTAAAGTAGAGTAGAGTAGAGTAAAGCAGAGTAGAGTAGAGTAGAGTAAAGTAAAGTAGAGTAAAGTAGAGTAGAGTAGAGTAGAGTAAAGAAGAGTAAAGTAGAGTAAATTAGAGTAGAGTAGAGTAGAGTAAAGTAAAGTACAGTAATGTAGAGTAATGTAGAGTAAAGTAGAGTAGAGTAAAGTAAAGTAGAGTAAAGTAGAGTAAAGTAAAGTAGAGTAGAGTAAAGTAGAGTAGAGTAAAGTAAAGTAGAGTAAAGTAGAGTAGAGTAGAGTAGAGTAAAGTAGAGTAAAGTAGAGTAGAGTAAAGTAAAGTAGAGTAGAGTAAAGTAAAGTAAAGTAAAGTAGAGTAGAGTAGAGTAAAGTGGAGTAAAGTAGAGTAGAGTAGAGTAAAGTAAAGTACAGTAATGTAGAGTAAAGTAAAGTAAAGTAGAGTAGAGTAGAGTAAAGTAGAGTAGAGTAGAGTACAGTAGAGTAGAGTAAAGTAGAGTAGAGTAAAGTAAAGTAGAGTAAAGTAGAGTAGAGTAGAGTAAAGTAAAGTAGAGTAGAGTAGAGTACAGTAGAGAAAAGTAAAGTACAGTAATGTAGAGTAAAGTAAAGTAGAGTAAAGTAGAGTAGAGTAGAGTAAAGTAAAGTACAGTAATGCAGAGTAAAGTAGAGTAGAGTAGAGTAAAGTAGAGTAAAGTAGAGTAAAGTAGAGTAGAGTAGAGTAAAGTAAAGTACAGTAATGTAGAGTAAAGTACAGTAAAGTAGAGTAGAGTAGAGTAAAGTAGAGTAGAGTACAGTAGAGTAAAGTAAAGTACAGTAATGTAGAGTCAAGTAGAGTAAAGTAGAGTACAGTACAGTATATTAAAGTAAAGTACAGTAATGTAGAGTAAAGTAGAGTAAAGTAGAGTAAAGTAGAGTAAAGTAGAGTAAAGTAGAGTAAAGTAAAGTACAGTAATGTAGAGTAAAGTAAAGTAAAGTAAAGTAGAGTAAAGTAGAGTAGAGTAGAGTAGAGTAGAGTAGAGTAAAGTAAAGTAGAGTAAAGTAGAGTAGAGTAGAGTAAAGCAGAGTAGAGTAGAGTAAAGTAAAGTAGAGTAAAGTAGAGTAGAGTAGAGTAGAGTAAGGAAGAGTAAAGTAGAGTAAATTAGAGTAGAGTAGAGTAGAGTAAAGTAAAGTACAGTAATGTAGAGTAATGTAGAGTAAAGTAGAGTAAAGTAAAGTAGAGTAAAGTAGAGTAAAGTAGAGTAAAGTAAAGTAGAGTAGAGTAAAGTAAAGTAGAGTAAAGTAGAGTAGAGTAAATTAAAGTAGAGTAAAGTAGAGTAAAGTAGAGTAGAGTAGAGTAGAGTAAAGTAGAGTAGAGTAGAGTAGAGTAGAGTAGAGTAAAGTAGAGTAGGGTAGAGTAAAGTAAAGTAAAGTAGAGTAAAGTAAAGTAGAGTAAAGTAGAGTAGAGTAGAGTAGAGTAAAGTAGAGTAGAGTAGAGTAAAGTAGAGTAAAGTAGAATAAAGTAAAGTAAAGTAGAGTAAAGTAGAGTAAAGTAAAGTAAAGTAGAGTAGAGTAAAGTAAAGTAAAGTAAAGTAGAGTAAAGTACAGTAAAGTAACGTATAGTAGAGTAGAGTAAAGTAAAGTAAAGTAAAGTAGAGTAAAGTAAAGTAGAGTAAAGTAAAGTACAGTAATGTAGAGTACAGTAATGTAGAGTATAGTAAAGTAAAGTACAGTAGAGTAGAGTAGAGTCAAGTAAAGTACAGTAATGTAGAGTAATGTAGAGTAGAGTAAAGTAAAGTAGAGTAAAGTAAAGTAGAGTAGAGTAAAGTAAAGTAAAGTAAAGTAAAGTAAAGTAAAGTAGAGTAAAGTAGAGTAAAGTAAAGTAAAGTAGAGTAAAGTAAAGTAAAGTAGAGCAGATTAAAGTAAAGTAGAGTAATGTAGAGTAGAGTAAAGTAGAGTAGATTAAAGTAAAGTAAAGTAAAGTAGAGTAAAGTAAAGTAAAGTAGATTAAAGTAAAGTAGAGTAATGTAGAGTAGAGTAAAGTAGAGTAGAGTAGAGTAGAGTAGAGTAAAGTAAAGTAGAGTAGATTAAAGTAAAGTAAAGTAAAGTAGAGTAAAGTAAAGTAAAGTAGAGTAGATTAAAGTAAAGTAGAGTAATGTAGAGTAGAGTAAAGTAGAGTAGAGTAGAGTAGAGTAGAGTAGAGTAGAGTAAAGTAAAGTAGAGTAGATTAAAGTAAAGTAGAGTAAAGTAGAGTAAAGTAAAGTACAGTAATGTAGAGTAAAGTAGAGTAAAGTAAAGTAGAGTAGAGTAAAGTAGAGTAAAGTAGAGTAGAGTAGAGTAGAGTAAAGTAGAGTAAAGTAGAGTAGAGTAAAGTAGAGTAAAGTAGAGTAGAGTAGAGTAGAGTAAATTAAAGTACAGTAATGTAGAGTAAAGTAAAGTAAAGTAGAGTAAAGTACAGTAAAGTAACGTAACGTAGAGTAGAGTAGAGTAAAGTAAAGTAGAGTAGAGTAGAGTAAAGTAAAGTAGAGTAAAGTAGAGTAGAGTAGAGTAGAGTAAAGTAGAGTAAAGTAGAGTAGAGTAAAGTAAAGTAAAGTAGAGTAAAGTAGAGTAGAGTAAAGTAAAGTAAAGTAAAGTAGAGTAGAGCAGAGTAGAGTAAAGTAAAGTAAAGTAAAGTAAAGTGGAGTAAAGTAGAGTAAAGTAAAGTAGAGTAGAGTAGAGTAGAGTAGAGTAAAGTAAAGTAAAGTAAAGTAAAGTAAAGTAAAGTAGAGTAGAGCAGAGTAGAGTAAAGTAAAGTAAAGTAAAGTAGAGTAAAGTACAGTAAAGCAAAGTAGAGTAAAGTAGAGTAGAGTAGAGTAGAGTAAAGTAAAGTAAAGTAAAGTAAAGTAGAGTAAAGTAGAGTAGAGTAAAGTAGAGGAGAGTAAAGTAGAGTAAAGTAGAGTAAAGTAGATTAAATTAAAGTAGAGTAAAGTACAGTAAAGTAGAGTAAAGTAATGTAGAGTAAAGTAAAGTAAAGTACAGTAAAGTAAAGTATATTAAAGTAAAGTAAAGTACAGTAGAGTAAAGTAAAGTAGATTAAAGTAAAGTAAAGTACAGTAATGTAGAGTAAAGTAGAGTGAAGTACAGTAAAGTACAGTAAAGTAAAGTATATTAAAGTAAAGTACAGTAAAGTAAAGTAGAGTAAAGTAAAGTACAGTAGAGTAGAGTAGAGTAGAGTAAAGTAAAGTAAAGTAAAGTAAAGTAGATTGAAGTAAAGTAAAGTAAAGTAGATTGAAGTAAAGTACAGTAATGTAGAGTAATGTAGAGTAGAGTAAAGTAAAGTAGAGTAAAGTAAAGTAGAGTAAAGTAAAGTAAAGTAAAGTAGAGTAGAGTACAGTAGAGTAAAGTAAAGTACAGTAATGTAGAGTAAAGTAGAGTAAAGTAGAGTACAGTATAGTAAAGTAAAGTACAGTAATGTAGAGTAAAGTAGAGTAAAGTAGAGTAAAGTAGAGTAAAGTAGAGTAAAGTAAAGTAAAGTACAGTAATGTAGAGTAAAGTAAAGTAAAGTAAAGTAGAGTAGAGTAAAGTAGAGTAGAGTAGAGTAGAGTAGAGTAGAGTAGAGTAAAGTAAAGTAGAGTAAAGTAGAGTAGAGTAGAGTAAAGCAGAGTAGAGTAGAGTAGAGTAAAGTAAAGTAGAGTAAAGTAGAGTAGAGTAGAGTAGAGTAAAGAAGAGTAAAGTAGAGTAAATTAGAGTAGAGTAGAGTAAAGTAAAGTACAGTAATGTAGAGTAATGTAGAGTAAAGTAGAGTAGAGTAAAGTAAAGTAGAGTAAAGTAGAGTAAAGTAAAGTAGAGTAGAGTAAAGTAGAGTAGAGTAAAGTAAAGTAGAGTAAAGTAGAGTAGAGTAGAGTAGAGTAAAGTAGAGTAAAGTAGAGTAGAGTAAAGTAAAGTAGAGTAGAGTAAAGTAAAGTAAAGTAAAGTAGAGTAGAGTAGAGTAAAGTGGAGTAAAGTAGAGTAGAGTAGAGTAAAGTAAAGTACAGTAATGTAGAGTAAAGTAAAGTAAAGTAGAGTAGAGTAGAGTAAAGTAGAGTAGAGTAGAGTACAGTAGAGTAGAGTAAAGTAGAGTAGAGTAAAGTAAAGTAGAGTAAAGTAGAGTAGAGTAGAGTAAAGTAAAGTAGAGTAGAGTAGAGTACAGTAGAGAAAAGTAAAGTACAGTAATGTAGAGTAAAGTAAAGTAGAGTAAAGTAGAGTAGAGTAGAGTAAAGTAAAGTACAGTAATGCAGAGTAAAGTAGAGTAGAGTAGAGTAAAGTAGAGTAAAGTAGAGTAAAGTAGAGTAGAGTAGAGTAAAGTAAAGTACAGTAATGTAGAGTAAAGTACAGTAAAGTAGAGTAGAGTAGAGTAAAGTAGAGTAGAGTACAGTAGAGTAAAGTAAAGTACAGTAATGTAGAGTCAAGTAGAGTAAAGTAGAGTACAGTACAGTATATTAAAGTAAAGTACAGTAATGTAGAGTAAAGTAGAGTAAAGTAGAGTAAAGTAGAGTAAAGTAGAGTAAAGTAGAGTAAAGTAAAGTACAGTAATGTAGAGTAAAGTAAAGTAAAGTAAAGTAGAGTAAAGTAGAGTAGAGTAGAGTAGAGTAGAGTAGAGTAGAGTAAAGTAAAGTAGAGTAAAGTAGAGTAGAGTAGAGTAAAGCAGAGTAGAGTAGAGTAAAGTAAAGTAGAGTAAAGTAGAGTAGAGTAGAGTAGAGTAAGGAAGAGTAAAGTAGAGTAAATTAGAGTAGAGTAGAGTAGAGTAAAGTAAAGTACAGTAATGTAGAGTAATGTAGAGTAAAGTAGAGTAGAGTAAAGTAAAGTAGAGTAAAGTAGAGTAAAGTAGAGTAAAGTAAAGTAGAGTAGAGTAAAGTAAAGTAGAGTAAAGTAGAGTAGAGTAAATTAAAGTAGAGTAAAGTAGAGTAAAGTAGAGTAGAGTAGAGTAGAGTAAAGTAGAGTAGAGTAGAGTAGAGTAGAGTAGAGTAAAGTAGAGTAGGGTAGAGTAAAGTAAAGTAGAGTAAAGTAAAGTAGAGTAAA
This sequence comes from Notolepis coatsorum, assembly GCF_963971535.1. Lineage (NCBI taxonomy): Eukaryota > Metazoa > Chordata > Actinopteri > Aulopiformes > Paralepididae > Notolepis > Notolepis coatsorum. The sequence goes on along the minus strand of NC_140168.1, from coordinate 103,749,192 downwards.
GTAGAGTAGAGTAGAGTAGAGTAGAGTAGAGTAAAGTAGAGTAAAGTAGAGTAAAGTAAAGTAAAGTAGAGTAAAGTAGAGTAAAGTAAAGTAAAGTAGAGTAGAGTAAAGTAAAGTAAAGTAAAGTAGAGTAAAGTACAGTAAAGTAACGTATAGTAGAGTAGAGTAAAGTAAAGTAAAGTAAAGTAGAGTAAAGTAAAGTAGAGTAAAGTAAAGTAAAGTACAGTAATGTAGAGTACAGTAATGTAGAGTATAGTAAAGTAAAGTACAGTAGAGTAGAGTAGAGTCAAGTAAAGTACAGTAATGTAGAGTAATGTAGAGTAGAGTAAAGTAAAGTAGAGTAAAGTAAAGTAGAGTAGAGTAAAGTAAAGTAAAGTAAAGTAAAGTAAAGTAAAGTAAAGTAGAGTAAAGTAGAGTAAAGTAAAGTAAAGTAGAGTAAAGTAAAGTAAAGTAGAGCAGATTAAAGTAAAGTAGAGTAATGTAGAGTAGAGTAAAGTAGAGTAGATTAAAGTAAAGTAAAGTAAAGTAGAGTAAAGTAAAGTAAAGTAGATTAAAGTAAAGTAGAGTAATGTAGAGTAGAGTAAAGTAGAGTAGAGTAGAGTAGAGTAGAGTAAAGTAAAGTAGAGTAGATTAAAGTAAAGTAGAGTAAAGTAGAGTAAAGTAAAGTACAGTAATGTAGAGTAAAGTAGAGTAAAGTAAAGTAGAGTAGAGTAAAGTAGAGTAAAGTAGAGTAGAGTAGAGTAGAGTAAATTAGAGTAAAGTAGAGTAGAGTAAAGTAGAGTAAAGTAGAGTAGAGTAGAGTAAATTAAAGTACAGTAATGTAGAGTAAAGTAAAGTAAAGTAGAGTAAAGTACAGTAACGTAACGTAACGTAACGTAGAGTAGAGTAGAGTAAAGTAAAGTAAAGTAAAGTAGAGTAGAGTAGAGTAGAGTAGAGTAAAGTAAAGTAGAGTAAAGTAGAGTAGAGTAGAGTAGAGTAAAGTAGAGTAAAGTAGAGTAGAGTAAAGTAAAGTAAAGTAAAGTAGAGTAAAGTAGAGTAGAGTAAAGTAAAGTAAAGTAAAGTAGAGTAGAGTAGAGTAAAGTAAAGTAAAGTAAAGTAAAGTAAAGTAAAGTGGAGTAAAGTAGAGTAAAGTCAAGTCAAGTAAAGTAGAGTAGAGTAGAGTAGAGTAAAGTAAAGTAAAGTAAAGTAAAGTAAAGTAAAGTAGAGTAGAGCAGAGTAGAGTAAAGTAAAGTAAAGTAGAGTAAAGTACAGTAAAGCAAAGTAGAGTAAAGTAGAGTAGAGTAGTGTAGAGTAGAGTAAAGTAAAGTAAAGTAAAGTAAAGTAGAGTAAAGTAGAGTAGAGTAAAGTAGAGTAAAGTAAAGTAAAGTAAAGTAAAGTAGAGTAGAGTAAAGTACAGTAAAGTAAAGTAAAGTAAAGTAGAGTAAAGTAGAGTAGAGTAGAGTAAAGTAGAATAAAGTAGAATCAAGTAGATTAAAGTAAAGTAAAGTAGAGTAAAGTAAAGTAAAGTAAAGTAGAGGAGAGTAAAGTAGAGTAAAGTAGAGTAAAGTACAGTAAAGTACAGTAAAGTAAAGTATATTAAAGTAAAGTACAGTAAAGTAAAGTAGAGTAAAGTAAAGTACAGTAGAGTAGAGTAAAGTAAAGTAAAGTAAAGTAAAGTAGATTGAAGTAAAGTAAAGTAAAGTAGATTGAAGTAAAGTACAGTAATGTAGAGTAATGTAGAGTAGAGTAAAGTAAAGTAGAGTAAAGTAAAGTAAAGTAGAGTAAAGTAAAGTAAAGTAAAGTAGAGTAGAGTAGAGTAGAGTAGAGTACAGTAGAGAAAAGTAAAGTACAGTAATGTAGAGTAAAGTAAAGTAGAGTAAAGTAGAGTAGAGTAGAGTAGAGTAAAGTAAAGTACAGTAATGCAGAGTAAAGTAGAGTAGAGTAGAGTAAAGTAGAGTAAAGTAGAGTAGAGTAGAGTAAAGTAAAGTACAGTAATGTAGAGTAAAGTAGAGTAAAGTAGAGTAGAGTAAAGTAGAGTAGAGTACAGTAGAGTAAAGTAAGGTACAGTAATGTAGAGTAAAGTAGAGTAAAGTAGAGTAAAGTAGAGTAAAGTAGAGTAGAGTAAAGTAAAGTACAGTAATGTAGAGTAAAGTAAAGTAAAGTAAAGTAGAGTAGAGTAGAGTAAAGTAGAGTAGAGTAGAGTAAAGTAAAGTAGAGTAAAGTAGAGTAGAGTAGAGTAAAGCAGAGTAGAGTAGAGTAAAGTAAAGTAGAGTAAAGTAGAGTAGAGTAGAGTAAAGAAGAGTAAAGTAGAGTAAATTAGAGTAGAGTAGAGTAGAGTAAAGTAAAGTACAGTAATGTAGAGTAATGTAGAGTAAAGTAGAGTAGAGTAAAGTAAAGTAGAGTAAAGTAGAGTAAAGTAAAGTAGAGCAGAGTAAAGTAGAGTAGAGTAAAGTAAAGTAGAGTAAAGTAGAGTAGAGTAGAGTAGAGTAAAGTAGAGTAAAGTAGAGTAGAGTAGAGTAGAGTAAAGTAGAGTAGAGTAGAGTAGAGTAAAGTAAAGTACAGTAATGTAGAGTAAAGTAAAGTAGAGTAGAGTAGAGTAGAGTAAAGTAGAGTAGAGTAAAGTAGAGTAGAGTAAAGTAGAGTAGAGTAAAGTAAAGTAGAGTAAAGTAGAGTAGAGTAGAGTAGAGTAGAGTAAAGTAAAGTAAAGTAGAGTAGAGTAGAGTAGAGTAGAGTAGAGTACAGTAGAGAAAAGTAAAGTACAGTAATGTAGAGTAAAGTAAAGTAGAGTAAAGTAGAGTAGAGTAGAGTAAAGTAAAGTACAGTAATGCAGAGTAAAGTAGAGTAGAGTAGAGTAGAGTAAAGTAGAGTAAAGTAGAGTAAAGTAGAGTAGAGTAGAGTAAAGTAAAGTACAGTAATGTAGAGTAAAGTAGAGTAAAGTAGAGTAGAGTAGAGTAAAGTAGAGTAGAGTACAGTAGAGTAAAGTTTATGTTTATGTTTATTAAAGGATCCCCATTAGAGACTCATGAAAGAGCCTCTAGTCTTCCTGGGGTCCTAGACAAAAAAAAATACATTACAAATGTACAACAAAGAATACGAATAAAAATGTAAACAAAACACAAATTAAAAATGAATACAAATATACAAATTCACATTATAAAATCTAACATTCCAGTCAAACAAAACAAAAGATAAAATACACAGATAACAGTTACATACTTGACAAAACACAAATTAAGAATTAATACAAATATACAAATTCACATTATAAAATCTAACATTCCTGTCAAACAAAAAAATATATATATAATACACAGATAACAGTTACATACTTGACATGTTTGCAAGATATCTCTTAATATTTGTTTTGAAAGTAATTTTATTATGTATTGTGGATGAGATGTTTTTCGGCAGAGCATTCCAGAGTGCTATTGACCTATATATGCCAGTGAGTTTGAGAAAATTTGATTTTGGTGCTGATTTTGTTCTGATGTTACCAGAAGCGGCCCCTCTAGTGTTGTAACCATGTTCAGAAGTCATTTCTAACTGCTGAGCCAAGCTAGATGGCTTACCAGTGCTAATAATGTTCCGCAGCAGCATTAGAAGACTCATCGATACTTTATCTTCAACCATCAGCCATGCCAGATGTTCATGCATAAAACCAATACTTGTCCTGTATGAACAGCCTAGTGCCAGGCGAGCCGCTTTATTCTGAGCAACCTGCAACTTTTTTAAATTCGATTTTGTAGCTGACGACCAGATAACAGGGCAGTATTCTAAATGAGACAAAACCAAAGAATGAATAACAGATTTCATTATGGAGGGAGTGATAAAAGCAGAACATTTCCTAGTCATAAAAATTCCTCTACCCATTTTAATGACAATATTATTTATATGTTTAGACCAAGATAAGGAGCTATCAATAGTAACTCAGAGAAGTTTTATTGTGTTCACTTATTCAATTTGTGTGGTGCCAATTGACAGTTTTAACTGAGGATGCATGCCCAACATGTGTCTAGATCCAAGCACAATGGCCTTTGTCTTAGAGATATTTAACACCAACTTGTTGCACTCAATCCATTCATAAATGTCTGTTAAGGCCCTGTTTAAGGTGTCAGTTACATCTTGCTCAGCTGTAGCTGCACTGTATAATGTTGTGTCATCAGCATACATAATTGTTTTAAAAATGTTTACAGCCAACGGTAAATCATTGGAAAAGATGGAGTATAACAAAGGCCCTAGGCAGCTTCCTTGTGGAACCCCACAGTTAATGGGATTCCATTTTGAAAAGCTGCCATTAAAGAAGACTCTCTGTTGTCTCCCTGAGAGATAATTAATAAACCATGATAGTGCATTGGAGGTGAAACCGTAACACTTTAGCTTATCTACAAGCAAGGTATGATCAATTACATCAAATGCTGCACTGAAATCCAGCATAATGGCACCTACTAATTTCTTGTCATCCATACTTGATAACCAGTCATCACTCATTTGCAAGAGTGCAGTGCTCGTAGAATGACCTTCCCTGTATGCATGCTGAAAGGCTGAGAGCAGATTGTTATTGAAAAAGTAATCCATGACCTGTTTGAATACTATTTTTTCTATTATTTTGCTTAGCAATGGTAAAATACTGATCGGACGGCTATTTGGACTGTTAAATGTTTTATTTTTGTCTTTCGGAAGTGGGATGATTTTAGCTTCCTTCCATGCTGTAGGATGAACCCCACTGATTAAGCACTGGTTGAATATATGACATATAGGAGTAGCTACAGAGTTAACCACAAGTTTAAGTATTTTGCTGTCTAAGTTGTCTATACCGGAGGAAGTGGAATCAGCTTGAGACATAATTAATTTCAAAACTGTTGCTCTATCAATCTCATTAAAGCTAAAGAGACAGTTTTTGCCTTTCATTATTTCTTTCTTTATTAGTGAATGAGATAGTGAACCATCACTACTTTGTAGACATCCTCTTAATTTATCAACTTTATTTTTAAAGAAATCATTGAAGTAGTTTGCCATGTCATTAGGTTTTGTTATGAATTTACCTTCAGATTGTATGAAGGAGATTTATGTATTTGATTTCCTGCCCATTATCTCATTCAGTGTTGACCATAGTTTTTTCCCATAATTTTTTGTTTCACTAATCCTATGTTTATAATACTCTTTCTTTTTAGTTTTATTTAGCCTCGTCACTCTGTTCCTTAATTGACAGTAGATTTGTCTATCTGACTTCAAGCCTAGTTTATTTGCTGTTTTCTTTGCATTATCCCTCAGAGTCATTAGGTCAAGGATTTCTTTATCCAGCCATGGAGCACCTTTCGACCGAACAGTAAATTTTCTGAATAGAGTAAAGTAAAGTACAGTAATGTAGAGTAAAGTAGAGTAAAGTAGAGTACAGTACAGTATAGTAAAGTAAAGTACAGTAATGTAGAGTAAAGTAGAGTAAAGTAGAGTAAAGTAGAGTAGAGTAGAGTAACGTAGAGTAAAGTAGAGTAAAGTAGAGTAGAGTAAAGTAAAGTACAGTAATGTAGAGTAAAGTCAAGTAAAGTAAAGTAGAGTAAAGTAGAGTAGAGTAGAGTAAAGTAAAGTACAGTAATGCAGAGTAAAGTAGAGTAGAGTAGAGTAAAGTAGAGTAAAGTAGAGTAAAGTAGAGTAGAGTAGAGTAAAGTAAAGTACAGTAATGTAGAGTAAAGTAGAGTAAAGTAGAGTAGAGTAGAGTAGAGTAAAGTAGAGTAGAGTACAGTAGAGTAAAGTAAAGTACAGTAATGTAGAGTAAAGTAGAGTAAAGTAGAGTACAGTACAGTATAGTAAAGTAAAGTACAGTAATGTAGAGTAAAGTAGAGTAAAGTAGAGTAAAGTAGAGTAGAGTAGAGTAGAGTAAAGTAGAGTAAAGTAAAGTAAAGTACAGTAATGTAGAGTAAAGTAAAGTAAAGTAAAGTAGAGTAAAGTAGAGTAGAGTAGAGTAGAGTAGAGTAGAGTAGAGTAGAGTAGAGTAAAGTAAAGTAAAGTAGAGTAAAGTAGAGTAGAGTAGAGTAAAGCAGAGTAGAGTAGAGTAAAGTAAAGTAGAGTAAAGTAGAGTAGAGTAGAGTAGAGTAAAGAAGAGTAAAGTAGAGTAAATTAGAGTAGAGTAGAGTAGAGTAAAGTAAAGTACAGTAATGCAGAGTAATGTAGAGTAAAGTAGAGTAGAGTAAAGTAAAGTAGAGTAAAGTAGAGTAAAGTAGAGTAAAGTAAAGTAGAGTAGAGTAAAGTAAAGTAGAGTAAAGTAGAGTAAAGTAAAGTAGAGTAGAGTAGAGTAAAGTAGAGTATAGTAGAGTAGAGTAGAGTAAAGTAGAGTAGGGTAGAGTAAAGTAAAGTAAAGTAGAGTAAAGTAAAGTAGAGTAAAGTAGAGTAGAGTAGAGTAGAGTAGAGTAAAGTAGAGTAGAGTAGAGTAAAGTAAAGTAAAGTAGAGTAAAGTAAAGTAAAGTAGAGTAAAGTAGAGTAAAGTAAAGTAAAGTAGAGTAAAGTAGAGTAGAGTAAAGTAAAGTAAAGTAAAATAGAGTAAAGTAGAGTAAAGTAAAGTAGAGTAAAGTACAGTAAAGTAACGTAGAGTAGAGTAGAGTAAAGTAAAGTAGAGTAAAGTAAAGTAGAGTAAAGTAGAGTAAAGTAAAGTAGAGTAGAGTAAAGTAGAGTAAAGTAAAGTAAAGTAGATTAAAGTAAAGTGCAGTAATGTAGAGTAAAGTACAGTAGAGTAGAGTAGAGTAAAGTAAAGTACAGTAATGTAGAGTAAAGTAAAGTAAAGTAGAGTAAAGTACAGTAAAGTAACTTATAGTAGAGTAGAGTAAAGTAAAGTAAAGTAAAGTAGAGTAAAGTAAAGTAGAGTAAAGTAAAGTAAAGTACAGTAATGTAGAGTACAGTAAAGTAAAGTACAGTAAAGTAAAGTACAGTAAAGTAAAGTAGATTGAAGTAAAGTAAAGTAAAGTAGATTGAAGTAAAGTACAGTAATGTAGAGTAGAGTAAAGTAAAGTACAGTAGAGTAGAGTAGAGTCAAGTAAAGTACAGTAATGTAGAGTAATGTAGAGTAAAGTAAAGTAGAGTAAAGTAAAGTAGAGTAGAGTAGAGTAAAGTAAAGTAAAGTAAAGTCAAGTAGAGTAAAGTAAAGTAGAGTAAAGTAAAGTAAAGTAAAGTAGAGTAAAGTAAAGTAAAGTAGAGTAGATTAAAGTAAAGTAGAGTAATGTAGAGTAGAGTAAAGTAGAGTAGATTAAAGTAAAGTAAAGTAAAGTAGAGTAAAGTAAAGTAAAGTAGAGTAGATTAAAGTAAAGTAGAGTAATGTAGAGTAGAGTAAAGTAGAGTAGAGTAGAGTAGAGTAGAGTAGAGTAAAGTAAAGTACAGTAATGTAGAGTAAAGTAAAGTAGAGTAGAGTAGAGTAAAGTAGAGTAGAGTAAAGTAGAGTAGAGTAAAGTAGAGTAGAGTAAAGTAAAGTAGAGTAGAGTAGAGTAGAGTAGAGTAGAGTAGAGTAAAGTAAAGTAGAGTAGAGTAGAGTAGAGTAGAGTACAGTAGAGAAAAGTAAAGTACAGTAATGTAGAGTAAAGTAAAGTAGAGTAAAGTAGAGTAGAGTAGAGTAGAGTAGAGTAAAGTAAAGTACAGTAATGCAGAGTAAAGTAGAGTAGAGTAGAGTAGAGTAAAGTAGAGTAAAGTAGAGTAAAGTAGAGTAGAGTAGAGTAAAGTAAAGTACAGTAATGTAGAGTAAAGTAGAGTAAAGTAGAGTAGAGTAGAGTAAAGTAGAGTAGAGTACAGTAGAGTAAAGTTTATGTTTATGTTTATGTTTATTAAAGGATCCCCATTAGAGACTCATGAAAGAGCCTCTAGTCTTCCTGGGGTCCTAGACAAAAAAAAATACATTACAAATGTACAACAAAGAATACGAATAAAAATGTAAACAAAACACAAATTAAAAATGAATACAAATATACAAATTCACATTATAAAATCTAACATTCCAGTCAAACAAAACAAAAGATAAAATACACAGATAACAGTTACATACTTGACAAAACACAAATTAAGAATTAATACAAATATACAAATTCACATTATAAAATCTAACATTCCTGTCAAACAAAAAAATATATATATAATACACAGATAACAGTTACATACTTGACATGTTTGCAAGATATCTCTTAATATTTGTTTTGAAAGTAATTTTATTATGTATTGTGGATGAGATGTTTTTCGGCAGAGCATTCCAGAGTGCTATTGACCTATATATGCCAGTGAGTTTGAGAAAATTTGATTTTGGTGCTGATTTTGTTCTGATGTTACCAGAAGCGGCCCCTCTAGTGTTGTAACCATGTTCAGAAGTCATTTCTAACTGCTGAGCCAAGCTAGATGGCTTACCAGTGCTAATAATGTTCCGCAGCAGCATTAGAAGACTCATCGATACTTTATCTTCAACCATCAGCCATGCCAGATGTTCATGCATAAAACCAATACTTGTCCTGTATGAACAGCCTAGTGCCAGGCGAGCCGCTTTATTCTGAGCAACCTGCAACTTTTTTAAATTCGATTTTGTAGCTGACGACCAGATAACAGGGCAGTATTCTAAATGAGACAAAACCAAAGAATGAATAACAGATTTCATTATGGAGGGAGTGATAAAAGCAGAACATTTCCTAGTCATAAAAATTCCTCTACCCATTTTAATGACAATATTATTTATATGTTTAGACCAAGATAAGGAGCTATCAATAGTAACTCAGAGAAGTTTTATTGTGTTCACTTATTCAATTTGTGTGGTGCCAATTGACAGTTTTAACTGAGGATGCATGCCCAACATGTGTCTAGATCCAAGCACAATGGCCTTTGTCTTAGAGATATTTAACACCAACTTGTTGCACTCAATCCATTCATAAATGTCTGTTAAGGCCCTGTTTAAGGTGTCAGTTACATCTTGCTCAGCTGTAGCTGCACTGTATAATGTTGTGTCATCAGCATACATAATTGTTTTAAAAATGTTTACAGCCAACGGTAAATCATTGGTAAAGATGGAGTATAACAAAGGCCCTAGGCAGCTTCCTTGTGGAACCCCACAGTTAATGGGATTCCATTTTGAAAAGCTGCCATTAAAGAAGACTCTCTGTTGTCTCCCTGAGAGATAATTAATAAACCATGATAGTGCATTGGAGGTGAAACCGTAACACTTTAGCTTATCTACAAGCAAGGTATGATCAATTACATCAAATGCTGCACTGAAATCCAGCATAATGGCACCTACTAATTTCTTGTCATCCATACTTGATAACCAGTCATCACTCATTTGCAAGAGTGCAGTGCTCGTAGAATGACCTTCCCTGTATGCATGCTGAAAGGCTGAGAGCAGATTGTTATTGAAAAAGTAATCCATGACCTGTTTGAATACTATTTTTTCTATTATTTTGCTTAGCAATGGTAAAATACTGATCGGACGGCTATTTGGACCGTTAAATGTTTTATTTTTGTCTTTCGGAAGTGGGATGATTTTAGCTTCCTTCCATGCAGTAGGATGAACCCCACTGATTAAGCACTGGTTGAATATATGACATATAGGAGTAGCTACAGAGTTAACCACAAGTTTAAGTATTTTGCTGTCTAAGTTGTCTATACCGGAGGAAGTGGAATCAGCTTGAGACATAATTAATTTCAAAACTGTTGCTCTATCAATCTCATTAAAGCTAAAGAGACAGTTTTTGCCTTTCATTATTTCTTTCTTTATTAGTGAATGAGATAGTGAACCATCACTACTTTGTAGACATCCTCTTAATTTATCAACTTTATTTTTAAAGAAATCATTGAAGTAGTTTGCCATGTCATGAGGTTTTGTTATGAATTTACCTTCAGATTGTATGAAGGAGATTGATGTATTTGATTTCCTGCCCATTATCTCATTCAGTGTTGACCATAGTTTTTTCCCATAATTTTTTGTTTCACTAATCCTATGTTTATAATACTCTTTCTTTTTAGTTTTATTTAGCCTCGTCACTCTGTTCCTTAATTGACAGTAGATTTGTCTATCTGACTTCAAGCCTAGTTTATTTGCTGTTTTCTTTGCATTATCCCTCAGAGTCATTAGGTCAAGGATTTCTTTATCCAGCCATGGAGCACCTTTCGACCGAACAGTAAATTTTCTGAATAGAGTAAAGTAAAGTACAGTAATGTAGAGTAAAGTAGAGTAAAGTAGAGTACAGTACAGTATAGTAAAGTAAAGTACAGTAATGTAGAGTAAAGTAGAGTAAAGTAGAGTAAAGTAGAGTAAAGTAGAGTAGAGTAGAGTAACGTAGAGTAAAGTAGAGTAAAGTAGAGTAGAGTAAAGTAAAGTACAGTAATGTAGAGTAAAGTAAAGTAAAGTAAAGTAAAGTAGAGTAAAGTAGAGTAGAGTAGAGTAAAGTAAAGTACAGTAATGCAGAGTAAAGTAGAGTAGAGTAGAGTAAAGTAGAGTAAAGTAGAGTAAAGTAGAGTAGAGTAGAGTAAAGTAAAGTACAGTAATGTAGAGTAAAGTAGAGTAAAGTAGAGTAGAGTAAAGTAGAGTAGAGTACAGTAGAGTAAAGTAAAGTACAGTAATGTAGAGTAAAGTAGAGTAAAGTAGAGTAAAGTAGAGTAAAGTAGAGTAGAGTAGAGTAGAGTAAAGTAGAGTAAAGTAAAGTAAAGTACAGTAATGTAGAGTAAAGTAAAGTAAAGTAAAGTAAAGTAAAGTAGAGTAGAGTAGAGTAGAGTAGAGTAGAGTAGAGTAAAGTAAAGTAAAGTAAAGTAGAGTAAAGTAGAGTAAAGCAGAGTAGAGTAGAGTAAAGTAAAGTAGAGTAAAGTAGAGTAGAGTAGAGTAGAGTAAAGAAGAGTAAAGTAGAGTAAATTAGAGTAGAGTAGAGTAGAGTAAAGTAAAGTACAGTAATGCAGAGTAATGTAGAGTAAAGTAGAGTAGAGTAAAGTAAAGTAGAGTAAAGTAGAGTAAAGTAGAGTAAAGTAAAGTAGAGTAGAGTAAAGTAAAGTAGAGTAAAGTAGAGTAAAGTAGAGTAGAGTAGAGTAAAGTAGAGTAGAGTAGAGTAGAGTAGAGTAGAGTAAAGTAGAGTAGGGTAGAGTAAAGTAAAGTAAAGTAGAGTAAAGTAAAGTAGAGTAAAGTAGAGTAGAGTAGAGTAGAGTAGAGTAAAGTAGAGTAGAGTAGAGTAAAGTAGAGTAAAGTAGAGTAAAGTAAAGTAAAGTAGAGTAAAGTAGAGTAAAGTAAAGTAAAGTAGAGTAAAGTAGAGTAGAGTAAAGTAAAGTAAAGTAAAATAGAGTAAAGTAGAGTAAAGTAAAGTAGAGTAAAGTACAGTAAAGTAACGTAGAGTAGAGTAGAGTAAAGTAAAGTAGAGTAAAGTAAAGTAGAGTAAAGTAGAGTAAAGTAAAGTAGAGTAGAGTAAAGTAGAGTAAAGTAAAGTAAAGTAGATTAAAGTAAAGTGCAGTAATGTAGAGTAAAGTACAGTAGAGTAGAGTAGAGTAAAGTAAAGTACAGTAATGTAGAGTAAAGTAAAGTAAAGTAGAGTAAAGTACAGTAAAGTAACTTATAGTAGAGTAGAGTAAAGTAAAGTAAAGTAAAGTAGAGTAAAGTAGAGTAAAGTAAAGTAGAGTAAAGTAAAGTAAAGTACAGTAATGTAGAGTACAGTAAAGTAAAGTACAGTAAAGTAAAGTACAGTAAAGTAAAGTAGATTGAAGTAAAGTAAAGTAAAGTAGATTGAAGTAAAGTACAGTAATGTAGAGTAGAGTAAAGTAAAGTACAGTAGAGTAGAGTAGAGTCAAGTAAGGTACAGTAATGTAGAGTAATGTAGAGTAGAGTAAAGTAAAGTAGAGTAAAGTAAAGTAGAGTAGAGTAGAGTAAAGTAAAGTAAAGTAAAGTAAAGTAAAGTAGAGTAAAGTAAAGTAGAGTAAAGTAAAGTAAAGTAGAGTAAAGTAAAGTAAAGTAGAGTAGATTAAAGAAAAGTAGAGTAATGTAGAGTAGAGTAAAGTAGAGTAGATTAAAGTAAAGTAAAGTAAAGTAGAGTAAAGTAAAGTAAAGTAGAGTAGATTAAAGTAAAGTAGAGTAATGTAGAGTAGAGTAAAGTAGAGTAGAGTAGAGTAGAGTAGAGTAGAGTAAAGTAAAGTAGAGTAGATTAAAGTAAAGTAGAGTAAAGTAGAGTAAAGTAAAGTACAGTAATGTAGAGTAAAGTAGAGTAAAGTAAAGTAGAGTAGAGTAAAGTAGAGTAGAGTAGAGTAAAGTAGAGTAAAGTAGAGTAGAGTAAAGTAGAGTAAAGTAGAGTAGAGTAGAGTAGAGTAAATTAAAGTACAGTAATGTAGAGTAAAGTAAAGTAAAGTAGAGTAAAGTACAGTAAAGTAACGTAACGTAGAGTAGAGTAAAGTAAAGTAAAGTAGAGTAGAGTAGAGTAGAGTAGAGTAAAGTAAAGTAGAGTAAAGTAGAGTAGAGTAGAGTAGAGTAAAGTAGAGTAAAGTAGAGTAGAGTAAAGTAAAGTAAAGTAAAGTAAAGTAGAGTAAAGTAGAGTAGAGTAAGTAAAGTAAAGTAAAGTAGAGTAGAGCAGAGTAGAGTAAAGTAAAGTAAAGTAAAGTAAAGTGGAGTAAAGTAGAGTAAAGTAAAGTAAAGTAAAGTAGAGTAGAGTAGAGTAGAGTAGAGTAAAGTAAAGTAAAGTAAAGTAAAGTAGAGTAGAGCAGAGTAGAGTAAAGTAAAGTAAAGTAAAGTAGAGTAAAGTACAGTAAAGCAAAGTAGAGTAAAGTAGAGTAGAGTAGAGTAGAGTAGAGTAAAGTAAAGTAAAGTAAAGTAAAGTAGAGTAAAGTAGAGTAGAGTAAAGTAAAGTAAAGTAGAGTAGAGTAGAGTAGAGTAAAGTAGAGTAAAGTAAAGTAAAGTAAAGTAGAGTAAAGTAGAGTAGAGTAGAGTAAAGTAGAATAAAGTAGAATAAAGTAGATTAAAGTAAAGTAAAGTAAAGTAAATTAGAGTAAAGTAAAGTAGAGGAGAGTAAAGTAGAGTAGAGTAGAGTAGAGTAGAGTAGAGTAAAGTAGAGTAGAGTAAAGTAAAGTAGAGTAGAGTAAAGTAAAGTAAAGTAAAGTAGAGTAGAGTAGAGTAAAGTGGAGTAAAGTAGAGTAGAGTAGAGTAAAGTAAAGTACAGTAATGTAGAGTAAAGTAAAGTAAAGTAGAGTAGAGTAGAGTAAAGTAGAGTAGAGTAGAGTACAGTAGAGTAGAGTAAAGTAGAGTAGAGTAAAGTAAAGTAGAGTAAAGTAGAGTAGAGTAGAGTAAAGTAAAGTAGAGTAGAGTAGAGTACAGTAGAGAAAAGTAAAGTACAGTAATGTAGAGTAAAGTAAAGTAGAGTAAAGTAGAGTAGAGTAGAGTAAAGTAAAGTACAGTAATGCAGAGTAAAGTAGAGTAGAGTAGAGTAAAGTAGAGTAAAGTAGAGTAAAGTAGAGTAGAGTAGAGTAAAGTAAAGTACAGTAATGTAGAGTAAAGTACAGTAAAGTAGAGTAGAGTAGAGTAAAGTAGAGTAGAGTACAGTAGAGTAAAGTAAAGTACAGTAATGTAGAGTCAAGTAGAGTAAAGTAGAGTACAGTACAGTATATTAAAGTAAAGTACAGTAATGTAGAGTAAAGTAGAGTAAAGTAGAGTAAAGTAGAGTAAAGTAGAGTAAAGTAGAGTAAAGTAAAGTACAGTAATGTAGAGTAAAGTAAAGTAAAGTAGAGTAAAGTAGAGTAGAGTAGAGTAGAGTAGAGTAGAGTAAAGTAAAGTAGAGTAAAGTAGAGTAGAGTAGAGTAAAACAGAGTAGAGTAGAGTAAAGTAAAGTAGAGTAAAGTAGAGTAGAGTAGAGTAGAGTAAGGAAGAGTAAAGTAGAGTAAATTAGAGTAGAGTAGAGTAGAGTAAAGTAAAGTACAGTAATGTAGAGTAATGTAGAGTAAAGTAGAGTAGAGTAAAGTAAAGTAGAGTAAAGTAGAGTAAAGTAGAGTAAAGTAAAGTAGAGTAGAGTAAAGTAAAGTAGAGTAAAGTAGAGTAGAGTAAATTAAAGTAGAGTAAAGTAGAGTAAAGTAGAGTAGAGTAGAGTAGAGTAAAGTAGAGTAGAGTAGAGTAGAGTAGAGTAGAGTAAAGTAGAGTAGGGTAGAGTAAAGTAAAGTAAAGTAGAGTAAAGTAAAGTAGAGTAAAGTAGAGTAGAGTAGAGTAGAGTAAAGTAGAGTAGAGTAGAGTAAAGTAGAGTAAAGTAGAGTAAAGTAAAGTAAAGTAGAGTAAAGTAGAGTAAAGTAAAGTAAAGTAGAGTAGAGTAAAGTAAAGTAAAGTAAAGTAGAGTAAAGTACAGTAAAGTAACGTATAGTAGAGTAGAGTAAAGTAAAGTAAAGTAAAGTAGAGTAAAGTAAAGTAGAGTAAAGTAAAGTAAAGTACAGTAGAGTAGAGTAGAGTCAAGTAAAGTACAGTAATGTAGAGTAATGTAGAGTAGAGTAAAGTAAAGTAGAGTAAAGTAAAGTAGAGTAGAGTAAAGTAAAGTAAAGTAAAGTAAAGTAAAGTAGAGTAAAGTAGAGTAAAGTAAAGTAAAGTAGAGTAAAGTAAAGTAAAGTAGAGCAGATTAAAGTAAAGTAGAGTAATGTAGAGTAGAGTAAAGTAGAGTAGATTAAAGTAAAGTAAAGTAGAGTAAAGTAAAGTAAAGTAGATTAAAGTAAAGTAGAGTAATGTAGAGTAGAGTAAAGTAGAGTAGAGTAGAGTAGAGTAGAGTAGAGTAAAGTAAAGTAGAGTAGATTAAAGTAAAGTAGAGTAAAGTAGAGTAAAGTAAAGTACAGTAATGTAGAGTAAAGTAGAGTAAAGTAAAGTAGAGTAGAGTAAAGTAGAGTAAAGTAGAGTAGAGTAGAGTAGAGTAAATTAGAGTAAAGTAGAGTAGAGTAAAGTAGAGTAAAGTAGAGTAGAGTAGAGTAAATTAAAGTACAGTAATGTAGAGTAAAGTAAAGTAAAGTAGAGTAAAGTACAGTAACGTAACGTAACGTAGAGTAGAGTAAAGTAAAGTAAAGTAAAGTAGAGTAGAGTAGAGTAGAGTAGAGTAAAGTAAAGTAAAGTAGAGTAGAGTAGAGTAGAGTAAAGTAGAGTAAAGTAGAGTAGAGTAAAGTAAAGTAAAGTAAAGTAGAGTAAAGTAGAGTAGAGTAAAGTAAAGTAAAGTAAAGTAAAGTAGAGTAGAGTAGAGTAAAGTAAAGTAAAGTAAAGTAAAGTAAAGTAAAGTGGAGTAAAGTAGAGTAAAGTCAAGTCAAGTAAAGTAGAGTAGAGTAGAGTAGAGTAAAGTAAAGTAAAGTAAAGTAAAGTAAAGTAAAGTAGAGTAGAGCAGAGTAGAGTAAAGTAAAGTAAAGTAGAGTAAAGTACAGTAAAGCAAAGTAGAGTAAAGTAGAGTAGAGTAGTGTAGAGTAGAGTAAAGTAAAGTAAAGTAAAGTAAAGTAGAGTAAAGTAGAGTAGAGTAAAGTAGAGTAAAGTAAAGTAAAGTAAAGTAAAGTAGAGTAGAGTAAAGTACAGTAAAGTAAAGTAAAGTAAAGTAGAGTAAAGTAGAGTAGAGTAGAGTAAAGTAGAATAAAGTAGAATCAAGTAGATTAAAGTAAAGTAAAGTAGAGTAAAGTAAAGTAAAGTAAAGTAGAGGAGAGTAAAGTAGAGTAAAGTAGAGTAAAGTACAGTAAAGTACAGTAAAGTAAAGTATATTAAAGTAAAGTACAGTAAAGTAAAGTAGAGTAAAGTAAAGTACAGTAGAGTAGAGTAAAGTAAAGTAAAGTAAAGTAGATTGAAGTAAAGTAAAGTAAAGTAGATTGAAGTAAAGTACAGTAATGTAGAGTAATGTAGAGTAGAGTAAAGTAAAGTAGAGTAAAGTAAAGTAAAGTAGAGTAAAGTAAAGTAAAGTAAAGTAGAGTAGAGTAGAGTAGAGTAGAGTACAGTAGAGAAAAGTAAAGTACAGTAATGTAGAGTAAAGTAAAGTAGAGTAAAGTAGAGTAGAGTAGAGTAGAGTAAAGTAAAGTACAGTAATGCAGAGTAAAGTAGAGTAGAGTAGAGTAAAGTAGAGTAAAGTAGAGTAAAGTAGAGTAGAGTAAAGTAAAGTACAGTAATGTAGAGTAAAGTAAAGTAAAGTAGAGTAGAGTAGAGTAAAGTAGAGTAGAGTAGAGTAAAGTAAAGTAGAGTAAAGTAGAGTAGAGTAGAGTAAAGCAGAGTAGAGTAGAGTAAAGTAAAGTAGAGTAAAGTAGAGTAGAGTAGAGTAAAGAAGAGTAAAGTAGAGTAAATTAGAGTAGAGTAGAGTAGAGTAAAGTAAAGTACAGTAATGTAGAGTAATGTAGAGTAAAGTAGAGTAGAGTAAAGTAAAGTAGAGTAAAGTAGAGTAAAGTAAAGTAGAGCAGAGTAAAGTAGAGTAGAGTAAAGTAAAGTAGAGTAAAGTAGAGTAGAGTAGAGTAGAGTAAAGTAGAGTAAAGTAGAGTAGAGTAGAGTAGAGTAGAGTAAAGTAGAGTAGAGTAGAGTAAAGTAAAGTACAGTAATGTAGAGTAAAGTAAAGTAGAGTAGAGTAGAGTAGAGTAAAGTAGAGTAGAGTAAAGTAGAGTAGAGTAAAGTAGAGTAGAGTAAAGTAAAGTAGAGTAAAGTAGAGTAGAGTAGAGTAGAGTAGAGTAAAGTAAAGTAAAGTAGAGTAGAGTAGAGTAGAGTAGAGTAGAGTAGAGTACAGTAGAGAAAAGTAAAGTACAGTAATGTAGAGTAAAGTAAAGTAGAGTAAAGTAGAGTAGAGTAGAGTAGAGTAGAGTAAAGTAAAGTACAGTAATGCAGAGTAAAGTAGAGTAGAGTAGAGTAGAGTAAAGTAGAGTAAAGTAGAGTAAAGTAGAGTAGAGTAGAGTAAAGTAAAGTACAGTAATGTAGAGTAAAGTAGAGTAAAGTAGAGTAGAGTAGAGTAAAGTAGAGTAGAGTACAGTAGAGTAAAGTTTATGTTTATGTTTATTAAAGGATCCCCATTAGAGACTCATGAAAGAGCCTCTAGTCTTCCTGGGGTCCTAGACAAAAAAAAATACATTACAAATGTACAACAAAGAATACGAATAAAAATGTAAACAAAACACAAATTAAAAATGAATACAAATATACAAATTCACATTATAAAATCTAACATTCCAGTCAAACAAAACAAAAGATAAAATACACAGATAACAGTTACATACTTGACAAAACACAAATTAAGAATTAATACAAATATACAAATTCACATTATAAAATCTAACATTCCTGTCAAACAAAAAAATATATATATAATACACAGATAACAGTTACATACTTGACATGTTTGCAAGATATCTCTTAATATTTGTTTTGAAAGTAATTTTATTATGTATTGTGGATGAGATGTTTTTCGGCAGAGCATTCCAGAGTGCTATTGACCTATATATGCCAGTGAGTTTGAGAAAATTTGATTTTGGTGCTGATTTTGTTCTGATGTTACCAGAAGCGGCCCCTCTAGTGTTGTAACCATGTTCAGAAGTCATTTCTAACTGCTGAGCCAAGCTAGATGGCTTACCAGTGCTAATAATGTTCCGCAGCAGCATTAGAAGACTCATCGATACTTTATCTTCAACCATCAGCCATGCCAGATGTTCATGCATAAAACCAATACTTGTCCTGTATGAACAGCCTAGTGCCAGGCGAGCCGCTTTATTCTGAGCAACCTGCAACTTTTTTAAATTCGATTTTGTAGCTGACGACCAGATAACAGGGCAGTATTCTAAATGAGACAAAACCAAAGAATGAATAACAGATTTCATTATGGAGGGAGTGATAAAAGCAGAACATTTCCTAGTCATAAAAATTCCTCTACCCATTTTAATGACAATATTATTTATATGTTTAGACCAAGATAAGGAGCTATCAATAGTAACTCAGAGAAGTTTTATTGTGTTCACTTATTCAATTTGTGTGGTGCCAATTGACAGTTTTAACTGAGGATGCATGCCCAACATGTGTCTAGATCCAAGCACAATGGCCTTTGTCTTAGAGATATTTAACACCAACTTGTTGCACTCAATCCATTCATAAATGTCTGTTAAGGCCCTGTTTAAGGTGTCAGTTACATCTTGCTCAGCTGTAGCTGCACTGTATAATGTTGTGTCATCAGCATACATAATTGTTTTAAAAATGTTTACAGCCAACGGTAAATCATTGGTAAAGATGGAGTATAACAAAGGCCCTAGGCAGCTTCCTTGTGGAACCCCACAGTTAATGGGATTCCATTTTGAAAAGCTGCCATTAAAGAAGACTCTCTGTTGTCTCCCTGAGAGATAATTAATAAACCATGATAGTGCATTGGAGGTGAAACCGTAACACTTTAGCTTATCTACAAGCAAGGTATGATCAATTACATCAAATGCTGCACTGAAATCCAGCATAATGGCACCTACTAATTTCTTGTCATCCATACTTGATAACCAGTCATCACTCATTTGCAAGAGTGCAGTGCTCGTAGAATGACCTTCCCTGTATGCATGCTGAAAGGCTGAGAGCAGATTGTTATTGAAAAAGTAATCCATGACCTGTTTGAATACTATTTTTTCTATTATTTTGCTTAGCAATGGTAAAATACTGATCGGACGGCTATTTGGACCGTTAAATGTTTTATTTTTGTCTTTCGGAAGTGGGATGATTTTAGCTTCCTTCCATGCAGTAGGATGAACCCCACTGATTAAGCACTGGTTGAATATATGACATATAGGAGTAGCTACAGAGTTAACCACAAGTTTAAGTATTTTGCTGTCTAAGTTGTCTATACCGGAGGAAGTGGAATCAGCTTGAGACATAATTAATTTCAAAACTGTTGCTCTATCAATCTCATTAAAGCTAAAGAGACAGTTTTTGCCTTTCATTATTTCTTTCTTTATTAGTGAATGAGATAGTGAACCATCACTACTTTGTAGACATCCTCTTAATTTATCAACTTTATTTTTAAAGAAATCATTGAAGTAGTTTGCCATGTCATGAGGTTTTGTTATGAATTTACCTTCAGATTGTATGAAGGAGATTGATGTATTTGATTTCCTGCCCATTATCTCATTCAGTGTTGACCATAGTTTTTTCCCATAATTTTTTGTTTCACTAATCCTATGTTTATAATACTCTTTCTTTTTAGTTTTATTTAGCCTCGTCACTCTGTTCCTTAATTGACAGTAGATTTGTCTATCTGACTTCAAGCCTAGTTTATTTGCTGTTTTCTTTGCATTATCCCTCAGAGTCATTAGGTCAAGGATTTCTTTATCCAGCCATGGAGCACCTTTCGACCGAACAGTAAATTTTCTGAATAGAGTAAAGTAAAGTACAGTAATGTAGAGTAAAGTAGAGTAAAGTAGAGTACAGTACAGTATAGTAAAGTAAAGTACAGTAATGTAGAGTAAAGTAGAGTAAAGTAGAGTAAAGTAGAGTAAAGTAGAGTAGAGTAGAGTAACGTAGAGTAAAGTAGAGTAAAGTAGAGTAGAGTAAAGTAAAGTACAGTAATGTAGAGTAAAGTAAAGTAAAGTAAAGTAAAGTAGAGTAAAGTAGAGTAGAGTAGAGTAAAGTAAAGTACAGTAATGCAGAGTAAAGTAGAGTAGAGTAGAGTAAAGTAGAGTAAAGTAGAGTAAAGTAGAGTAGAGTAGAGTAAAGTAAAGTACAGTAATGTAGAGTAAAGTAGAGTAAAGTAGAGTAGAGTAAAGTAGAGTAGAGTACAGTAGAGTAAAGTAAAGTACAGTAATGTAGAGTAAAGTAGAGTAAAGTAGAGTAAAGTAGAGTAAAGTAGAGTAGAGTAGAGTAGAGTAAAGTAGAGTAAAGTAAAGTAAAGTACAGTAATGTAGAGTAAAGTAAAGTAAAGTAGAGTAAAGTAGAGTAGAGTAGAGTAGAGTAGAGTAGAGTAGAGTAGAGTAAAGTAAAGTAAAGTAGAGTAAAGTAGAGTAGAGTAGAGTAAAGCAGAGTAGAGTAGAGTAAAGTAAAGTAGAGTAAAGTAGAGTAGAGTAGAGTAGAGTAAAGAAGAGTAAAGTAGAGTAAATTAGAGTAGAGTAGAGTAGAGTAAAGTAAAGTACAGTAATGCAGAGTAATGTAGAGTAAAGTAGAGTAGAGTAAAGTAAAGTAGAGTAAAGTAGAGTAAAGTAGAGTAAAGTAAAGTAGAGTAGAGTAAAGTAAAGTAGAGTAAAGTAGAGTAAAGTAGAGTAGAGTAGAGTAAAGTAGAGTAGAGTAGAGTAGAGTAGAGTAGAGTAAAGTAGAGTAGGGTAGAGTAAAGTAAAGTAAAGTAGAGTAAAGTAAAGTAAAGTAGAGTAAAGTAGAGTAGAGTAGAGTAGAGTAGAGTAGAGTAAAGTAGAGTAGAGTAGAGTAAAGTAGAGTAAAGTAGAGTAAAGTAAAGTAAAGTAGAGTAAAGTAGAGTAAAGTAAAGTAAAGTAGAGTAAAGTAGAGTAGAGTAAAGTAAAGTAAAGTAAAATAGAGTAAAGTAGAGTAAAGTAAAGTAGAGTAAAGTACAGTAAAGTAACGTAGAGTAGAGTAGAGTAGAGTAAAGTAAAGTAGAGTAAAGTAAAGTAGAGTAAAGTAGAGTAAAGTAAAGTAGAGTAGAGTAAAGTAGAGTAAAGTAAAGTAAAGTAGATTAAAGTAAAGTGCAGTAATGTAGAGTAAAGTACAGTAGAGTAGAGTAGAGTAAAGTAAAGTACAGTAATGTAGAGTAAAGTAAAGTAAAGTAGAGTAAAGTACAGTAAAGTAACTTATAGTAGAGTAGAGTAAAGTAAAGTAAAGTAAAGTAGAGTAAAGTAGAGTAAAGTAAAGTAGAGTAAAGTAAAGTAAAGTACAGTAATGTAGAGTACAGTAAAGTAAAGTACAGTAAAGTAAAGTACAGTAAAGTAAAGTAGATTGAAGTAAAGTAAAGTAAAGTAGATTGAAGTAAAGTACAGTAATGTAGAGTAGAGTAAAGTAAAGTACAGTAGAGTAGAGTAGAGTCAAGTAAGGTACAGTAATGTAGAGTAATGTAGAGTAGAGTAAAGTAAAGTAGAGTAAAGTAAAGTAGAGTAGAGTAGAGTAAAGTAAAGTAAAGTAAAGTAAAGTAGAGTAAAGTAAAGTAGAGTAAAGTAAAGTAAAGTAAAGTAAAGTAGAGTAAAGTAAAGTAAAGTAGAGTAGATTAAAGAAAAGTAGAGTAATGTAGAGTAGAGTAAAGTAGAGTAGATTAAAGTAAAGTAAAGTAAAGTAGAGTAAAGTAAAGTAAAGTAGAGTAGATTAAAGTAAAGTAGAGTAATGTAGAGTAGAGTAAAGTAGAGTAGAGTAGAGTAGAGTAGAGTAGAGTAAAGTAAAGTAGAGTAGATTAAAGTAAAGTAGAGTAAAGTAGAGTAAAGTAAAGTACAGTAATGTAGAGTAAAGTAGAGTAAAGTAAAGTAGAGTAGAGTAAAGTAGAGTAAAGTAGAATAGAGTAGAGTAGAGTAAAGTAGAGTAAAGTAGAGTAGAGTAAAGTAGAGTAAAGTAGAGTAGAGTAGAGTAGAGTAAATTAAAGTACAGTAATGTAGAGTAAAGTAAAGTAAAGTAGAGTAAAGTACAGTAAAGTAAAGTAACGTAACGTAGAGTAGAGTAAAGTAAAGTAAAGTAGAGTAGAGTAGAGTAGAGTAGAGTAAGTAAAGTAAAGTAAAGTAGAGTAGAGCAGAGTAGAGTAAAGTAAAGTAAAGTAAAGTAAAGTGGAGTAAAGTAGAGTAAAGTAAAGTAAAGTAAAGTAGAGTAGAGTAGAGTAGAGTAGAGTAAAGTAAAGTAAAGTAAAGTAAAGTAGAGTAGAGCAGAGTAGAGTAAAGTAAAGTAAAGTAAAGTAGAGTAAAGTACAGTAAAGCAAAGTAGAGTAAAGTAGAGTAGAGTAGAGTAGAGTAAAGTAAAGTAAAGTAAAGTAAAGTAGAGTAAAGTAGAGTAGAGTAAAGTAAAGTAAAGTAGAGTAGAGTAGAGTAGAGTAAAGTAGAGTAAAGTAAAGTAAAGTAAAGTAGAGTAAAGTAGAGTAGAGTAGAGTAAAGTAGAATAAAGTAGAATAAAGTAGATTAAAGTAAAGTAAAGTAAAGTAAATTAGAGTAAAGTAAAGTAGAGGAGAGTAAAGTAGAGTAGAGTAGAGTAAAGTAGAGTAAAGTAGAGTAGAGTAAAGTAAAGTAGAGTAGAGTAAAGTAAAGTAAAGTAAAGTAGAGTAGAGTAGAGTAAAGTGGAGTAAAGTAGAGTAGAGTAGAGTAAAGTAAAGTACAGTAATGTAGAGTAAAGTAAAGTAAAGTAGAGTAGAGTAGAGTAAAGTAGAGTAGAGTAGAGTACAGTAGAGTAGAGTAAAGTAGAGTAGAGTAAAGTAAAGTAGAGTAAAGTAGAGTAGAGTAGAGTAAAGTAAAGTAGAGTAGAGTAGAGTACAGTAGAGAAAAGTAAAGTACAGTAATGTAGAGTAAAGTAAAGTAGAGTAAAGTAGAGTAGAGTAGAGTAAAGTAAAGTACAGTAATGCAGAGTAAAGTAGAGTAGAGTAGAGTAAAGTAGAGTAAAGTAGAGTAAAGTAGAGTAGAGTAGAGTAAAGTAAAGTACAGTAATGTAGAGTAAAGTACAGTAAAGTAGAGTAGAGTAGAGTAAAGTAGAGTAGAGTACAGTAGAGTAAAGTAAAGTACAGTAATGTAGAGTCAAGTAGAGTAAAGTAGAGTACAGTACAGTATATTAAAGTAAAGTACAGTAATGTAGAGTAAAGTAGAGTAAAGTAGAGTAAAGTAGAGTAAAGTAGAGTAAAGTAGAGTAAAGTAAAGTACAGTAATGTAGAGTAAAGTAAAGTAAAGTAAAGTAGAGTAAAGTAGAGTAGAGTAGAGTAGAGTAGAGTAAAGTAAAGTAGAGTAAAGTAGAGTAGAGTAGAGTAAAGCAGAGTAGAGTAGAGTAAAGTAGAGTAGAGTAGAGTAGAGTAAGGAAGAGTAAAGTAGAGTAAATTAGAGTAGAGTAGAGTAGAGTAAAGTAAAGTACAGTAATGTAGAGTAATGTAGAGTAAAGTAGAGTAGAGTAAAGTAAAGTAGAGTAAAGTAGAGTAAAGTAGAGTAAAGTAAAGTAGAGTAGAGTAAAGTAAAGTAGAGTAAAGTAGAGTAGAGTAAATTAAAGTAGAGTAAAGTAGAGTAAAGTAGAGTAGAGTAGAGTAGAGTAAAGTAGAGTAGAGTAGAGTAAAGTAGAGTAGGGTAGAGTAAAGTAAAGTAAAGTAGAGTAAAGTAAAGTAGAGTAAAGTAGAGTAGAGTAGAGTAGAGTAAAGTAGAGTAGAGTAGAGTAAAGTAGAGTAAAGTAGAGTAAAGTAAAGTAAAGTAGAGTAAAGTAGAGTAAAGTAAAGTAAAGTAGAGTAGAGTAAAGTAAAGTAAAGTAAAGTAGAGTAAAGTACAGTAAAGTAACGTATAGTAGAGTAGAGTAAAGTAAAGTAAAGTAAAGTAGAGTAAAGTAAAGTAGAGTAAAGTAAAGTAAAGTACAGTAATGTAGAGTACAGTAATGTAGAGTATAGTAAAGTAAAGTACAGTAGAGTAGAGTAGAGTCAAGTAAAGTACAGTAATGTAGAGTAATGTAGAGTAGAGTAAAGTAAAGTAGAGTAAAGTAAAGTAGAGTAGAGTAAAGTAAAGTAAAGTAAAGTAAAGTAAAGTAAAGTAGAGTAAAGTAGAGTAAAGTAAAGTAAAGTAGAGTAAAGTAAAGTAAAGTAGAGCAGATTAAAGTAAAGTAGAGTAATGTAGAGTAGAGTAAAGTAGAGTAGATTAAAGTAAAGTAAAGTAAAGTAGAGTAAAGTAAAGTAAAGTAGATTAAAGTAAAGTAGAGTAATGTAGAGTAGAGTAAAGTAGAGTAGAGTAGAGTAGAGTAGAGTAAAGTAAAGTAGAGTAGATTAAAGTAAAGTAGAGTAAAGTAGAGTAAAGTAAAGTACAGTAATGTAGAGTAAAGTAGAGTAAAGTAAAGTAGAGTAGAGTAAAGTAGAGTAAAGTAGAGTAGAGTAGAGTAGAGTAAATTAGAGTAAAGTAGAGTAGAGTAAAGTAGAGTAAAGTAGAGTAGAGTAGAGTAAATTAAAGTACAGTAATGTAGAGTAAAGTAAAGTAAAGTAGAGTAAAGTACAGTAACGTAACGTAACGTAGAGTAGAGTAAAGTAAAGTAAAGTAAAGTAGAGTAGAGTAGAGTAGAGTAGAGTAAAGTAAAGTAGAGTAAAGTAGAGTAGAGTAGAGTAGAGTAAAGTAGAGTAAAGTAGAGTAGAGTAAAGTAAAGTAAAGTAAAGTAGAGTAAAGTAGAGTAGAGTAAAGTAAAGTAAAGTAAAGTAGAGTAGAGTAGAGTAAAGTAAAGTAAAGTAAAGTAAAGTAAAGTGGAGTAAAGTAGAGTAAAGTCAAGTAAAGTAAAGTAGAGTAGAGTAGAGTAGAGTAAAGTAAAGTAAAGTAAAGTAAAGTAGAGTAGAGCAGAGTAGAGTAAAGTAAAGTAAAGTAGAGTAAAGTACAGTAAAGCAAAGTAGAGTAAAGTAGAGTAGAGTAGTGTAGAGTAGAGTAGAGTAAAGTAAAGTAAAGTAAAGTAAAGTAAAGTAGAGTAAAGTAGAGTAGAGTAAAGTAGAGTAAAGTAAAGTAAAGTAAAGTAAAGTAGAGTAGAGTAAAGTACAGTAAAGTAAAGTAAAGTAAAGTAGAGTAAAGTAGAGTAGAGTAGAGTAAAGTAGAATAAAGTAGAATCAAGTAAAGTAAAGTAAAGTAGAGTAAAGTAAAGTAAAGTAAAGTAGAGGAGAGTAAAGTAGAGTAAAGTAGAGTAAAGTACAGTAAAGTACAGTAAAGTAAAGTATATTAAAGTAAAGTACAGTAAAGTAAAGTAGAGTAAAGTAAAGTACAGTAGAGTAGAGTAAAGTAAAGTAAAGTAAAGTAAAGTAGATTGAAGTAAAGTAAAGTAAAGTAGATTGAAGTAAAGTACAGTAATGTAGAGTAATGTAGAGTAGAGTAAAGTAAAGTAGAGTAAAGTAAAGTAAAGTAGAGTAAAGTAAAGTAAAGTAAAGTAGAGTAGAGTAGAGTAGAGTAGAGTACAGTAGAGAAAAGTAAAGTACAGTAATGTAGAGTAAAGTAAAGTAGAGTAAAGTAGAGTAGAGTAGAGTAGAGTAAAGTAAAGTACAGTAATGCAGAGTAAAGTAGAGTAGAGTAGAGTAAAGTAGAGTAAAGTAGAGTAGAGTAGAGTAAAGTAAAGTACAGTAATGTAGAGTAAAGTAGAGTAAAGTAGAGTAGAGTAAAGTAGAGTAGAGTACAGTAGAGTAAAGTAAGGTACAGTAATGTAGAGTAAAGTAGAGTAAAGTAGAGTAAAGTAGAGTAAAGTAGAGTAGAGTAAAGTAAAGTACAGTAATGTAGAGTAAAGTAAAGTAAAGTAAAGTAGAGTAGAGTAGAGTAAAGTAGAGTAGAGTAGAGTAAAGTAAAGTAGAGTAAAGTAGAGTAGAGTAGAGTAAAGCAGAGTAGAGTAGAGTAAAGTAAAGTAGAGTAAAGTAGAGTAGAGTAGAGTAAAGAAGAGTAAAGTAGAGTAAATTAGAGTAGAGTAGAGTAGAGTAAAGTAAAGTACAGTAATGTAGAGTAATGTAGAGTAAAGTAGAGTAGAGTAAAGTAAAGTAGAGTAAAGTAGAGTAAAGTAAAGTAGAGCAGAGTAAAGTAGAGTAGAGTAAAGTAAAGTAGAGTAAAGTAGAGTAGAGTAGAGTAGAGTAAAGTAGAGTAAAGTAGAGTAGAGTAGAGTAGAGTAGAGTAAAGTAGAGTAGAGTAGAGTAGAGTAAAGTAAAGTACAGTAATGTAGAGTAAAGTAGAGTAGAGTAGAGTAGAGTAGAGTAAAGTAGAGTAGAGTAAAGTAGAGTAGAGTAAAGTAGAGTAGAGTAAAGTAAAGTAGAGTAAAGTAGAGTAGAGTAGAGTAGAGTAGAGTAAAGTAAAGTAAAGTAGAGTAGAGTAGAGTAGAGTAGAGTAGAGTACAGTAGAGAAAAGTAAAGTACAGTAATGTAGAGTAAAGTAAAGTAGAGTAAAGTAGAGTAGAGTAGAGTAGAGTAGAGTAAAGTAAAGTAATGCAGAGTAAAGTAGAGTAGAGTAGAGTAGAGTAAAGTAGAGTAAAGTAGAGTAAAGTAGAGTAGAGTAGAGTAAAGTAAAGTACAGTAATGTAGAGTAAAGTAGAGTAAAGTAGAGTAGAGTAGAGTAAAGTAGAGTAGAGTACAGTAGAGTAAAGTTTATGTTTATGTTTATTAAAGGATCCCCATTAGAGACTCATGAAAGAGCCTCTAGTCTTCCTGGGGTCCTAGACAAAAAAAAATACATTACAAATGTACAACAAAGAATACGAATAAAAATGTAAACAAAACACAAATTAAAAATGAATACAAATATACAAATTCACATTATAAAATCTAACATTCCAGTCAAACAAAACAAAAGATAAAATACACAGATAACAGTTACATACTTGACAAAACACAAATTAAGAATTAATACAAATATACAAATTCACATTATAAAATCTAACATTCCTGTCAAACAAAAAAATATATATATAATACACAGATAACAGTTACATACTTGACATGTTTGCAAGATATCTCTTAATATTTGTTTTGAAAGTAATTTTATTATGTATTGTGGATGAGATGTTTTTCGGCAGAGCATTCCAGAGTGCTATTGACCTATATATGCCAGTGAGTTTGAGAAAATTTGATTTTGGTGCTGATTTTGTTCTGATGTTACCAGAAGCGGCCCCTCTAGTGTTGTAACCATGTTCAGAAGTCATTTCTAACTGCTGAGCCAAGCTAGATGGCTTACCAGTGCTAATAATGTTCCGCAGCAGCATTAGAAGACTCATCGATACTTTATCTTCAACCATCAGCCATGCCAGATGTTCATGCATAAAACCAATACTTGTCCTGTATGAACAGCCTAGTGCCAGGCGAGCCGCTTTATTCTGAGCAACCTGCAACTTTTTTAAATTCGATTTTGTAGCTGACGACCAGATAACAGGGCAGTATTCTAAATGAGACAAAACCAAAGAATGAATAACAGATTTCATTATGGAGGGAGTGATAAAAGCAGAACATTTCCTAGTCATAAAAATTCCTCTACCCATTTTAATGACAATATTATTTATATGTTTAGACCAAGATAAGGAGCTATCAATAGTAACTCAGAGAAGTTTTATTGTGTTCACTTATTCAATTTGTGTGGTGCCAATTGACAGTTTTAACTGAGGATGCATGCCCAACATGTGTCTAGATCCAAGCACAATGGCCTTTGTCTTAGAGATATTTAACACCAACTTGTTGCACTCAATCCATTCATAAATGTCTGTTAAGGCCCTGTTTAAGGTGTCAGTTACATCTTGCTCAGCTGTAGCTGCACTGTATAATGTTGTGTCATCAGCATACATAATTGTTTTAAAAATGTTTACAGCCAACGGTAAATCATTGGTAAAGATGGAGTATAACAAAGGCCCTAGGCAGCTTCCTTGTGGAACCCCACAGTTAATGGGATTCCATTTTGAAAAGCTGCCATTAAAGAAGACTCTCTGTTGTCTCCCTGAGAGATAATTAATAAACCATGATAGTGCATTGGAGGTGAAACCGTAACACTTTAGCTTATCTACAAGCAAGGTATGATCAATTACATCAAATGCTGCACTGAAATCCAGCATAATGGCACCTACTAATTTCTTGTCATCCATACTTGATAACCAGTCATCACTCATTTGCAAGAGTGCAGTGCTCGTAGAATGACCTTCCCTGTATGCATGCTGAAAGGCTGAGAGCAGATTGTTATTGAAAAAGTAATCCATGACCTGTTTGAATACTATTTTTTCTATTATTTTGCTTAGCAATGGTAAAATACTGATCGGACGGCTATTTGGACCGTTAAATGTTTTATTTTTGTCTTTCGGAAGTGGGATGATTTTAGCTTCCTTCCATGCAGTAGGATGAACCCCACTGATTAAGCACTGGTTGAATATATGACATATAGGAGTAGCTACAGAGTTAACCACAAGTTTAAGTATTTTGCTGTCTAAGTTGTCTATACCGGAGGAAGTGGAATCAGCTTGAGACATAATTAATTTCAAAACTGTTGCTCTATCAATCTCATTAAAGCTAAAGAGACAGTTTTTGCCTTTCATTATTTCTTTCTTTATTAGTGAATGAGATAGTGAACCATCACTACTTTGTAGACATCCTCTTAATTTATCAACTTTATTTTTAAAGAAATCATTGAAGTAGTTTGCCATGTCATGAGGTTTTGTTATGAATTTACCTTCAGATTGTATGAAGGAGATTGATGTATTTGATTTCCTGCCCATTATCTCATTCAGTGTTGACCATAGTTTTTTCCCATAATTTTTTGTTTCACTAATCCTATGTTTATAATACTCTTTCTTTTTAGTTTTATTTAGCCTCGTCACTCTGTTCCTTAATTGACAGTAGATTTGTCTATCTGACTTCAAGCCTAGTTTATTTGCTGTTTTCTTTGCATTATCCCTCAGAGTCATTAGGTCAAGGATTTCTTTATCCAGCCATGGAGCACCTTTCGACCGAACAGTAAATTTTCTGAATAGAGTAAAGTAAAGTACAGTAATGTAGAGTAAAGTAGAGTAAAGTAGAGTACAGTACAGTATAGTAAAGTAAAGTACAGTAATGTAGAGTAAAGTAGAGTAAAGTAGAGTAAAGTAGAGTAAAGTAGAGTAGAGTAGAGTAACGTAGAGTAAAGTAGAGTAAAGTAGAGTAGAGTAAAGTAAAGTACAGTAATGTAGAGTAAAGTAAAGTAAAGTAAAGTAAAGTAGAGTAAAGTAGAGTAGAGTAGAGTAAAGTAAAGTACAGTAATGCAGAGTAAAGTAGAGTAGAGTAGAGTAAAGTAGAGTAAAGTAGAGTAAAGTAGAGTAGAGTAGAGTAAAGTAAAGTACAGTAATGTAGAGTAAAGTAGAGTAAAGTAGAGTAGAGTAAAGTAGAGTAGAGTACAGTAGAGTAAAGTAAAGTACAGTAATGTAGAGTAAAGTAGAGTAAAGTAGAGTAAAGTAGAGTAAAGTAGAGTAGAGTAGAGTAGAGTAAAGTAGAGTAAAGTAAAGTAAAGTACAGTAATGTAGAGTAAAGTAAAGTAAAGTAAAGTAGAGTAAAGTAGAGTAGAGTAGAGTAGAGTAGAGTAGAGTAGAGTAGAGTAAAGTAAAGTAAAGTAGAGTAAAGTAGAGTAGAGTAGAGTAAAGCAGAGTAGAGTAGAGTAAAGTAAAGTAGAGTAAAGTAGAGTAGAGTAGAGTAGAGTAAAGAAGAGTAAAGTAGAGTAAATTAGAGTAGAGTAGAGTAGAGTAAAGTAAAGTACAGTAATGCAGAGTAATGTAGAGTAAAGTAGAGTAGAGTAAAGTAAAGTAGAGTAAAGTAGAGTAAAGTAGAGTAAAGTAAAGTAGAGTAGAGTAAAGTAAAGTAGAGTAAAGTAGAGTAAAGTAGAGTAGAGTAGAGTAAAGTAGAGTAGAGTAGAGTAGAGTAGAGTAGAGTAAAGTAGAGTAGGGTAGAGTAAAGTAAAGTAAAGTAGAGTAAAGTAAAGTAAAGTAGAGTAAAGTAGAGTAGAGTAGAGTAGAGTAGAGTAGAGTAAAGTAGAGTAGAGTAGAGTAAAGTAGAGTAAAGTAGAGTAAAGTAAAGTAAAGTAGAGTAAAGTAGAGTAAAGTAAAGTAAAGTAGAGTAAAGTAGAGTAGAGTAAAGTAAAGTAAAGTAAAATAGAGTAAAGTAGAGTAAAGTAAAGTAGAGTAAAGTACAGTAAAGTAACGTAGAGTAGAGTAGAGTAGAGTAAAGTAAAGTAGAGTAAAGTAAAGTAGAGTAAAGTAGAGTAAAGTAAAGTAGAGTAGAGTAAAGTAGAGTAAAGTAAAGTAAAGTAGATTAAAGTAAAGTGCAGTAATGTAGAGTAAAGTACAGTAGAGTAGAGTAGAGTAAAGTAAAGTACAGTAATGTAGAGTAAAGTAAAGTAAAGTAGAGTAAAGTACAGTAAAGTAACTTATAGTAGAGTAGAGTAAAGTAAAGTAAAGTAAAGTAGAGTAAAGTAGAGTAAAGTAAAGTAGAGTAAAGTAAAGTAAAGTACAGTAATGTAGAGTACAGTAAAGTAAAGTACAGTAAAGTAAAGTACAGTAAAGTAAAGTAGATTGAAGTAAAGTAAAGTAAAGTAGATTGAAGTAAAGTACAGTAATGTAGAGTAGAGTAAAGTAAAGTACAGTAGAGTAGAGTAGAGTCAAGTAAGGTACAGTAATGTAGAGTAATGTAGAGTAGAGTAAAGTAAAGTAGAGTAAAGTAAAGTAGAGTAGAGTAGAGTAAAGTAAAGTAAAGTAAAGTAAAGTAGAGTAAAGTAAAGTAGAGTAAAGTAAAGTAAAGTAAAGTAAAGTAGAGTAAAGTAAAGTAAAGTAGAGTAGATTAAAGAAAAGTAGAGTAATGTAGAGTAGAGTAAAGTAGAGTAGATTAAAGTAAAGTAAAGTAAAGTAGAGTAAAGTAAAGTAAAGTAGAGTAGATTAAAGTAAAGTAGAGTAATGTAGAGTAGAGTAAAGTAGAGTAGAGTAGAGTAGAGTAGAGTAGAGTAAAGTAAAGTAGAGTAGATTAAAGTAAAGTAGAGTAAAGTAGAGTAAAGTAAAGTACAGTAATGTAGAGTAAAGTAGAGTAAAGTAAAGTAGAGTAGAGTAAAGTAGAGTAAAGTAGAATAGAGTAGAGTAGAGTAAAGTAGAGTAAAGTAGAGTAGAGTAAAGTAGAGTAAAGTAGAGTAGAGTAGAGTAGAGTAAATTAAAGTACAGTAATGTAGAGTAAAGTAAAGTAAAGTAGAGTAAAGTACAGTAAAGTAAAGTAACGTAACGTAGAGTAGAGTAAAGTAAAGTAAAGTAGAGTAGAGTAGAGTAGAGTAGAGTAAGTAAAGTAAAGTAAAGTAGAGTAGAGCAGAGTAGAGTAAAGTAAAGTAAAGTAAAGTAAAGTGGAGTAAAGTAGAGTAAAGTAAAGTAAAGTAAAGTAGAGTAGAGTAGAGTAGAGTAGAGTAAAGTAAAGTAAAGTAAAGTAAAGTAGAGTAGAGCAGAGTAGAGTAAAGTAAAGTAAAGTAAAGTAGAGTAAAGTACAGTAAAGCAAAGTAGAGTAAAGTAGAGTAGAGTAGAGTAGAGTAAAGTAAAGTAAAGTAAAGTAAAGTAGAGTAAAGTAGAGTAGAGTAAAGTAAAGTAAAGTAGAGTAGAGTAGAGTAGAGTAAAGTAGAGTAAAGTAAAGTAAAGTAAAGTAGAGTAAAGTAGAGTAGAGTAGAGTAAAGTAGAATAAAGTAGAATAAAGTAGATTAAAGTAAAGTAAAGTAAAGTAAATTAGAGTAAAGTAAAGTAGAGGAGAGTAAAGTAGAGTAGAGTAGAGTAAAGTAGAGTAAAGTAGAGTAGAGTAAAGTAAAGTAGAGTAGAGTAAAGTAAAGTAAAGTAGAGTAGAGTAGAGTAAAGTGGAGTAAAGTAGAGTAGAGTAGAGTAAAGTAAAGTACAGTAATGTAGAGTAAAGTAAAGTAAAGTAGAGTAGAGTAGAGTAAAGTAGAGTAGAGTAGAGTACAGTAGAGTAGAGTAAAGTAGAGTAGAGTAAAGTAAAGTAGAGTAAAGTAGAGTAGAGTAGAGTAAAGTAAAGTAGAGTAGAGTAGAGTACAGTAGAGAAAAGTAAAGTACAGTAATGTAGAGTAAAGTAAAGTAGAGTAAAGTAGAGTAGAGTAGAGTAAAGTAAAGTACAGTAATGCAGAGTAAAGTAGAGTAGAGTAGAGTAAAGTAGAGTAAAGTAGAGTAAAGTAGAGTAGAGTAGAGTAAAGTAAAGTACAGTAATGTAGAGTAAAGTACAGTAAAGTAGAGTAGAGTAGAGTAAAGTAGAGTAGAGTACAGTAGAGTAAAGTAAAGTACAGTAATGTAGAGTCAAGTAGAGTAAAGTAGAGTACAGTACAGTATATTAAAGTAAAGTACAGTAATGTAGAGTAAAGTAGAGTAAAGTAGAGTAAAGTAGAGTAAAGTAGAGTAAAGTAGAGTAAAGTAAAGTACAGTAATGTAGAGTAAAGTAAAGTAAAGTAAAGTAGAGTAAAGTAGAGTAGAGTAGAGTAGAGTAGAGTAAAGTAAAGTAGAGTAAAGTAGAGTAGAGTAGAGTAAAGCAGAGTAGAGTAGAGTAAAGTAGAGTAGAGTAGAGTAGAGTAAGGAAGAGTAAAGTAGAGTAAATTAGAGTAGAGTAGAGTAGAGTAAAGTAAAGTACAGTAATGTAGAGTAATGTAGAGTAAAGTAGAGTAGAGTAAAGTAAAGTAGAGTAAAGTAGAGTAAAGTAGAGTAAAGTAAAGTAGAGTAGAGTAAAGTAAAGTAGAGTAAAGTAGAGTAGAGTAAATTAAAGTAGAGTAAAGTAGAGTAAAGTAGAGTAGAGTAGAGTAGAGTAAAGTAGAGTAGAGTAGAGTAAAGTAGAGTAGGGTAGAGTAAAGTAAAGTAAAGTAGAGTAAAGTAAAGTAGAGTAAAGTAGAGTAGAGTAGAGTAGAGTAAAGTAGAGTAGAGTAGAGTAAAGTAGAGTAAAGTAGAGTAAAGTAAAGTAAAGTAGAGTAAAGTAGAGTAAAGTAAAGTAAAGTAGAGTAGAGTAAAGTAAAGTAAAGTAAAGTAGAGTAAAGTACAGTAAAGTAACGTATAGTAGAGTAGAGTAAAGTAAAGTAAAGTAAAGTAGAGTAAAGTAAAGTAGAGTAAAGTAAAGTAAAGTACAGTAATGTAGAGTACAGTAATGTAGAGTATAGTAAAGTAAAGTACAGTAGAGTAGAGTAGAGTCAAGTAAAGTACAGTAATGTAGAGTAATGTAGAGTAGAGTAAAGTAAAGTAGAGTAAAGTAAAGTAGAGTAGAGTAAAGTAAAGTAAAGTAAAGTAAAGTAAAGTAAAGTAGAGTAAAGTAGAGTAAAGTAAAGTAAAGTAGAGTAAAGTAAAGTAAAGTAGAGCAGATTAAAGTAAAGTAGAGTAATGTAGAGTAGAGTAAAGTAGAGTAGATTAAAGTAAAGTAAAGTAAAGTAGAGTAAAGTAAAGTAAAGTAGATTAAAGTAAAGTAGAGTAATGTAGAGTAGAGTAAAGTAGAGTAGAGTAGAGTAGAGTAGAGTAAAGTAAAGTAGAGTAGATTAAAGTAAAGTAGAGTAAAGTAGAGTAAAGTAAAGTACAGTAATGTAGAGTAAAGTAGAGTAAAGTAAAGTAGAGTAGAGTAGAGTAGAGTAAATTAGAGTAAAGTAGAGTAGAGTAAAGTAGAGTAAAGTAGAGTAGAGTAGAGTAAATTAAAGTACAGTAATGTAGAGTAAAGTAAAGTAAAGTAGAGTAAAGTACAGTAACGTAACGTAACGTAGAGTAGAGTAAAGTAAAGTAAAGTAAAGTAGAGTAGAGTAGAGTAGAGTAGAGTAAAGTAAAGGAGAGTAAAGTAGAGTAGAGTAGAGTAGAGTAAAGTAGAGTAAAGTAGAGTAGAGTAAAGTAAAGTAAAGTAAAGTAGAGTAAAGTAGAGTAGAGTAAAGTAAAGTAAAGTAAAGTAGAGTAGAGTAGAGTAAAGTAAAGTAAAGTAAAGTAAAGTAAAGTGGAGTAAAGTAGAGTAAAGTCAAGTAAAGTAAAGTAGAGTAGAGTAGAGTAGAGTAAAGTAAAGTAAAGTAAAGTAAAGTAGAGTAGAGCAGAGTAGAGTAAAGTAAAGTAAAGTAGAGTAAAGTACAGTAAAGCAAAGTAGAGTAAAGTAGAGTAGAGTAGTGTAGAGTAGAGTAG
This sequence comes from Notolepis coatsorum, assembly GCF_963971535.1. Classification (NCBI taxonomy): domain Eukaryota; kingdom Metazoa; phylum Chordata; class Actinopteri; order Aulopiformes; family Paralepididae; genus Notolepis; species Notolepis coatsorum. The sequence goes on along the minus strand of NC_140168.1, from coordinate 103,715,558 downwards.
AGTAAAGTAAAGTAAAGTAAAGTAAAGTAAAGTAGAGTAAAGTAGAGTAGAGTAAAGTAGAGTAAAGTAAAGTAAAGTAAAGTAAAGTAGAGTAGAGTAAAGTACAGTAAAGTAAAGTAAAGTAAAGTAGAGTAAAGTAGAGTAGAGTAGAGTAAAGTAGAATAAAGTAGAATCAAGTAAAGTAAAGTAAAGTAGAGTAAAGTAAAGTAAAGTAAAGTAGAGGAGAGTAAAGTAGAGTAAAGTAGAGTAAAGTACAGTAAAGTACAGTAAAGTAAAGTATATTAAAGTAAAGTACAGTAAAGTAAAGTAGAGTAAAGTAAAGTACAGTAGAGTAGAGTAAAGTAAAGTAAAGTAAAGTAAAGTAGATTGAAGTAAAGTAAAGTAAAGTAGATTGAAGTAAAGTACAGTAATGTAGAGTAATGTAGAGTAGAGTAAAGTAAAGTAGAGTAAAGTAAAGTAAAGTAGAGTAAAGTAAAGTAAAGTAAAGTAGAGTAGAGTAGAGTAGAGTAGAGTACAGTAGAGAAAAGTAAAGTACAGTAATGTAGAGTAAAGTAAAGTAGAGTAAAGTAGAGTAGAGTAGAGTAGAGTAAAGTAAAGTACAGTAATGCAGAGTAAAGTAGAGTAGAGTAGAGTAAAGTAGAGTAAAGTAGAGTAGAGTAGAGTAAAGTAAAGTACAGTAATGTAGAGTAAAGTAGAGTAAAGTAGAGTAGAGTAAAGTAGAGTAGAGTACAGTAGAGTAAAGTAAGGTACAGTAATGTAGAGTAAAGTAGAGTAAAGTAGAGTAAAGTAGAGTAAAGTAGAGTAGAGTAAAGTAAAGTACAGTAATGTAGAGTAAAGTAAAGTAAAGTAAAGTAGAGTAGAGTAGAGTAAAGTAGAGTAGAGTAGAGTAAAGTAAAGTAGAGTAAAGTAGAGTAGAGTAGAGTAAAGCAGAGTAGAGTAGAGTAAAGTAAAGTAGAGTAAAGTAGAGTAGAGTAGAGTAAAGAAGAGTAAAGTAGAGTAAATTAGAGTAGAGTAGAGTAGAGTAAAGTAAAGTACAGTAATGTAGAGTAATGTAGAGTAAAGTAGAGTAGAGTAAAGTAAAGTAGAGTAAAGTAGAGTAAAGTAAAGTAGAGCAGAGTAAAGTAGAGTAGAGTAAAGTAAAGTAGAGTAAAGTAGAGTAGAGTAGAGTAGAGTAAAGTAGAGTAAAGTAGAGTAGAGTAGAGTAGAGTAGAGTAAAGTAGAGTAGAGTAGAGTAGAGTAAAGTAAAGTACAGTAATGTAGAGTAAAGTAGAGTAGAGTAGAGTAGAGTAGAGTAAAGTAGAGTAGAGTAAAGTAGAGTAGAGTAAAGTAGAGTAGAGTAAAGTAAAGTAGAGTAAAGTAGAGTAGAGTAGAGTAGAGTAGAGTAAAGTAAAGTAAAGTAGAGTAGAGTAGAGTAGAGTAGAGTAGAGTACAGTAGAGAAAAGTAAAGTACAGTAATGTAGAGTAAAGTAAAGTAGAGTAAAGTAGAGTAGAGTAGAGTAGAGTAGAGTAAAGTAAAGTAATGCAGAGTAAAGTAGAGTAGAGTAGAGTAGAGTAAAGTAGAGTAAAGTAGAGTAAAGTAGAGTAGAGTAGAGTAAAGTAAAGTACAGTAATGTAGAGTAAAGTAGAGTAAAGTAGAGTAGAGTAGAGTAAAGTAGAGTAGAGTACAGTAGAGTAAAGTTTATGTTTATGTTTATTAAAGGATCCCCATTAGAGACTCATGAAAGAGCCTCTAGTCTTCCTGGGGTCCTAGACAAAAAAAAATACATTACAAATGTACAACAAAGAATACGAATAAAAATGTAAACAAAACACAAATTAAAAATGAATACAAATATACAAATTCACATTATAAAATCTAACATTCCAGTCAAACAAAACAAAAGATAAAATACACAGATAACAGTTACATACTTGACAAAACACAAATTAAGAATTAATACAAATATACAAATTCACATTATAAAATCTAACATTCCTGTCAAACAAAAAAATATATATATAATACACAGATAACAGTTACATACTTGACATGTTTGCAAGATATCTCTTAATATTTGTTTTGAAAGTAATTTTATTATGTATTGTGGATGAGATGTTTTTCGGCAGAGCATTCCAGAGTGCTATTGACCTATATATGCCAGTGAGTTTGAGAAAATTTGATTTTGGTGCTGATTTTGTTCTGATGTTACCAGAAGCGGCCCCTCTAGTGTTGTAACCATGTTCAGAAGTCATTTCTAACTGCTGAGCCAAGCTAGATGGCTTACCAGTGCTAATAATGTTCCGCAGCAGCATTAGAAGACTCATCGATACTTTATCTTCAACCATCAGCCATGCCAGATGTTCATGCATAAAACCAATACTTGTCCTGTATGAACAGCCTAGTGCCAGGCGAGCCGCTTTATTCTGAGCAACCTGCAACTTTTTTAAATTCGATTTTGTAGCTGACGACCAGATAACAGGGCAGTATTCTAAATGAGACAAAACCAAAGAATGAATAACAGATTTCATTATGGAGGGAGTGATAAAAGCAGAACATTTCCTAGTCATAAAAATTCCTCTACCCATTTTAATGACAATATTATTTATATGTTTAGACCAAGATAAGGAGCTATCAATAGTAACTCAGAGAAGTTTTATTGTGTTCACTTATTCAATTTGTGTGGTGCCAATTGACAGTTTTAACTGAGGATGCATGCCCAACATGTGTCTAGATCCAAGCACAATGGCCTTTGTCTTAGAGATATTTAACACCAACTTGTTGCACTCAATCCATTCATAAATGTCTGTTAAGGCCCTGTTTAAGGTGTCAGTTACATCTTGCTCAGCTGTAGCTGCACTGTATAATGTTGTGTCATCAGCATACATAATTGTTTTAAAAATGTTTACAGCCAACGGTAAATCATTGGTAAAGATGGAGTATAACAAAGGCCCTAGGCAGCTTCCTTGTGGAACCCCACAGTTAATGGGATTCCATTTTGAAAAGCTGCCATTAAAGAAGACTCTCTGTTGTCTCCCTGAGAGATAATTAATAAACCATGATAGTGCATTGGAGGTGAAACCGTAACACTTTAGCTTATCTACAAGCAAGGTATGATCAATTACATCAAATGCTGCACTGAAATCCAGCATAATGGCACCTACTAATTTCTTGTCATCCATACTTGATAACCAGTCATCACTCATTTGCAAGAGTGCAGTGCTCGTAGAATGACCTTCCCTGTATGCATGCTGAAAGGCTGAGAGCAGATTGTTATTGAAAAAGTAATCCATGACCTGTTTGAATACTATTTTTTCTATTATTTTGCTTAGCAATGGTAAAATACTGATCGGACGGCTATTTGGACCGTTAAATGTTTTATTTTTGTCTTTCGGAAGTGGGATGATTTTAGCTTCCTTCCATGCAGTAGGATGAACCCCACTGATTAAGCACTGGTTGAATATATGACATATAGGAGTAGCTACAGAGTTAACCACAAGTTTAAGTATTTTGCTGTCTAAGTTGTCTATACCGGAGGAAGTGGAATCAGCTTGAGACATAATTAATTTCAAAACTGTTGCTCTATCAATCTCATTAAAGCTAAAGAGACAGTTTTTGCCTTTCATTATTTCTTTCTTTATTAGTGAATGAGATAGTGAACCATCACTACTTTGTAGACATCCTCTTAATTTATCAACTTTATTTTTAAAGAAATCATTGAAGTAGTTTGCCATGTCATGAGGTTTTGTTATGAATTTACCTTCAGATTGTATGAAGGAGATTGATGTATTTGATTTCCTGCCCATTATCTCATTCAGTGTTGACCATAGTTTTTTCCCATAATTTTTTGTTTCACTAATCCTATGTTTATAATACTCTTTCTTTTTAGTTTTATTTAGCCTCGTCACTCTGTTCCTTAATTGACAGTAGATTTGTCTATCTGACTTCAAGCCTAGTTTATTTGCTGTTTTCTTTGCATTATCCCTCAGAGTCATTAGGTCAAGGATTTCTTTATCCAGCCATGGAGCACCTTTCGACCGAACAGTAAATTTTCTGAATAGAGTAAAGTAAAGTACAGTAATGTAGAGTAAAGTAGAGTAAAGTAGAGTACAGTACAGTATAGTAAAGTAAAGTACAGTAATGTAGAGTAAAGTAGAGTAAAGTAGAGTAAAGTAGAGTAAAGTAGAGTAGAGTAGAGTAACGTAGAGTAAAGTAGAGTAAAGTAGAGTAGAGTAAAGTAAAGTACAGTAATGTAGAGTAAAGTAAAGTAAAGTAAAGTAAAGTAGAGTAAAGTAGAGTAGAGTAGAGTAAAGTAAAGTACAGTAATGCAGAGTAAAGTAGAGTAGAGTAGAGTAAAGTAGAGTAAAGTAGAGTAAAGTAGAGTAGAGTAGAGTAAAGTAAAGTACAGTAATGTAGAGTAAAGTAGAGTAAAGTAGAGTAGAGTAAAGTAGAGTAGAGTACAGTAGAGTAAAGTAAAGTACAGTAATGTAGAGTAAAGTAGAGTAAAGTAGAGTAAAGTAGAGTAAAGTAGAGTAGAGTAGAGTAGAGTAAAGTAGAGTAAAGTAAAGTAAAGTACAGTAATGTAGAGTAAAGTAAAGTAAAGTAAAGTAGAGTAAATTAGAGTAGAGTAGAGTAGAGTAGAGTAGAGTAGAGTAAAGTAAAGTAAAGTAGAGTAAAGTAGAGTAGAGTAGAGTAAAGCAGAGTAGAGTAGAGTAAAGTAAAGTAGAGTAAAGTAGAGTAGAGTAGAGTAGAGTAAAGAAGAGTAAAGTAGAGTAAATTAGAGTAGAGTAGAGTAGAGTAAAGTAAAGTACAGTAATGCAGAGTAATGTAGAGTAAAGTAGAGTAGAGTAAAGTAAAGTAGAGTAAAGTAGAGTAAAGTAGAGTAAAGTAAAGTAGAGTAGAGTAAAGTAAAGTAGAGTAAAGTAGAGTAAAGTAGAGTAGAGTAGAGTAAAGTAGAGTAGAGTAGAGTAGAGTAGAGTAGAGTAAAGTAGAGTAGGGTAGAGTAAAGTAAAGTAAAGTAGAGTAAAGTAAAGTAGAGTAAAGTAGAGTAGAGTAGAGTAGAGTAGAGTAGAGTAAAGTAGAGTAGAGTAGAGTAAAGTAGAGTAAAGTAGAGTAAAGTAAAGTAAAGTAGAGTAAAGTAGAGTAAAGTAAAGTAAAGTAGAGTAAAGTAGAGTAGAGTAAAGTAAAGTAAAGTAAAATAGAGTAAAGTAGAGTAAAGTAAAGTAGAGTAAAGTACAGTAAAGTAACGTAGAGTAGAGTAGAGTAAAGTAAAGTAGAGTAAAGTAAAGTAGAGTAAAGTAGAGTAAAGTAAAGTAGAGTAGAGTAAAGTAGAGTAAAGTAAAGTAAAGTAGATTCAAGTAAAGTGCAGTAATGTAGAGTAAAGTACAGTAGAGTAGAGTAGAGTAAAGTAAAGTACAGTAATGTAGAGTAAAGTAAAGTAAAGTAGAGTAAAGTACAGTAAAGTAACTTATAGTAGAGTAGAGTAAAGTAAAGTAAAGTAAAGTAGAGTAAAGTAGAGTAAAGTAAAGTAGAGTAAAGTAAAGTAAAGTACAGTAATGTAGAGTACAGTAAAGTAAAGTACAGTAAAGTAAAGTACAGTAAAGTAAAGTAGATTGAAGTAAAGTAAAGTAAAGTAGATTGAAGTAAAGTACAGTAATGTAGAGTAGAGTAAAGTAAAGTACAGTAGAGTAGAGTAGAGTCAAGTAAGGTACAGTAATGTAGAGTAATGTAGAGTAGAGTAAAGTAAAGTAGAGTAAAGTAAAGTAGAGTAGAGTAGAGTAAAGTAAAGTAAAGTAAAGTAAAGTAAAGTAGAGTAAAGTAAAGTAGAGTAAAGTAAAGTAAAGTAAAGTAGAGTAAAGTAAAGTAAAGTAGAGTAGATTAAAGAAAAGTAGAGTAATGTAGAGTAGAGTAAAGTAGAGTAGATTAAAGTAAAGTAAAGTAAAGTAGAGTAAAGTAAAGTAAAGTAGAGTAGATTAAAGTAAAGTAGAGTAATGTAGAGTAGAGTAAAGTAGAGTAGAGTAGAGTAGAGTAGAGTAGAGTAAAGTAAAGTAGAGTAGATTAAAGTAAAGTAGAGTAAAGTAGAGTAAAGTAAAGTACAGTAATGTAGAGTAAAGTAGAGTAAAGTAAAGTAGAGTAGAGTAAAGTAGAGTAAAGTAGAATAGAGTAGAGTAGAGTAAAGTAGAGTAAAGTAGAATAGAGTAGAGTAGAGTAAAGTAGAGTAAAGTAGAGTAGAGTAAAGTAGAGTAAAGTAGAGTAGAGTAGAGTAGAGTAAATTAAAGTACAGTAATGTAGAGTAAAGTAAAGTAAAGTAGAGTAAAGTACAGTAAAGTAACGTAACGTAGAGTAGAGTAAAGTAAAGTAAAGTAGAGTAGAGTAGAGTAGAGTAGAGTAAAGTAAAGTAGAGTAAAGTAGAGTAGAGTAGAGTAGAGTAAAGTAGAGTAAAGTAGAGTAGAGTAAGTAAAGTAGAGTAGAGTAGAGCAGAGTAGAGTAAAGTAAAGTAAAGTAAAGTAAAGTAAAGTGGAGTAAAGTAGAGTAAAGTAAAGTAAAGTAAAGTAGAGTAGAGTAGAGTAGAGTAGAGTAAAGTAAAGTAAAGTAAAGTAAAGTAGAGTAGAGCAGAGTAGAGTAAAGTAAAGTAAAGTAAAGTAGAGTAAAGTACAGTAAAGCAAAGTAGAGTAAAGTAGAGTAGAGTAGAGTAGAGTAAAGTAAAGTAAAGTAAAGTAAAGTAGAGTAGAGCAGAGTAGAGTAAAGTAAAGTAAAGTAAAGTAGAGTAAAGTACAGTAAAGCAAAGTAGAGTAAAGTAGAGTAGAGTAGAGTAGAGTAAAGTAAAGTAAAGTAAAGTAAAGTAGAGTAAAGTAGAGTAGAGTAAAGTAAAGTAAAGTAGAGTAGAGTAGAGTAGAGTAAAGTAGAGTAAAGTAAAGTAAAGTAAAGTAGAGTAAAGTAGAGTAGAGTAGAGTAAAGTAGAATAAAGTAGAATAAAGTAGATTAAAGTAAAGTAAAGTAAAGTAAATTAGAGTAAAGTAAAGTAGAGGAGAGTAAAGTAGAGTAAAGTAGAGTAAAGTAGATTAAAGTAAAGTAGAGTAAAGTACAGTAAAGTAGAGTAAAGTACAGTAATGTAGAGTAAAGTAAAGTAAAGTACAGTAAAGTAAAGTATATTAAAGTAAAGTAAAGTACAGTAGAGTAAAGTAAAGTAGATTAAAGTAAAGTAAAGTACAGTAATGTAGAGTAAAGTAGAGTGAAGTACAGTAAAGTACAGTAAAGTAAAGTATATTAAAGTAAAGTACAGTAAAGTAGAGTAAAGTAAAGTACAGTAGAGTAGAGTAGAGTAAAGTAAAGTAAAGTAAAGTAGATTGAAGTAAAGTACAGTAATGTAGAGTAATGTAGAGTAGAGTAAAGTAAAGTAGAGTAAAGTAAAGTAGAGTAGAGTAAAGTAAAGTAAAGTAGAGTAGAGTAGAGTAGAGTAGAGTACAGTAGAGAAAAGTAAAGTACAGTAATGTAGAATAAAGTAAAGTAGAGTAAAGTAGAGTAGAGTAGAGTAGAGTAAAGTAAAGTACAGTAATGCAGAGTAAAGTAGAGTAGAGTAGAGTAAAGTAGAGTAAAGTAGAGTAGAGTAAAGTAAAGTACAGTAATGTAGAGTAAAGTAGAGTAAAGTAGAGTAGAGTAGAGTAAAGTAGAGTAGAGTACAGTAGAGTAAAGTAAAGTACAGTAATGTAGAGTAAAGTAGAGTAAAGTAGAGTAAAGTAGAGTAAAGTAGAGTAAAATAGAGTAGAGTAAAGTAAAGTACAGTAATGTAGAGTAAAGTAAAGTAAAGTAAAGTAGAGTAGAGTAGAGTAAAGTAGAGTAGAGTAGAGTAGAGTAGAGTAAAGTAAAGTAGAGTAAAGTAGAGTAGAGTAGAGTAAAGCAGAGTAGAGTAGAGTAAAGTAAAGTAGAGTAAAGTAGAGTAGAGTAGAGTAGAGTAAAGAAGAGTAAAGTAGAGTAAATTAGAGTAGAGTAGAGTAGAGTAAAGTAAAGTACAGTAATGTAGAGTAATGTAGAGTAAAGTAGAGTAGAGTAAAGTAAAGTAGAGTAAAGTAGAGTAAAGTAGAGTAAAGTAAAGTAGAGCAGAGTAAAGTAGAGTAGACTAAAGTAAAGTAGAGTAAAGTAGAGTAGAGTAGAGTAGAGTAAAGTAGAGTAAAGTAGAGTAGAGTAGAGTAAAGTAAAGTAGAGTAGAGTAAAGTAAAGTAAAGTAGAGTAGAGTAAAGTAGAGTAAAGTAGAGTAGAGTAGAGTAGAGTAAAGTAAAGTACAGTAATGTAGAGTAAAGTAAAGTAGAGTAGAGTAGAGTAGAGTAAAGTAGAGTAGAGTATAGTAGAGTAGAGTAAAGTAGAGTAGAGTAAAGTAAAGTAGAGTAAAGTAGAGTAAAGTAGAGTAGAGTAGAGTAGAGTAGAGTAAAGTAGAGTAAAGTAAAGTAAAGTACAGTAATGTAGAGTAAAGTAAAGTAAAGTAAAGTAGAGTAAAGTAGAGTAGAGTAGAGTAGAGTAGAATAGAGTAGAGTAGAGTAAAGTAAAGTAAAGTAGAGTAAAGTAGAGTAGAGTAGAGTAAAGCAGAGTAGAGTAGAGTAAAGTAAAGTAGAGTAAAGTAGAGTAGAGTAGAGTAAAGAAGAGTAAAGTAGAGTAAATTAGAGTAGAGTAGAGTAGAGTAAAGTAAAGTACAGTAATGCAGAGTAAAGTACAGTAGAGTAGAGTAGAGTAAAGTAAAGTACAGTAATGTAGAGTAAAGTAAAGTAAAGTAGAGTAAAGTACAGTAAAGTAACTTATAGTAGAGTAGAGTAAAGTAAAGTAAAGTAAAGTAGAGTAAAGTAGAGTAAAGTAAAGTAGAGTAAAGTAAAGTAAAGTACAGTAATGTAGAGTACAGTAAAGTAAAGTACAGTAAAGTAAAGTACAGTAAAGTAAAGTAGATTGAAGTAAAGTAAAGTAAAGTAGATTGAAGTAAAGTACAGTAATGTAGAGTAGAGTAAAGTAAAGTACAGTAGAGTAGAGTAGAGTCAAGTAAAGTACAGTAATGTAGAGTAATGTAGAGTAGAGTAAAGTAGAGTAAAGTAAAGTAAAGTAAAGTAGAGTAAAGTAAAGTAAAGTAGAGTAGATTAAAGTAAAGTAGAGTAATGTATAGTAGAGTAAAGTAGAGTAGATTAAAGTAAAGTAAAGTAAAGTAGAGTAAAGTAAAGTAAAGTAGAGTAGATTAAAGTAAAGTAGAGTAATGTAGAGTAGAGTAAAGTAGAGTAGAGTAGAGTAGAGTAGAGTAAAGTAAAGTAGAGTAGATTAAAGTAAAGTAGAGTAAAGTAGAGTAAAGTAAAGTACAGTAATGTAGAGTAAAGTAGAGTAAAGTAAAGTAGAGTAGAGTAAAGTAGAGTAGAGTAGAGTAGAGTAGAGTAAAGTAGAGTAAAGTAGAGTAGAGTAAAGTAGAGTAAAGTAGAGTAGAGTAGAGTAGAGTAAATTAAAGTACAGTAATGTAGAGTAAAGTAAAGTAAAGTAGAGTAAAGTACAGTAAAGTAACGTAACGTAGAGTAGAGTAAAGTAAAGTAAAGTAGAGTAGAGTAGAGTAGAGTAGAGTAGAGTAAAGTAAAGTAGAGTAAAGTAGAGTAGAGTAGAGTAGAGTAAAGTAGAGTAAAGTAAAGTAGAGTAGAGTAAAGTAAAGTAAAGTAGAGTAAAGTAGAGTAGAGTAAGTAAAGTAAAGTAAAGTAGAGTAGATTAGAGTAAAGTAAAGTAAAGTAAAGTAAAGTAGAGTAGAGCAGAGTAGAGTAAAGTAAAGTAAAGTAGAGTAAAGTACAGTAAAGCAAAGTAGAGTAAAGTAGAGTAGAGTAGAGTAGAGTAAAGTAAAGTAAAGTAAAGTAAAGTAAAGTAGAGTAAAGTAGAGTAGAGTAAAGTAAAGTAAAGTAAAGTAGAGTAGAGTAAAGTAGAGTAAAGTAAAGTAAAGTAAAGTAGAGTAAAGTAGAGTAGAGTAGAGTAAAGTAGAATAAAGTAGAATAAAGTAGATTAAAGTAAAGTAAAGTAAATTAGAGTAAAGTAAAGTAAAGTAGAGGAGAGTAAAGTAGAGTAAAGTAGAGTAAAGTAGATTAAAGTAAAGTAGAGTAAAGTACAGTAAAGTAGAGTAAAGTACAGTAATGTAGAGTAAAGTAAAGTAAAGTAAAGTACAGTAAAGTAAAGTATATTAAAGTAAAGTAAAGTACAGTAGAGTAAAGTAAAGTAGATTAAAGTAAAGTAAAGTACAGTAATGTAGAGTAAAGTAGAGTGAAGTACAGTAAAGTACAGTAAAGTAAAGTATATTAAAGTAAAGTACAGTAAAGTACAGTAAAGCAAAGTAGAGTAAAGTAGAGTAGAGTAGTGTAGAGTAGAGTAGAGTAAAGTAAAGTAAAGTAAAGTAAAGTAAAGTAGAGTAAAGTAGAGTAGAGTAAAGTAGAGTAAAGTAAAGTAAAGTAAAGTAAAGTAGAGTAGAGTAAAGTACAGTAAAGTAAAGTAAAGTAAAGTAGAGTAAAGTAGAGTAGAGTAGAGTAAAGTAGAATAAAGTAGAATCAAGTAAAGTAAAGTAAAGTAGAGTAAAGTAAAGTAAAGTAAAGTAGAGGAGAGTAAAGTAGAGTAAAGTAGAGTAAAGTACAGTAAAGTACAGTAAAGTAAAGTATATTAAAGTAAAGTACAGTAAAGTAAAGTAGAGTAAAGTAAAGTACAGTAGAGTAGAGTAAAGTAAAGTAAAGTAAAGTAAAGTAGATTGAAGTAAAGTAAAGTAAAGTAGATTGAAGTAAAGTACAGTAATGTAGAGTAATGTAGAGTAGAGTAAAGTAAAGTAGAGTAAAGTAAAGTAAAGTAGAGTAAAGTAAAGTAAAGTAAAGTAGAGTAGAGTAGAGTAGAGTAGAGTACAGTAGAGAAAAGTAAAGTACAGTAATGTAGAGTAAAGTAAAGTAGAGTAAAGTAGAGTAGAGTAGAGTAGAGTAAAGTAAAGTACAGTAATGCAGAGTAAAGTAGAGTAGAGTAGAGTAAAGTAGAGTAAAGTAGAGTAGAGTAAAGTAAAGTACAGTAATGTAGAGTAAAGTAGAGTAAAGTAGAGTAGAGTAAAGTAGAGTAGAGTACAGTAGAGTAAAGTAAGGTACAGTAATGTAGAGTAAAGTAGAGTAAAGTAGAGTAAAGTAGAGTAAAGTAGAGTAGAGTAAAGTAAAGTACAGTAATGTAGAGTAAAGTAAAGTAAAGTAAAGTAGAGTAGAGTAGAGTAAAGTAGAGTAGAGTAGAGTAAAGTAAAGTAGAGTAAAGTAGAGTAGAGTAGAGTAAAGCAGAGTAGAGTAGAGTAAAGTAAAGTAGAGTAAAGTAGAGTAGAGTAGAGTAAAGAAGAGTAAAGTAGAGTAAATTAGAGTAGAGTAGAGTAGAGTAAAGTAAAGTACAGTAATGTAGAGTAATGTAGAGTAAAGTAGAGTAGAGTAAAGTAAAGTAGAGTAAAGTAGAGTAAAGTAAAGTAGAGCAGAGTAAAGTAGAGTAGAGTAAAGTAAAGTAGAGTAAAGTAGAGTAGAGTAGAGTAGAGTAAAGTAGAGTAAAGTAGAGTAGAGTAGAGTAGAGTAGAGTAAAGTAGAGTAGAGTAGAGTAGAGTAAAGTAAAGTACAGTAATGTAGAGTAAAGTAGAGTAGAGTAGAGTAGAGTAGAGTAAAGTAGAGTAGAGTAAAGTAGAGTAGAGTAAAGTAGAGTAGAGTAAAGTAAAGTAGAGTAAAGTAGAGTAGAGTAGAGTAGAGTAGAGTAAAGTAAAGTAAAGTAGAGTAGAGTAGAGTAGAGTAGAGTAGAGTACAGTAGAGAAAAGTAAAGTACAGTAATGTAGAGTAAAGTAAAGTAGAGTAAAGTAGAGTAGAGTAGAGTAGAGTAGAGTAAAGTAAAGTAATGCAGAGTAAAGTAGAGTAGAGTAGAGTAGAGTAAAGTAGAGTAAAGTAGAGTAAAGTAGAGTAGAGTAGAGTAAAGTAAAGTACAGTAATGTAGAGTAAAGTAGAGTAAAGTAGAGTAGAGTAGAGTAAAGTAGAGTAGAGTACAGTAGAGTAAAGTTTATGTTTATGTTTATTAAAGGATCCCCATTAGAGACTCATGAAAGAGCCTCTAGTCTTCCTGGGGTCCTAGACAAAAAAAAATACATTACAAATGTACAACAAAGAATACGAATAAAAATGTAAACAAAACACAAATTAAAAATGAATACAAATATACAAATTCACATTATAAAATCTAACATTCCAGTCAAACAAAACAAAAGATAAAATACACAGATAACAGTTACATACTTGACAAAACACAAATTAAGAATTAATACAAATATACAAATTCACATTATAAAATCTAACATTCCTGTCAAACAAAAAAATATATATATAATACACAGATAACAGTTACATACTTGACATGTTTGCAAGATATCTCTTAATATTTGTTTTGAAAGTAATTTTATTATGTATTGTGGATGAGATGTTTTTCGGCAGAGCATTCCAGAGTGCTATTGACCTATATATGCCAGTGAGTTTGAGAAAATTTGATTTTGGTGCTGATTTTGTTCTGATGTTACCAGAAGCGGCCCCTCTAGTGTTGTAACCATGTTCAGAAGTCATTTCTAACTGCTGAGCCAAGCTAGATGGCTTACCAGTGCTAATAATGTTCCGCAGCAGCATTAGAAGACTCATCGATACTTTATCTTCAACCATCAGCCATGCCAGATGTTCATGCATAAAACCAATACTTGTCCTGTATGAACAGCCTAGTGCCAGGCGAGCCGCTTTATTCTGAGCAACCTGCAACTTTTTTAAATTCGATTTTGTAGCTGACGACCAGATAACAGGGCAGTATTCTAAATGAGACAAAACCAAAGAATGAATAACAGATTTCATTATGGAGGGAGTGATAAAAGCAGAACATTTCCTAGTCATAAAAATTCCTCTACCCATTTTAATGACAATATTATTTATATGTTTAGACCAAGATAAGGAGCTATCAATAGTAACTCAGAGAAGTTTTATTGTGTTCACTTATTCAATTTGTGTGGTGCCAATTGACAGTTTTAACTGAGGATGCATGCCCAACATGTGTCTAGATCCAAGCACAATGGCCTTTGTCTTAGAGATATTTAACACCAACTTGTTGCACTCAATCCATTCATAAATGTCTGTTAAGGCCCTGTTTAAGGTGTCAGTTACATCTTGCTCAGCTGTAGCTGCACTGTATAATGTTGTGTCATCAGCATACATAATTGTTTTAAAAATGTTTACAGCCAACGGTAAATCATTGGTAAAGATGGAGTATAACAAAGGCCCTAGGCAGCTTCCTTGTGGAACCCCACAGTTAATGGGATTCCATTTTGAAAAGCTGCCATTAAAGAAGACTCTCTGTTGTCTCCCTGAGAGATAATTAATAAACCATGATAGTGCATTGGAGGTGAAACCGTAACACTTTAGCTTATCTACAAGCAAGGTATGATCAATTACATCAAATGCTGCACTGAAATCCAGCATAATGGCACCTACTAATTTCTTGTCATCCATACTTGATAACCAGTCATCACTCATTTGCAAGAGTGCAGTGCTCGTAGAATGACCTTCCCTGTATGCATGCTGAAAGGCTGAGAGCAGATTGTTATTGAAAAAGTAATCCATGACCTGTTTGAATACTATTTTTTCTATTATTTTGCTTAGCAATGGTAAAATACTGATCGGACGGCTATTTGGACCGTTAAATGTTTTATTTTTGTCTTTCGGAAGTGGGATGATTTTAGCTTCCTTCCATGCAGTAGGATGAACCCCACTGATTAAGCACTGGTTGAATATATGACATATAGGAGTAGCTACAGAGTTAACCACAAGTTTAAGTATTTTGCTGTCTAAGTTGTCTATACCGGAGGAAGTGGAATCAGCTTGAGACATAATTAATTTCAAAACTGTTGCTCTATCAATCTCATTAAAGCTAAAGAGACAGTTTTTGCCTTTCATTATTTCTTTCTTTATTAGTGAATGAGATAGTGAACCATCACTACTTTGTAGACATCCTCTTAATTTATCAACTTTATTTTTAAAGAAATCATTGAAGTAGTTTGCCATGTCATGAGGTTTTGTTATGAATTTACCTTCAGATTGTATGAAGGAGATTGATGTATTTGATTTCCTGCCCATTATCTCATTCAGTGTTGACCATAGTTTTTTCCCATAATTTTTTGTTTCACTAATCCTATGTTTATAATACTCTTTCTTTTTAGTTTTATTTAGCCTCGTCACTCTGTTCCTTAATTGACAGTAGATTTGTCTATCTGACTTCAAGCCTAGTTTATTTGCTGTTTTCTTTGCATTATCCCTCAGAGTCATTAGGTCAAGGATTTCTTTATCCAGCCATGGAGCACCTTTCGACCGAACAGTAAATTTTCTGAATAGAGTAAAGTAAAGTACAGTAATGTAGAGTAAAGTAGAGTAAAGTAGAGTACAGTACAGTATAGTAAAGTAAAGTACAGTAATGTAGAGTAAAGTAGAGTAAAGTAGAGTAAAGTAGAGTAAAGTAGAGTAGAGTAGAGTAACGTAGAGTAAAGTAGAGTAAAGTAGAGTAGAGTAAAGTAAAGTACAGTAATGTAGAGTAAAGTAAAGTAAAGTAAAGTAAAGTAGAGTAAAGTAGAGTAGAGTAGAGTAAAGTAAAGTACAGTAATGCAGAGTAAAGTAGAGTAGAGTAGAGTAAAGTAGAGTAAAGTAGAGTAAAGTAGAGTAGAGTAGAGTAAAGTAAAGTACAGTAATGTAGAGTAAAGTAGAGTAAAGTAGAGTAGAGTAAAGTAGAGTAGAGTACAGTAGAGTAAAGTAAAGTACAGTAATGTAGAGTAAAGTAGAGTAAAGTAGAGTAAAGTAGAGTAAAGTAGAGTAGAGTAGAGTAGAGTAAAGTAGAGTAAAGTAAAGTAAAGTACAGTAATGTAGAGTAAAGTAAAGTAAAGTAAAGTAGAGTAAATTAGAGTAGAGTAGAGTAGAGTAGAGTAGAGTAGAGTAAAGTAAAGTAAAGTAGAGTAAAGTAGAGTAGAGTAGAGTAAAGCAGAGTAGAGTAGAGTAAAGTAAAGTAGAGTAAAGTAGAGTAGAGTAGAGTAGAGTAAAGAAGAGTAAAGTAGAGTAAATTAGAGTAGAGTAGAGTAGAGTAAAGTAAAGTACAGTAATGCAGAGTAATGTAGAGTAAAGTAGAGTAGAGTAAAGTAAAGTAGAGTAAAGTAGAGTAAAGTAGAGTAAAGTAAAGTAGAGTAGAGTAAAGTAAAGTAGAGTAAAGTAGAGTAAAGTAGAGTAGAGTAGAGTAAAGTAGAGTAGAGTAGAGTAGAGTAGAGTAGAGTAAAGTAGAGTAGGGTAGAGTAAAGTAAAGTAAAGTAGAGTAAAGTAAAGTAGAGTAAAGTAGAGTAGAGTAGAGTAGAGTAGAGTAGAGTAAAGTAGAGTAGAGTAGAGTAAAGTAGAGTAAAGTAGAGTAAAGTAAAGTAAAGTAGAGTAAAGTAGAGTAAAGTAAAGTAAAGTAGAGTAAAGTAGAGTAGAGTAAAGTAAAGTAAAGTAAAATAGAGTAAAGTAGAGTAAAGTAAAGTAGAGTAAAGTACAGTAAAGTAACGTAGAGTAGAGTAGAGTAAAGTAAAGTAGAGTAAAGTAAAGTAGAGTAAAGTAGAGTAAAGTAAAGTAGAGTAGAGTAAAGTAGAGTAAAGTAAAGTAAAGTAGATTCAAGTAAAGTGCAGTAATGTAGAGTAAAGTACAGTAGAGTAGAGTAGAGTAAAGTAAAGTACAGTAATGTAGAGTAAAGTAAAGTAAAGTAGAGTAAAGTACAGTAAAGTAACTTATAGTAGAGTAGAGTAAAGTAAAGTAAAGTAAAGTAGAGTAAAGTAGAGTAAAGTAAAGTAGAGTAAAGTAAAGTAAAGTACAGTAATGTAGAGTACAGTAAAGTAAAGTACAGTAAAGTAAAGTACAGTAAAGTAAAGTAGATTGAAGTAAAGTAAAGTAAAGTAGATTGAAGTAAAGTACAGTAATGTAGAGTAGAGTAAAGTAAAGTACAGTAGAGTAGAGTAGAGTCAAGTAAGGTACAGTAATGTAGAGTAATGTAGAGTAGAGTAAAGTAAAGTAGAGTAAAGTAAAGTAGAGTAGAGTAGAGTAAAGTAAAGTAAAGTAAAGTAAAGTAGAGTAAAGTAAAGTAGAGTAAAGTAAAGTAAAGTAAAGTAGAGTAAAGTAAAGTAAAGTAGAGTAGATTAAAGAAAAGTAGAGTAATGTAGAGTAGAGTAAAGTAGAGTAGATTAAAGTAAAGTAAAGTAAAGTAGAGTAAAGTAAAGTAAAGTAGAGTAGATTAAAGTAAAGTAGAGTAATGTAGAGTAGAGTAAAGTAGAGTAGAGTAGAGTAGAGTAGAGTAGAGTAAAGTAAAGTAGAGTAGATTAAAGTAAAGTAGAGTAAAGTAGAGTAAAGTAAAGTACAGTAATGTAGAGTAAAGTAGAGTAAAGTAAAGTAGAGTAGAGTAAAGTAGAGTAAAGTAGAATAGAGTAGAGTAGAGTAAAGTAGAGTAAAGTAGAATAGAGTAGAGTAGAGTAAAGTAGAGTAAAGTAGAGTAGAGTAAAGTAGAGTAAAGTAGAGTAGAGTAGAGTAGAGTAAATTAAAGTACAGTAATGTAGAGTAAAGTAAAGTAAAGTAGAGTAAAGTACAGTAAAGTAACGTAACGTAGAGTAGAGTAAAGTAAAGTAAAGTAGAGTAGAGTAGAGTAGAGTAGAGTAAAGTAAAGTAGAGTAAAGTAGAGTAGAGTAGAGTAGAGTAAAGTAGAGTAAAGTAGAGTAGAGTAAGTAAAGTAAAGTAGAGTAGAGTAGAGCAGAGTAGAGTAAAGTAAAGTAAAGTAAAGTAAAGTGGAGTAAAGTAGAGTAAAGTAAAGTAAAGTAAAGTAGAGTAGAGTAGAGTAGAGTAGAGTAAAGTAAAGTAAAGTAAAGTAAAGTAGAGTAGAGCAGAGTAGAGTAAAGTAAAGTAAAGTAAAGTAGAGTAAAGTACAGTAAAGCAAAGTAGAGTAAAGTAGAGTAGAGTAGAGTAGAGTAAAGTAAAGTAAAGTAAAGTAAAGTAGAGTAGAGCAGAGTAGAGTAAAGTAAAGTAAAGTAAAGTAGAGTAAAGTACAGTAAAGCAAAGTAGAGTAAAGTAGAGTAGAGTAGAGTAGAGTAAAGTAAAGTAAAGTAAAGTAAAGTAGAGTAAAGTAGAGTAGAGTAAAGTAAAGTAAAGTAGAGTAGAGTAGAGTAGAGTAAAGTAGAGTAAAGTAAAGTAAAGTAAAGTAGAGTAAAGTAGAGTAGAGTAGAGTAAAGTAGAATAAAGTAGAATAAAGTAGATTAAAGTAAAGTAAAGTAAAGTAAATTAGAGTAAAGTAAAGTAGAGGAGAGTAAAGTAGAGTAAAGTAGAGTAAAGTAGATTAAAGTAAAGTAGAGTAAAGTACAGTAAAGTAGAGTAAAGTACAGTAATGTAGAGTAAAGTAAAGTAAAGTACAGTAAAGTAAAGTATATTAAAGTAAAGTAAAGTACAGTAGAGTAAAGTAAAGTAGATTAAAGTAAAGTAAAGTACAGTAATGTAGAGTAAAGTAGAGTGAAGTACAGTAAAGTACAGTAAAGTAAAGTATATTAAAGTAAAGTACAGTAAAGTAGAGTAAAGTAAAGTACAGTAGAGTAGAGTAGAGTAAAGTAAAGTAAAGTAAAGTAGATTGAAGTAAAGTACAGTAATGTAGAGTAATGTAGAGTAGAGTAAAGTAAAGTAGAGTAAAGTAAAGTAGAGTAGAGTAAAGTAAAGTAAAGTAGAGTAGAGTAGAGTAGAGTAGAGTACAGTAGAGAAAAGTAAAGTACAGTAATGTAGAATAAAGTAAAGTAGAGTAAAGTAGAGTAGAGTAGAGTAGAGTAAAGTAAAGTACAGTAATGCAGAGTAAAGTAGAGTAGAGTAGAGTAAAGTAGAGTAAAGTAGAGTAGAGTAAAGTAAAGTACAGTAATGTAGAGTAAAGTAGAGTAAAGTAGAGTAGAGTAGAGTAAAGTAGAGTAGAGTACAGTAGAGTAAAGTAAAGTACAGTAATGTAGAGTAAAGTAGAGTAAAGTAGAGTAAAGTAGAGTAAAGTAGAGTAAAATAGAGTAGAGTAAAGTAAAGTACAGTAATGTAGAGTAAAGTAAAGTAAAGTAAAGTAGAGTAGAGTAGAGTAAAGTAGAGTAGAGTAGAGTAGAGTAGAGTAAAGTAAAGTAGAGTAAAGTAGAGTAGAGTAGAGTAAAGCAGAGTAGAGTAGAGTAAAGTAAAGTAGAGTAAAGTAGAGTAGAGTAGAGTAGAGTAAAGAAGAGTAAAGTAGAGTAAATTAGAGTAGAGTAGAGTAGAGTAAAGTAAAGTACAGTAATGTAGAGTAATGTAGAGTAAAGTAGAGTAGAGTAAAGTAAAGTAGAGTAAAGTAGAGTAAAGTAGAGTAAAGTAAAGTAGAGCAGAGTAAAGTAGAGTAGACTAAAGTAAAGTAGAGTAAAGTAGAGTAGAGTAGAGTAGAGTAAAGTAGAGTAAAGTAGAGTAGAGTAGAGTAAAGTAAAGTAGAGTAGAGTAAAGTAAAGTAGAGTAGAGTAAAGTAGAGTAAAGTAGAGTAGAGTAGAGTAGAGTAAAGTAAAGTACAGTAATGTAGAGTAAAGTAAAGTAGAGTAGAGTAGAGTAGAGTAAAGTAGAGTAGAGTATAGTAGAGTAGAGTAAAGTAGAGTAGAGTAAAGTAAAGTAGAGTAAAGTAGAGTAAAGTAGAGTAGAGTAGAGTAGAGTAGAGTAAAGTAGAGTAAAGTAAAGTAAAGTACAGTAATGTAGAGTAAAGTAAAGTAAAGTAAAGTAGAGTAAAGTAGAGTAGAGTAGAGTAGAGTAGAATAGAGTAGAGTAGAGTAAAGTAAAGTAAAGTAGAGTAAAGTAGAGTAGAGTAGAGTAAAGCAGAGTAGAGTAGAGTAAAGTAAAGTAGAGTAAAGTAGAGTAGAGTAGAGTAAAGAAGAGTAAAGTAGAGTAAATTAGAGTAGAGTAGAGTAGAGTAAAGTAAAGTACAGTAATGCAGAGTAAAGTACAGTAGAGTAGAGTAGAGTAAAGTAAAGTACAGTAATGTAGAGTAAAGTAAAGTAAAGTAGAGTAAAGTACAGTAAAGTAACTTATAGTAGAGTAGAGTAAAGTAAAGTAAAGTAAAGTAGAGTAAAGTAGAGTAAAGTAAAGTAGAGTAAAGTAAAGTAAAGTACAGTAATGTAGAGTACAGTAAAGTAAAGTACAGTAAAGTAAAGTACAGTAAAGTAAAGTAGATTGAAGTAAAGTAAAGTAAAGTAGATTGAAGTAAAGTACAGTAATGTAGAGTAGAGTAAAGTAAAGTACAGTAGAGTAGAGTAGAGTCAAGTAAAGTACAGTAATGTAGAGTAATGTAGAGTAGAGTAAAGTAAAGTAGAGTAAAGTAAAGTAGAGTAGAGTAGAGTAAAGTAAAGTAAAGTAAAGTAAAGTAAAGTAGAGTAAAGTAAAGTAGAGTAAAGTAAAGTAAAGTAAAGTAGAGTAAAGTAAAGTAAAGTAGAGTAGATTAAAGTAAAGTAGAGTAATGTATAGTAGAGTAAAGTAGAGTAGATTAAAGTAAAGTAAAGTAAAGTAGAGTAAAGTAAAGTAAAGTAGAGTAGATTAAAGTAAAGTAGAGTAATGTAGAGTAGAGTAAAGTAGAGTAGAGTAGAGTAGAGTAGAGTAAAGTAAAGTAGAGTAGATTAAAGTAAAGTAGAGTAAAGTAGAGTAAAGTAAAGTACAGTAATGTAGAGTAAAGTAGAGTAAAGTAAAGTAGAGTAGAGTAAAGTAGAGTAGAGTAGAGTAGAGTAGAGTAAAGTAGAGTAAAGTAGAGTAGAGTAAAGTAGAGTAAAGTAGAGTAGAGTAGAGTAGAGTAAATTAAAGTACAGTAATGTAGAGTAAAGTAAAGTAAAGTACAGTAAAGTACAGTAAAGTAACGTAACGTAGAGTAGAGTAAAGTAAAGTAAAGTAGAGTAGAGTAGAGTAGAGTAGAGTAGAGTAAAGTAAAGTAGAGTAAAGTAGAGTAGAGTAGAGTAGAGTAAAGTAGAGTAAAGTAAAGTAGAGTAGAGTAAAGTAAAGTAAAGTAAAGTAGAGTAAAGTAGAGTAGAGTAAGTAAAGTAAAGTAAAGTAGAGTAGAGTAGAGTAAAGTAAAGTAAAGTAAAGTAAAGTAGAGTAGAGTAGAGTAAAGTAAAGTACAGTAATGTAGAGTAAAGTAGAGTAAAGTAGAGTAGAGTAGAGTAAAGTAGAGTAGAGTACAGTAGAGTAAAGTTTATGTTTATGTTTATTAAAGGATCCCCATTAGAGACTCATGAAAGAGCCTCTAGTCTTCCTGGGGTCCTAGACAAAAAAAAATACATTACAAATGTACAACAAAGAATACGAATAAAAATGTAAACAAAACACAAATTAAAAATGAATACAAATATACAAATTCACATTATAAAATCTAACATTCCAGTCAAACAAAACAAAAGATAAAATACACAGATAACAGTTACATACTTGACAAAACACAAATTAAGAATTAATACAAATATACAAATTCACATTATAAAATCTAACATTCCTGTCAAACAAAAAAATATATATATAATACACAGATAACAGTTACATACTTGACATGTTTGCAAGATATCTCTTAATATTTGTTTTGAAAGTAATTTTATTATGTATTGTGGATGAGATGTTTTTCGGCAGAGCATTCCAGAGTGCTATTGACCTATATATGCCAGTGAGTTTGAGAAAATTTGATTTTGGTGCTGATTTTGTTCTGATGTTACCAGAAGCGGCCCCTCTAGTGTTGTAACCATGTTCAGAAGTCATTTCTAACTGCTGAGCCAAGCTAGATGGCTTACCAGTGCTAATAATGTTCCGCAGCAGCATTAGAAGACTCATCGATACTTTATCTTCAACCATCAGCCATGCCAGATGTTCATGCATAAAACCAATACTTGTCCTGTATGAACAGCCTAGTGCCAGGCGAGCCGCTTTATTCTGAGCAACCTGCAACTTTTTTAAATTCGATTTTGTAGCTGACGACCAGATAACAGGGCAGTATTCTAAATGAGACAAAACCAAAGAATGAATAACAGATTTCATTATGGAGGGAGTGATAAAAGCAGAACATTTCCTAGTCATAAAAATTCCTCTACCCATTTTAATGACAATATTATTTATATGTTTAGACCAAGATAAGGAGCTATCAATAGTAACTCAGAGAAGTTTTATTGTGTTCACTTATTCAATTTGTGTGGTGCCAATTGACAGTTTTAACTGAGGATGCATGCCCAACATGTGTCTAGATCCAAGCACAATGGCCTTTGTCTTAGAGATATTTAACACCAACTTGTTGCACTCAATCCATTCATAAATGTCTGTTAAGGCCCTGTTTAAGGTGTCAGTTACATCTTGCTCAGCTGTAGCTGCACTGTATAATGTTGTGTCATCAGCATACATAATTGTTTTAAAAATGTTTACAGCCAACGGTAAATCATTGGTAAAGATGGAGTATAACAAAGGCCCTAGGCAGCTTCCTTGTGGAACCCCACAGTTAATGGGATTCCATTTTGAAAAGCTGCCATTAAAGAAGACTCTCTGTTGTCTCCCTGAGAGATAATTAATAAACCATGATAGTGCATTGGAGGTGAAACCGTAACACTTTAGCTTATCTACAAGCAAGGTATGATCAATTACATCAAATGCTGCACTGAAATCCAGCATAATGGCACCTACTAATTTCTTGTCATCCATACTTGATAACCAGTCATCACTCATTTGCAAGAGTGCAGTGCTCGTAGAATGACCTTCCCTGTATGCATGCTGAAAGGCTGAGAGCAGATTGTTATTGAAAAAGTAATCCATGACCTGTTTGAATACTATTTTTTCTATTATTTTGCTTAGCAATGGTAAAATACTGATCGGACGGCTATTTGGACCGTTAAATGTTTTATTTTTGTCTTTCGGAAGTGGGATGATTTTAGCTTCCTTCCATGCAGTAGGATGAACCCCACTGATTAAGCACTGGTTGAATATATGACATATAGGAGTAGCTACAGAGTTAACCACAAGTTTAAGTATTTTGCTGTCTAAGTTGTCTATACCGGAGGAAGTGGAATCAGCTTGAGACATAATTAATTTCAAAACTGTTGCTCTATCAATCTCATTAAAGCTAAAGAGACAGTTTTTGCCTTTCATTATTTCTTTCTTTATTAGTGAATGAGATAGTGAACCATCACTACTTTGTAGACATCCTCTTAATTTATCAACTTTATTTTTAAAGAAATCATTGAAGTAGTTTGCCATGTCATGAGGTTTTGTTATGAATTTACCTTCAGATTGTATGAAGGAGATTGATGTATTTGATTTCCTGCCCATTATCTCATTCAGTGTTGACCATAGTTTTTTCCCATAATTTTTTGTTTCACTAATCCTATGTTTATAATACTCTTTCTTTTTAGTTTTATTTAGCCTCGTCACTCTGTTCCTTAATTGACAGTAGATTTGTCTATCTGACTTCAAGCCTAGTTTATTTGCTGTTTTCTTTGCATTATCCCTCAGAGTCATTAGGTCAAGGATTTCTTTATCCAGCCATGGAGCACCTTTCGACCGAACAGTAAATTTTCTGAATAGAGTAAAGTAAAGTACAGTAATGTAGAGTAAAGTAGAGTAAAGTAGAGTACAGTACAGTATAGTAAAGTAAAGTACAGTAATGTAGAGTAAAGTAGAGTAAAGTAGAGTAAAGTAGAGTAAAGTAGAGTAGAGTAGAGTAACGTAGAGTAAAGTAGAGTAAAGTAGAGTAGAGTAAAGTAAAGTACAGTAATGTAGAGTAAAGTAAAGTAAAGTAAAGTAAAGTAGAGTAAAGTAGAGTAGAGTAGAGTAAAGTAAAGTACAGTAATGCAGAGTAAAGTAGAGTAGAGTAGAGTAAAGTAGAGTAAAGTAGAGTAAAGTAGAGTAGAGTAGAGTAAAGTAAAGTACAGTAATGTAGAGTAAAGTAGAGTAAAGTAGAGTAGAGTAAAGTAGAGTAGAGTACAGTAGAGTAAAGTAAAGTACAGTAATGTAGAGTAAAGTAGAGTAAAGTAGAGTAAAGTAGAGTAAAGTAGAGTAGAGTAGAGTAGAGTAAAGTAGAGTAAAGTAAAGTAAAGTACAGTAATGTAGAGTAAAGTAAAGTAAAGTAAAGTAGAGTAAATTAGAGTAGAGTAGAGTAGAGTAGAGTAGAGTAGAGTAAAGTAAAGTAAAGTAGAGTAAAGTAGAGTAGAGTAGAGTAAAGCAGAGTAGAGTAGAGTAAAGTAAAGTAGAGTAAAGTAGAGTAGAGTAGAGTAGAGTAAAGAAGAGTAAAGTAGAGTAAATTAGAGTAGAGTAGAGTAGAGTAAAGTAAAGTACAGTAATGCAGAGTAATGTAGAGTAAAGTAGAGTAGAGTAAAGTAAAGTAGAGTAAAGTAGAGTAAAGTAGAGTAAAGTAAAGTAGAGTAGAGTAAAGTAAAGTAGAGTAAAGTAGAGTAAAGTAGAGTAGAGTAGAGTAAAGTAGAGTAGAGTAGAGTAGAGTAGAGTAGAGTAAAGTAGAGTAGGGTAGAGTAAAGTAAAGTAAAGTAGAGTAAAGTAAAGTAGAGTAAAGTAGAGTAGAGTAGAGTAGAGTAGAGTAGAGTAAAGTAGAGTAGAGTAGAGTAAAGTAGAGTAAAGTAGAGTAAAGTAAAGTAAAGTAGAGTAAAGTAGAGTAAAGTAAAGTAAAGTAGAATAAAGTAGAGTAGAGTAAAGTAAAGTAAAGTAAAATAGAGTAAAGTAGAGTAAAGTAAAGTAGAGTAAAGTACAGTAAAGTAACGTAGAGTAGAGTAGAGTAAAGTAAAGTAGAGTAAAGTAAAGTAGAGTAAAGTAGAGTAAAGTAAAGTAGAGTAGAGTAAAGTAGAGTAAAGTAAAGTAAAGTAGATTCAAGTAAAGTGCAGTAATGTAGAGTAAAGTACAGTAGAGTAGAGTAGAGTAAAGTAAAGTACAGTAATGTAGAGTAAAGTAAAGTAAAGTAGAGTAAAGTACAGTAAAGTAACTTATAGTAGAGTAGAGTAAAGTAAAGTAAAGTAAAGTAGAGTAAAGTAGAGTAAAGTAAAGTAGAGTAAAGTAAAGTAAAGTACAGTAATGTAGAGTACAGTAAAGTAAAGTACAGTAAAGTAAAGTACAGTAAAGTAAAGTAGATTGAAGTAAAGTAAAGTAAAGTAGATTGAAGTAAAGTACAGTAATGTAGAGTAGAGTAAAGTAAAGTACAGTAGAGTAGAGTAGAGTCAAGTAAGGTACAGTAATGTAGAGTAATGTAGAGTAGAGTAAAGTAAAGTAGAGTAAAGTAAAGTAGAGTAGAGTAGAGTAAAGTAAAGTAAAGTAAAGTAAAGTAGAGTAAAGTAAAGTAGAGTAAAGTAAAGTAAAGTAAAGTAGAGTAAAGTAAAGTAAAGTAGAGTAGATTAAAGAAAAGTAGAGTAATGTAGAGTAGAGTAAAGTAGAGTAGATTAAAGTAAAGTAAAGTAAAGTAGAGTAAAGTAAAGTAAAGTAGAGTAGATTAAAGTAAAGTAGAGTAATGTAGAGTAGAGTAAAGTAGAGTAGAGTAGAGTAGAGTAGAGTAGAGTAAAGTAAAGTAGAGTAGATTAAAGTAAAGTAGAGTAAAGTAGAGTAAAGTAAAGTACAGTAATGTAGAGTAAAGTAGAGTAAAGTAAAGTAGAGTAGAGTAAAGTAGAGTAAAGTAGAATAGAGTAGAGTAGAGTAAAGTAGAGTAAAGTAGAATAGAGTAGAGTAGAGTAAAGTAGAGTAAAGTAGAGTAGAGTAAAGTAGAGTAAAGTAGAGTAGAGTAGAGTAGAGTAAATTAAAGTACAGTAATGTAGAGTAAAGTAAAGTAAAGTAGAGTAAAGTACAGTAAAGTAACGTAACGTAGAGTAGAGTAAAGTAAAGTAAAGTAGAGTAGAGTAGAGTAGAGTAGAGTAAAGTAAAGTAGAGTAAAGTAGAGTAGAGTAGAGTAGAGTAAAGTAGAGTAAAGTAGAGTAGAGTAAGTAAAGTAAAGTAGAGTAGAGTAGAGCAGAGTAGAGTAAAGTAAAGTAAAGTAAAGTAAAGTGGAGTAAAGTAGAGTAAAGTAAAGTAAAGTAAAGTAGAGTAGAGTAGAGTAGAGTAGAGTAAAGTAAAGTAAAGTAAAGTAAAGTAGAGTAGAGCAGAGTAGAGTAAAGTAAAGTAAAGTAAAGTAGAGTAAAGTACAGTAAAGCAAAGTAGAGTAAAGTAGAGTAGAGTAGAGTAGAGTAAAGTAAAGTAAAGTAAAGTAAAGTAGAGTAGAGCAGAGTAGAGTAAAGTAAAGTAAAGTAAAGTAGAGTAAAGTACAGTAAAGCAAAGTAGAGTAAAGTAGAGTAGAGTAGAGTAGAGTAAAGTAAAGTAAAGTAAAGTAAAGTAGAGTAAAGTAGAGTAGAGTAAAGTAAAGTAAAGTAGAGTAGAGTAGAGTAGAGTAAAGTAGAGTAAAGTAAAGTAAAGTAAAGTAGAGTAAAGTAGAGTAGAGTAGAGTAAAGTAGAATAAAGTAGAATAAAGTAGATTAAAGTAAAGTAAAGTAAAGTAAATTAGAGTAAAGTAAAGTAGAGGAGAGTAAAGTAGAGTAAAGTAGAGTAAAGTAGATTAAAGTAAAGTAGAGTAAAGTACAGTAAAGTAGAGTAAAGTACAGTAATGTAGAGTAAAGTAAAGTAAAGTACAGTAAAGTAAAGTATATTAAAGTAAAGTAAAGTACAGTAGAGTAAAGTAAAGTAGATTAAAGTAAAGTAAAGTACAGTAATGTAGAGTAAAGTAGAGTGAAGTACAGTAAAGTACAGTAAAGTAAAGTATATTAAAGTAAAGTACAGTAAAGTAGAGTAAAGTAAAGTACAGTAGAGTAGAGTAGAGTAAAGTAAAGTAAAGTAAAGTAGATTGAAGTAAAGTACAGTAATGTAGAGTAATGTAGAGTAGAGTAAAGTAAAGTAGAGTAAAGTAAAGTAGAGTAGAGTAAAGTAAAGTAAAGTAGAGTAGAGTAGAGTAGAGTAGAGTACAGTAGAGAAAAGTAAAGTACAGTAATGTAGAATAAAGTAAAGTAGAGTAAAGTAGAGTAGAGTAGAGTAGAGTAAAGTAAAGTACAGTAATGCAGAGTAAAGTAGAGTAGAGTAGAGTAAAGTAGAGTAAAGTAGAGTAGAGTAAAGTAAAGTACAGTAATGTAGAGTAAAGTAGAGTAAAGTAGAGTAGAGTAGAGTAAAGTAGAGTAGAGTACAGTAGAGTAAAGTAAAGTACAGTAATGTAGAGTAAAGTAGAGTAAAGTAGAGTAAAGTAGAGTAAAGTAGAGTAAAATAGAGTAGAGTAAAGTAAAGTACAGTAATGTAGAGTAAAGTAAAGTAAAGTAAAGTAGAGTAGAGTAGAGTAAAGTAGAGTAGAGTAGAGTAGAGTAGAGTAAAGTAAAGTAGAGTAAAGTAGAGTAGAGTAGAGTAAAGCAGAGTAGAGTAGAGTAAAGTAAAGTAGAGTAAAGTAGAGTAGAGTAGAGTAGAGTAAAGAAGAGTAAAGTAGAGTAAATTAGAGTAGAGTAGAGTAGAGTAAAGTAAAGTACAGTAATGTAGAGTAATGTAGAGTAAAGTAGAGTAGAGTAAAGTAAAGTAGAGTAAAGTAGAGTAAAGTAGAGTAAAGTAAAGTAGAGCAGAGTAAAGTAGAGTAGACTAAAGTAAAGTAGAGTAAAGTAGAGTAGAGTAGAGTAGAGTAAAGTAGAGTAAAGTAGAGTAGAGTAGAGTAAAGTAAAGTAGAGTAGAGTAAAGTAAAGTAGAGTAGAGTAAAGTAGAGTAAAGTAGAGTAGAGTAGAGTAGAGTAAAGTAAAGTACAGTAATGTAGAGTAAAGTAAAGTAGAGTAGAGTAGAGTAGAGTAAAGTAGAGTAGAGTATAGTAGAGTAGAGTAAAGTAGAGTAGAGTAAAGTAAAGTAGAGTAAAGTAGAGTAAAGTAGAGTAGAGTAGAGTAGAGTAGAGTAAAGTAGAGTAAAGTAAAGTAAAGTACAGTAATGTAGAGTAAAGTAAAGTAAAGTAAAGTAGAGTAAAGTAGAGTAGAGTAGAGTAGAGTAGAATAGAGTAGAGTAGAGTAAAGTAAAGTAAAGTAGAGTAAAGTAGAGTAGAGTAGAGTAAAGCAGAGTAGAGTAGAGTAAAGTAAAGTAGAGTAAAGTAGAGTAGAGTAGAGTAAAGAAGAGTAAAGTAGAGTAAATTAGAGTAGAGTAGAGTAGAGTAAAGTAAAGTACAGTAATGCAGAGTAAAGTACAGTAGAGTAGAGTAGAGTAAAGTAAAGTACAGTAATGTAGAGTAAAGTAAAGTAAAGTAGAGTAAAGTACAGTAAAGTAACTTATAGTAGAGTAGAGTAAAGTAAAGTAAAGTAAAGTAAAGTAGAGTAAAGTAGAGTAAAGTAAAGTAGAGTAAAGTAAAGTAAAGTACAGTAATGTAGAGTACAGTAAAGTAAAGTACAGTAAAGTAAAGTACAGTAAAGTAAAGTAGATTGAAGTAAAGTAAAGTAAAGTAGATTGAAGTAAAGTACAGTAATGTAGAGTAGAGTAAAGTAAAGTACAGTAGAGTAGAGTAGAGTCAAGTAAAGTACAGTAATGTAGAGTAATGTAGAGTAGAGTAAAGTAAAGTAGAGTAAAGTAAAGTAGAGTAGAGTAGAGTAAAGTAAAGTAAAGTAAAGTAAAGTAAAGTAGAGTAAAGTAAAGTAGAGTAAAGTAAAGTAAAGTAAAGTAGAGTAAAGTAAAGTAAAGTAGAGTAGATTAAAGTAAAGTAGAGTAATGTATAGTAGAGTAAAGTAGAGTAGATTAAAGTAAAGTAAAGTAAAGTAGAGTAAAGTAAAGTAAAGTAGAGTAGATTAAAGTAAAGTAGAGTAATGTAGAGTAGAGTAAAGTAGAGTAGAGTAGAGTAGAGTAGAGTAAAGTAAAGTAGAGTAGATTAAAGTAAAGTAGAGTAAAGTAGAGTAAAGTAAAGTACAGTAATGTAGAGTAAAGTAGAGTAAAGTAAAGTAGAGTAGAGTAAAGTAGAGTAGAGTAGAGTAGAGTAGAGTAAAGTAGAGTAAAGTAGAGTAGAGTAAAGTAGAGTAAAGTAGAGTAGAGTAGAGTAGAGTAAATTAAAGTACAGTAATGTAGAGTAAAGTAAAGTAAAGTACAGTAAAGTACAGTAAAGTAACGTAACGTAGAGTAGAGTAAAGTAAAGTAAAGTAGAGTAGAGTAGAGTAGAGTAGAGTAGAGTAAAGTAAAGTAGAGTAAAGTAGAGTAGAGTAGAGTAGAGTAAAGTAGAGTAAAGTAAAGTAGAGTAGAGTAAAGTAAAGTAAAGTAAAGTAGAGTAAAGTAGAGTAGAGTAAGTAAAGTAAAGTAAAGTAGAGTAGAGTAGAGTAAAGTAAAGTAAAGTAAAGTAAAGTAGAGTAGAGCAGAGTAGAGTAAAGTAAAGTAAAGTAAAGTAGAGTAAAGTACAGTAAAGCAAAGTAGAGTAAAGTAGAGTAGAGTAGAGTAGAGTAAAGTAAAGTAAAGTAAAGTAAAGTAAAGTAGAGTAAAGTAGAGTAGAGTAAAGTAAAGTAAAGTAAAGTAGAGTAGAGTAAAGTAGAGTAAAGTAAAGTAAAGTAAAGTAGAGTAAAGTAGAGTAGAGTAGAGTAAAGTAGAATAAAGTAGAATAAAGTAGATTAAAGTAAAGTAAAGTAAATTAGAGTAAAGTAAAGTAAAGTAGAGGAGAGTAAAGTAGAGTAAAGTAGAGTAAAGTAGATTAAAGTAAAGTAGAGTAAAGTACAGTAAAGTAGAGTAAAGTACAGTAATGTAGAGTAAAGTAAAGTAAAGTAAAGTACAGTAAAGTAAAGTATATTAAAGTAAAGTAAAGTACAGTAATGTAGAGTAAAGTAGAGTGAAGTACAGTAAAGTACAGTAAAGTAAAGTATATTAAAGTAAAGTACAGTAAAGTAGAGTAAAGTAAAGTACAGTCGAGTAGAGTAGAGTAAAGTAAAGTAAAGTAAAGTAAAGTAGATTGAAGTAAAGTACAGTAATGTAGAGTAATGTAGAGTAGAGTAAAGTAAAGTAGAGTAAAGTAAAGTAGAGTAGAGTAAAGTAAAGTAAAGTAGAGTAGAGTAGAGTAGAGTAGAGTACAGTAGAGAAAAGTAAAGTACAGTAATGTAGAGTAAAGTAAAGTAGAGTAAAGTAGAGTAGAGTAGAGTAGAGTAAAGTAAAGTACAGCAATGCAGAGTAAAGTAGAGTATAGTAGAGTAAAGTAGAGTAAAGTAGAGTAGAGTAGAGTAAAGTAAAGTACAGTATAGTAGAGTAAAGTAGAGTAAAGTAGAGTAGAGTAGAGTAAAGTAGAGTAGAGTACAGTAGAGTAAAGTAAAGTACAGTAATGTAGAGTAAAGTAGAGTAAATAGAGTAAAGTAGAGTAAAGTAGAGTAAAGTAGAGTAGAGTAAAGTAAAGTACAGTAATGTAGAGTAAAGTAAAGTAAAGTAGAGTAGAGTAGAGTAGAGTAGAGTAAAGTAGAGTAGAGTAGAGTAGAGTAGAGTAAAGTAAAGTAGAGTAAAGTAGAGTAGAGTAGAGTAAAGCAGAGTAGAGTAGAGTAAAGTAAAGTAGAGTAAAGTAGAGTAGAGTAGAGTAGAGTAAAGAAGAGTAAAGTAGAGTAAATTAGAGTAGAGTAGAGTAGAGTAAAGTAAAGTACAGTAATGTAGAGTAATGTAGAGTAAAGTAGAGTAGAGTAAAGTAAAGTAGAGTAAAGTAGAGTAAAGTAGAGTAAAGTAAAGTAGAGCAGAGTAAAGTAGAGTAGAGTAAAGTAAAGTAGAGTAAAGTAGAGTAGAGTAGAGTAGAGTAAAGTAGAGTAAAGTAGAGTAGAGTAGAGTAAAGTAAAGTAGAGTAGAGTAAAGTAAAGTAGAGTAGAGTAAAGTAGAGTAAAGTAGAGTAGAGTAGAGTAGAGTAAAGTAAAGTACAGTAATGTAGAGTAAAGTAAAGTAGAGTAGAGTAGAGTAGAGTAAAGTAGAGTAGAGTATAGTAGAGTAGAGTAAAGTAGAGTAGAGTAAAGTAAAGTAGAGTAAAGTAGAGTAAAGTAGAGTAAAGTAGAGTAGAGTAGAGTAGAGTAAAGTAGAGTAAAGTAAAGTAAAGTACAGTAATGTAGAGTAAAGTAAAGTAAAGTAAAGTAGAGTAAAGTAGAGTAGAGTAGAGTAGAGTAGAATAGAGTAGAGTAGAGTAAAGTAAAGTAAAGTAGAGTAAAGTAGAGTAGAGTAGAGTAAAGCAGAGTAGAGTAGAGTAAAGTAAAGTAGAGTAAAGTAGAGTAGAGTAGAGTAGAGTAAAGAAGAGTAAAGTAGAGTAAATTAGAGTAGAGTAGAGTAGAGTAAAGTAAAGTACAGTAATGCAGAGTAATGTAGAGTAAAGTAGAGTAGAGTAAAGTAAAGTAGAGTAAAGTAGAGTAAAGTAGAGTAAAGTAAAGTAGAGTAGAGTAAAGTAAAGTAGAGTAAAGTAGAGTAAAGTAGAGTAGAGTAGAGTAAAGTAGAGTAGAGTAGAGTAGAGTAGAGTAGAGTAAAGTAGAGTAGGGTAGAGTAAAGTAGAGTAAAGTAGAGTAAAGTAAAGTAGAGTAAAGTAGAGTAGAGTAGAGTAGAGTAGAGTAGAGTAAAGTAGAGTAGAGTAGAGTAAAGTAGAGTAAAGTAGAGTAAAGTAAAGTAAAGTAGAGTAAAGTAGAGTAAAGTAGAGTAAAGTAGAGTAGAGTAAAGTAAAGTAAAGTAAAATAGAGTAAAGTAGAGTAAAGTAAAGTAGAGTAAAGTACAGTAAAGTAACGTAGAGTAGAGTAGAGTAAAGTAAAGTAGAGTAAAGTAAAGTAGAGTAAAGTAGAGTAAAGTAAAGTAGAGTAGAGTAAAGTAGAGTAAAGTAAAGTAAAGTAGATTAAAGTAAAGTGCAGTAATGTAGAGTAAAGTACAGTAGAGTAGAGTAGAGTAAAGTAAAGTACAGTAATGTAGAGTAAAGTAAAGTAAAGTAGAGTAAAGTACAGTAAAGTAACTTATAGTAGAGTAGAGTAAAGTAAAGTAAAGTAGAGTAAAGTAGAGTAAAGTAAAGTAGAGTAAAGTAAAGTAAAGTACAGTAATGTAGAGTACAGTAAAGTAAAGTACAGTAAAGTAAAGTACAGTAAAGTAAAGTAGATTGAAGTAAAGTAAAGTAAAGTAGATTGAAGTAAAGTACAGTAATGTAGAGTAGAGTAAAGTAAAGTACAGTAGAGTAGAGTAGAGTCAAGTAAAGTACAGTAATGTAGAGTAATGTAGAGTAGAGTAAAGTAAAGTAGAGTAAAGTAAAGTAGAGTAGAGTAAAGTAAAGTAAAGTAAAGTAAAGTAAAGTAAAGTAGAGTAAAGTAAAGTAGAGTAAAGTAAAGTAAAGTAGAGTAAAGTAAAGTAAAGTAAAGTAGAGTAGATTAAAGTAAAGTAGAGTAATGTAGAGTAGAGTAAAGTAGAGTAGATTAAAGTAAAGTAAAGTAAAGTAGAGTAAAGTAAAGTAAAGTAGAGTAGATTAAAGTAAAGTAGAGTAATGTAGAGTAGAGTAAAGTAGAGTAGAGTAGAGTAGAGTAGAGTAGAGTAGAGTAAAGTAAAGTAGAGTAGATTAAAGTAAAGTAGAGTAAAGTAGAGTAAAGTAAAGTACAGTAATGTAGAGTAAAGTAGAGTAAAGTAAAGTAGAGTAGAGTAAAGTAGAGTAAAGTAGAGTAGAGTAGAGTAGAGTAAAGTAGAGTAAAGTAGAGTAGAGTAAAGTAGAGTAAAGTAGAGTAGAGTAGAGTAGAGTAAATTAAAGTACAGTAATGTAGAGTAAAGTAAAGTAAAGTAGAGTAAAGTACAGTAAAGTAACGTAACGTAACGTAGAGTAGAGTAAAGTAAAGTAAAGTAGAGTAGAGTAGAGTAGAGTAGAGTAGAGTAAAGTAAAGTAGAGTAAAGTAGAGTAGAGTAGAGTAGAGTAAAGTAGAGTAAAGTAGAGTAAAGTAGATTAAAGTAAAGTAGAGTAAAGTACAGTAAAGTAGAGTAAAGTACAGTAATGTAGAGTAAAGTAAAGTAAAGTAAAGTACAGTAAAGTAAAGTATATTAAAGTAAAGTAAAGTACAGTAGAGTAAAGTAAAGTAGATTAAAGTAAAGTAAAGTACAGTAATGTAGAGTAAAGTAGAGTGAAGTACAGTAAAGTACAGTAAAGTAAAGTATATTAAAGTAAAGTACAGTAAAGTAGAGTAAAGTAAAGTACAGTAGAGTAGAGTAGAGTAAAGTAAAGTAAAGTAAAGTAAAGTAGATTGAAGTAAAGTACAGTAATGTAGAGTAATGTAGAGTAGAGTAAAGTAAAGTAGAGTAAAGTAAAGTAGAGTAGAGTAAAGTAAAGTAAAGTAGAGTAGAGTAGAGTAGAGTAGAGTACAGTAGAGAAAAGTAAAGTACAGTAATGTAGAGTAAAGTAAAGTAGAGTAAAGTAGAGTAGAGTAGAGTAGAGTAAAGTAAAGTACAGTAATGCAGAGTAAAGTAGAGTAGAGTAGAGTAAAGTAGAGTAAAGTAGAGTAGAGTAGAGTAAAGTAAAGTACAGTAATGTAGAGTAAAGTAGAGTAAAGTAGAGTAGAGTAGAGTAAAGTAGAGTAGAGTACAGTAGAGTAAAGTAAAGTACAGTAATGTAGAGTAAAGTAGAGTAAAGTAGAGTAAAGTAGAGTAAAGTAGAGTAGAGTAAAGTAAAGTACAGTAATGTAGAGTAAAGTAAAGTAAAGTAAAGTAGAGTAGAGTAGAGTAAAGTAGAGTAGAGTAGAGTAGAGTAGAGTAAAGTAAAGTAGAGTAAAGTAGAGTAGAGTAGAGTAAAGCAGAGTAGAGTAGAGTAAAGTAAAGTAGAGTAAAGTAGAGTAGAGTAGAGTAGAGTAGAGTAAAGTAGAGTAAATTAGAGTAGAGTAGAGTAGAGTAAAGTAAAGTACAGTAATGTAGAGTAATGTAGAGTAAAGTAGAGTAGAGTAAAGTAAAGTAGAGTAAAGTAGAGTAAAGTAAAGTAGAGCAGAGTAAAGTAGAGTAGAGTAAAGTAAAGTAGAGTAAAGTAGAGTAGAGTAGAGTAAAGTAGAGTAAAGTAGAGTAGAGTAGAGTAAAGTAAAGTAGAGTAGAGTAAAGTAAAGTAAAGTAGAGTAGAGTAAAGTAGAGTAAAGTAGAGTAGAGTAGAGTAGAGTAAATTAAAGTACAGTAATGTAGAGTAAAGTAAAGTAAAGTAGAGTAAAGTACAGTAAAGTAACGTAACGTAGAGTAGAGTAAAGTAAAGTAAAGTAGAGTAGAGTAGAGTAGAGTAGAGTAGAGTAAAGTAAAGTAGAGTAAAGTAGAGTAGAGTAGAGTAGAGTAAAGAAGAGTAAAGTAAAGTAGAGTAGAGTAAAGTAAAGTAAAGTAAAGTAGAGTAAAGTAGAGTAGAGTAAGTAAAGTAAAGTAAAGTAGAGTAGAGCAGAGTAGAGTAAAGTAAAGTAAAGTAAAGTAAAGTAAAGTGGAGTAAAGTAGAGTAAAGTAAAGTAAAGTAAAGTAGAGTAGAGTAGAGTAGAGTAAAGTAAAGTAAAGTAAAGTAAAGTAGAGTAGAGCAGAGTAGAGTAAAGTAAAGTAAAGTAAAGTAGAGTAAAGTACAGTAAAGCAAAGTAGAGTAAAGTAGAGTAGAGTAGAGTAAAGTAAAGTAAAGTAAAGTAAAGTAAAGTAAAGTAGAGTAAAGTAGAGTAGAGTAAAGTAAAGTAAAGTAAAGTAGAGTAGAGTAAAGTAGAGTAAAGTAAAGTAAAGTAAAGTAGAGTAAAGTAGAGTAGAGTAGAGTAAAGTAGAATAAAGTAGAATAAAGTAGATTAAAGTAAAGTAAAGTAAAGTAAATTAGAGTAAAGTAAAGTAAAGTAGAGGAGAGTAAAGTAGAGTAAAGTAGAGTAAAGTAGATTAAAGTAAAGTAGAGTAAAGTACAGTAAAGTAGAGTAAAGTACAGTAATGTAGAGTAAAGTAAAGTAAAGTAAAGTACAGTAAAGTAAAGTATATTAAAGTAAAGTAAAGTACAGTAGAGTAAAGTAAAGTAGATTAAAGTAAAGTAAAGTACAGTAATGTAGAGTAAAGTAGAGTGAAGTACAGTAAAGTACAGTAAAGTAAAGTATATTAAAGTAAAGTACAGTAAAGTAGAGTAAAGTAAAGTACAGTAGAGTAGAGTAGAGTAAAGTAAAGTAAAGTAAAGTAAAGTAGATTGAAGTAAAGTACAGTAATGTAGAGTAATGTAGAGTAGAGTAAAGTAAAGTAGAGTAAAGTAAAGTAGAGTAGAGTAAAGTAAAGTAAAGTAAAGTAAAGTAGAGTAGAGTAGAGTAGAGTACAGTAGAGAAAAGTAAAGTACAGTAATGTAGAGTAAAGTAAAGTAGAGTAAAGTAGAGTAGAGTAGAGTAGAGTAAAGTAAAGTACAGTAATGCAGAGTAAAGTAGAGTAGAGTAAAGTAGAGTAAAGTAGAGTAGAGTAGAGTAAAGTAAAGTACAGTAATGTAGAGTAAAGTAGAGTAAAGTAGAGTAGAGTAGAGAAAAGTAGAGTAGAGTACAGTAGAGTAAAGTAAAGTACAGTAATGTAGAGTAAAGTAGAGTAAAGTAGAGTAAAGTAGAGTAAAGTAGAGTAGAGTAAAGTAAAGTACAGTAATGTAGAGTAAAGTAAAGTAAAGTAAAGTAGAGTAGAGTAGAGTAAAGTAGAGTAGAGTAGAGTAGAGTAGAGTAAAGTAAAGTAGAGTAAAGTAGAGTAGAGTAGAGTAAAGCAGAGTAGAGTAGAGTAAAGTAAAGTAGAGTAAAGTAGAGTAGAGTAGAGTAGAGTAAAGAAGAGTAAAGTAGAGTAAATTAGAGTAGAGTAGAGTAGAGTAAAGTAAAGTACAGTAATGCAGAGTAATGTAGAGTAAAGTAGAGTAGAGTAAAGTAAAGTAGAGTAAAGTAGAGTAAAGTAAAGTAGAGCAGAGTAAAGTAGAGTAGAATAAAGTAAAGTAGAGTAAAGTAGAGTAGAGTAGAGTAGAGTAAAGTAGAGTAAAGTAGAGTAGAGTAGAGTAAAGTAAAGTAGAGTAGAGTAAAGTAAAGTAAAGTAGAGTAGAGTAAAGTAGAGTAAAGTAGAGTAGAGTAGAGTAGAGTAAAGTAAAGTACAGTAATGTAGAGTAAAGTAAAGTAGAGTAGAGTAGAGTAAAGTAAAGTACAGTAATGTAGAGTAAAGTAGAGTAAAGTAGAGTAGAGTAGAGTAAAGTAGAGTAGAGTACAGTAGAGTAAAGTTTATGTTTATGTTTATGTTTATTAAAGGATCCCCATTAGAGACTCATGAAAGAGCCTCTAGTCTTCCTGGGGTCCTAGACAAAAAAAATACATTACAAATGTACAACAAAGAATACGAATAAAAATGTAAACAAAACACAAATTAAAAATGAATACAAATATACAAATTCACATTATAAAATCTAACATTCCAGTCAAACAAAACAAAAGATAAAATACACAGATAACAGTTACATACTTGACAAAACACAAATTAAGAATTAATACAAATATACAAATTCACATTATAAAATCTAACATTCCTGTCAAACAAAAAAATATATATATAATACACAGATAACAGTTACATACTTGACATGTTTGCAAGATATCTCTTAATATTTGTTTTGAAAGTAATGTTATTATGTATTGTGGATGAGATGTTTTTCGGCAGAGCATTCCAGAGTGCTATTGACCTATATATGCCAGTGAGTTTGAGAAAATTTGATTTTGGTGCTGATTTTGTTCTGATGTTACCAGAAGCGGCCCCTCTAGTGTTGTAACCATGTTCAGAAGTCATTTCTAACTGCTGAGCCAAGCTAGATGGCTTACCAGTGCTAATAATGTTCCGCAGCAGCATTAGAAGACTCATCGATACTTTATCTTCAACCATCAGCCATGCCAGATGTTCATGCATAAAACCAATACTTGTCCTGTATGAACAGCCTAGTGCCAGGCGAGCCGCTTTATTCTGAGCAACCTGCAACTTTTTTAAATTCGATTTTGTAGCTGACGACCAGATAACAGGGCAGTATTCTAAATGAGACAAAACCAAAGAATGAATAACAGATTTCATTATGGAGGGAGTGATAAAAGCAGAACATTTCCTAGTCATAAAAATTCCTCTACCCATTTTAATGACAATATTATTTATATGTTTAGACCAAGATAAGGAGCTATCAATAGTAACTCAGAGAAGTTTTATTGTGTTCACTTATTCAATTTGTGTGGTGCCAATTGACAGTTTTAACTGAGGATGCATGCCCAACATGTGTCTAGATCCAAGCACAATGGCCTTTGTCTTAGAGATATTTAACACCAACTTGTTGCACTCAATCCATTCATAAATGTCTGTTAAGGCCCTGTTTAAGGTGTCAGTTACATCTTGCTCAGCTGTAGCTGCACTGTATAATGTTGTGTCATCAGCATACATAATTGTTTTAAAAATGTTTACAGCCAACGGTAAATCATTGGTAAAGATGGAGTATAACAAAGGCCCTAGGCAGCTTCCTTGTGGAACCCCACAGTTAATGGGATTCCATTTTGAAAAGCTGCCATTAAAGAAGACTCTCTGTTGTCTCCCTGAGAGATAATTAATAAACCATGATAGTGCATTGGAGGTGAAACCGTAACACTTTAGCTTATCTACAAGCAAGGTATGATCAATTACATCAAATGCTGCACTGAAATCCAGCATAATGGCACCTACTAATTTCTTGTCATCCATACTTGATAACCAGTCATCACTCATTTGCAAGAGTGCAGTGCTCGTAGAATGACCTTCCCTGTATGCATGCTGAAAGGCTGAGAGCAGATTGTTATTGAAAAAGTAATCCATGACCTGTTTGAATACTATTTTTTCTATTATTTTGCTTAGCAATGGTAAAATACTGATCGGACGGCTATTTGGACCGTTAAATGTTTTATTTTTGTCTTTCGGAAGTGGGATGATTTTAGCTTCCTTCCATGCTGTAGGATGAACCCCACTGATTAAGCACTGGTTGAATATATGACATATAGGAGTAGCTACAGAGTTAACCACAAGTTTAAGTATTTTGCTGTCTAAGTTGTCTATACCGGAGGAAGTGGAATCAGCTTGAGACATAATTAATTTCAAAACTGTTGCTCTATCAATCTCATTAAAGCTAAAGAGACAGTTTTTGCCTTTCATTATTTCTTTCTTTATTAGTGAATGAGATAGTGAACCATCACTACTTTGTAGACATCCTCTTAATTTATCAACTTTATTTTTAAAGAAATCATTGAAGTAGTTTGCCATGTCATGAGGTTTTGTTATGAATTTACCTTCAGATTGTATGAAGGAGATTGATGTATTTGATTTCCTGCCCATTATCTCATTCAGTGTTGACCATAGTTTTTTCCCATAATTTTTTGTTTCACTAATCCTATGTTTATAATACTCTTTCTTTTTAGTTTTATTTAGCCTCGTCACTCTGTTCCTTAATTGACAGTAGATTTGTCTATCTGACTTCAAGCCTAGTTTATTTGCTGTTTTCTTTGCATTATCCCTCAGAGTCATTAGGTCAAGGATTTCTTTATCCAGCCATGGAGCACCTTTCGACCGAACAGTAAATTTTCTGAATAGAGTAAAGTAAAGTACAGTAATGTAGAGTAAAGTAGAGTAAAGTAGAGTACAGTACAGTATAGTAAAGTAAAGTACAGTAATGTAGAGTAAAGTAGAGTAAAGTAGAGTAAAGTAGAGTAAAGTAGAGTAGAGTAGAGTAACGTAGAGTAAAGTAGAGTAAAGTAGAGTAGAGTAAAGTAAAGTACAGTAATGTAGAGTAAAGTAAAGTAAAGTAAAGTAAAGTAGAGTAAAGTAGAGTAGAGTAGAGTAAAGTAAAGTACAGTAATGCAGAGTAAAGTAGAGTAGAGTAGAGTAAAGTAGAGTAAAGTAGAGTAAAGTAGAGTAGAGTAGAGTAAAGTAAAGTACAGTAATGTAGAGTAAAGTAGAGTAAAGTAGAGTAGAGTACAGTAGAGTAAAGTAAAGTACAGTAATGTAGAGTAAAGTAGAGTAAAGTAGAGTAAAGTAGAGTAAAGTAGAGTAGAGTAGAGTAGAGTAAAGTAGAGTAAAGTAAAGTAAAGTACAGTAATGTAGAGTAAAGTAAAGTAAAGTAAAGTAGAGTAAAGTAGAGTAGAGTAGAGTAGAGTAGAGTAGAGTAGAGTAAAGTAAAGTAAAGTAGAGTAAAGTAGAGTAGAGTAGAGTAAAGCAGAGTAGAGTAGAGTAAAGTAAAGTAGAGTAAAGTAGAGTAGAGTAGAGTAGAGTAAAGAAGAGTAAAGTAGAGTAAATTAGAGTAGAGTAGAGTAGAGTAAAGTAAAGTACAGTAATGCAGAGTAATGTAGAGTAAAGTAGAGTAGAGTAAAGTAAAGTAGAGTAAAGTAGAGTAAAGTAAAGTAGAGTAGAGTAAAGTAAAGTAGAGTAAAGTAGAGTAAAGTAGAGTAGAGTAGAGTAAAGTAGAGTAGAGTAGAGTAGAGTAGAGTAGAGTAAAGTAGAGTAGGGTAGAGTAAAGTAAAGTAAAGTAGAGTAAAGTAAAGTAGAGTAAAGTAGAGTAGAGTAGAGTAGAGTAGAGTAAAGTAGAGTAGAGTAGAGTAAAGTAGAGTAAAGTAGAGTAAAGTAAAGTAAAGTAGAGTAAAGTAGAGTAAAGTAAAGTAAAGTAGAGTAAAGTAGAGTAGAGTAAAGTAAAGTAAAGTAAAATAGAGTAAAGTAGAGTAAAGTAAAGTAGAGTAAAGTACAGTAAAGTAACGTAGAGTAGAGTAGAGTAAAGTAAAGTAGAGTAAAGTAAAGTAGAGTAAAGTAGAGTAAAGTAAAGTAGAGTAGAGTAAAGTAGAGTAAAGTAAAGTAAAGTAGATTCAAGTAAAGTGCAGTAATGTAGAGTAAAGTACAGTAGAGTAGAGTAGAGTAAAGTAAAGTACAGTAATGTAGAGTAAAGTAAAGTAAAGTAGAGTAAAGTACAGTAAAGTAACTTATAGTAGAGTAGAGTAAAGTAAAGTAAAGTAAAGTAGAGTAAAGTAGAGTAAAGTAAAGTAGAGTAAAGTAAAGTAAAGTAGAGTAAAGTAGAGTAAAGTAAAGTACAGTAATGTAGAGTAAAGTAGAGTAAAGTAAAGTAGAGTAGAGTAAAGTAGAGTAAAGTAGAGTAGAGTAGAGTAAAGTAGAGTAAAGTAGAGTAGAGTAAAGTAGAGTAAAGTAGAGTAGAGTAGAGTAGAGTAAATTAAAGTACAGTAATGTAGAGTAAAGTAAAGTAAAGTAGAGTAAAGTACAGTAAAGTAACGTAACGTAACGTAGAGTAGAGTAAAGTAAAGTAAAGTAGAGTAGAGTAGAGTAGAGTAGAGTAGAGTAAAGTAAAGTAGAGTAAAGTAGAGTAGAGTAGAGTAGAGTAAAGTAGAGTAAAGTAGAGTAAAGTAGATTAAAGTAAAGTAGAGTAAAGTACAGTAAAGTAGAGTAAAGTACAGTAATGTAGAGTAAAGTAAAGTAAAGTAAAGTACAGTAAAGTAAAGTATATTAAAGTAAAGTAAAGTACAGTAGAGTAAAGTAAAGTAGATTAAAGTAAAGTAAAGTACAGTAATGTAGAGTAAAGTAGAGTGAAGTACAGTAAAGTACAGTAAAGTAAAGTATATTAAAGTAAAGTACAGTAAAGTAGAGTAAAGTAAAGTACAGTAGAGTAGAGTAGAGTAAAGTAAAGTAAAGTAAAGTAAAGTAGATTGAAGTAAAGTACAGTAATGTAGAGTAATGTAGAGTAGAGTAAAGTAAAGTAGAGTAAAGTAAAGTAGAGTAGAGTAAAGTAAAGTAAAGTAGAGTAGAGTAGAGTAGAGTAGAGTACAGTAGAGAAAAGTAAAGTACAGTAATGTAGAGTAAAGTAAAGTAGAGTAAAGTAGAGTAGAGTAGAGTAGAGTAAAGTAAAGTACAGTAATGCAGAGTAAAGTAGAGTAGAGTAGAGTAAAGTAGAGTAAAGTAGAGTAGAGTAGAGTAAAGTAAAGTACAGTAATGTAGAGTAAAGTAGAGTAAAGTAGAGTAGAGTAGAGTAAAGTAGAGTAGAGTACAGTAGAGTAAAGTAAAGTACAGTAATGTAGAGTAAAGTAGAGTAAAGTAGAGTAAAGTAGAGTAAAGTAGAGTAGAGTAAAGTAAAGTACAGTAATGTAGAGTAAAGTAAAGTAAAGTAAAGTAGAGTAGAGTAGAGTAAAGTAGAGTAGAGTAGAGTAGAGTAGAGTAAAGTAAAGTAGAGTAAAGTAGAGTAGAGTAGAGTAAAGCAGAGTAGAGTAGAGTAAAGTAAAGTAGAGTAAAGTAGAGTAGAGTAGAGTAGAGTAGAGTAAAGTAGAGTAAATTAGAGTAGAGTAGAGTAGAGTAAAGTAAAGTACAGTAATGTAGAGTAATGTAGAGTAAAGTAGAGTAGAGTAAAGTAAAGTAGAGTAAAGTAGAGTAAAGTAAAGTAGAGCAGAGTAAAGTAGAGTAGAGTAAAGTAAAGTAGAGTAAAGTAGAGTAGAGTAGAGTAAAGTAGAGTAAAGTAGAGTAGAGTAGAGTAAAGTAAAGTAGAGTAGAGTAAAGTAAAGTAAAGTAGAGTAGAGTAAAGTAGAGTAAAGTAGAGTAGAGTAGAGTAGAGTAAATTAAAGTACAGTAATGTAGAGTAAAGTAAAGTAAAGTAGAGTAAAGTACAGTAAAGTAACGTAACGTAGAGTAGAGTAAAGTAAAGTAAAGTAGAGTAGAGTAGAGTAGAGTAGAGTAGAGTAAAGTAAAGTAGAGTAAAGTAGAGTAGAGTAGAGTAGAGTAAAGAAGAGTAAAGTAAAGTAGAGTAGAGTAAAGTAAAGTAAAGTAAAGTAGAGTAAAGTAGAGTAGAGTAAGTAAAGTAAAGTAAAGTAGAGTAGAGCAGAGTAGAGTAAAGTAAAGTAAAGTAAAGTAAAGTAAAGTGGAGTAAAGTAGAGTAAAGTAAAGTAAAGTAAAGTAGAGTAGAGTAGAGTAGAGTAAAGTAAAGTAAAGTAAAGTAAAGTAGAGTAGAGCAGAGTAGAGTAAAGTAAAGTAAAGTAAAGTAGAGTAAAGTACAGTAAAGCAAAGTAGAGTAAAGTAGAGTAGAGTA
Organism: Notolepis coatsorum; assembly: GCF_963971535.1. Classification (NCBI taxonomy): domain Eukaryota; kingdom Metazoa; phylum Chordata; class Actinopteri; order Aulopiformes; family Paralepididae; genus Notolepis; species Notolepis coatsorum. Next base: position 103,674,526 of record NC_140168.1, on the reverse strand, counting down.
GAGTAAAGTAAAGTAAAGTAAAGTAAAGTAAAGTAAAGTAGAGTAAAGTAGAGTAGAGTAAAGTAAAGTAAAGTAAAGTAGAGTAGAGTAAAGTAGAGTAAAGTAAAGTAAAGTAAAGTAGAGTAAAGTAGAGTAGAGTAGAGTAAAGTAGAATAAAGTAGAATAAAGTAGATTAAAGTAAAGTAAAGTAAAGTAAATTAGAGTAAAGTAAAGTAAAGTAGAGGAGAGTAAAGTAGAGTAAAGTAGAGTAAAGTAGATTAAAGTAAAGTAGAGTAAAGTACAGTAAAGTAGAGTAAAGTACAGTAATGTACTGTAAAGTAAAGTAAAGTAAAGTACAGTAAAGTAAAGTATATTAAAGTAAAGTAAAGTACAGTAGAGTAAAGTAAAGTAGATTAAAGTAAAGTAAAGTACAGTAATGTAGAGTAAAGTAGAGTGAAGTACAGTAAAGTACAGTAAAGTAAAGTATATTAAAGTAAAGTACAGTAAAGTAGAGTAAAGTAAAGTACAGTAGAGTAGAGTAGAGTAAAGTAAAGTAAAGTAAAGTAAAGTAGATTGAAGTAAAGTACAGTAATGTAGAGTAATGTAGAGTAGAGTAAAGTAAAGTAGAGTAAAGTAAAGTAGAGTAGAGTAAAGTAAAGTAAAGTAGAGTAGAGTAGAGTAGAGTAGAGTACAGTAGAGAAAAGTAAAGTACAGTAATGTAGAGTAAAGTAAAGTAGAGTAAAGTAGAGTAGAGTAGAGTAGAGTAAAGTAAAGTACAGTAATGCAGAGTAAAGTAGAGTAGAGTAAAGTAGAGTAAAGTAGAGTAGAGTAGAGTAAAGTAAAGTACAGTAATGTAGAGTAAAGTAGAGTAAAGTAGAGTAGAGTAGAGAAAAGTAGAGTAGAGTACAGTAGAGTAAAGTAAAGTACAGTAATGTAGAGTAAAGTAGAGTAAAGTAGAGTAAAGTAGAGTAAAGTAGAGTAGAGTAAAGTAAAGTACAGTAATGTAGAGTAAAGTAAAGTAAAGTAAAGTAGAGTAGAGTAGAGTAAAGTAGAGTAGAGTAGAGTAGAGTAGAGTAAAGTAAAGTAGAGTAAAGTAGAGTAGAGTAGAGTAAAGCAGAGTAGAGTAGAGTAAAGTAAAGTAGAGTAAAGTAGAGTAGAGTAGAGTAGAGTAAAGAAGAGTAAAGTAGAGTAAATTAGAGTAGAGTAGAGTAGAGTAAAGTAAAGTACAGTAATGCAGAGTAATGTAGAGTAAAGTAGAGTAGAGTAAAGTAAAGTAGAGTAAAGTAGAGTAAAGTAAAGTAGAGCAGAGTAAAGTAGAGTAGAATAAAGTAAAGTAGAGTAAAGTAGAGTAGAGTAGAGTAGAGTAAAGTAGAGTAAAGTAGAGTAGAGTAGAGTAAAGTAAAGTAGAGTAGAGTAAAGTAAAGTAAAGTAGAGTAGAGTAAAGTAGAGTAAAGTAGAGTAGAGTAGAGTAGAGTAAAGTAAAGTACAGTAATGTAGAGTAAAGTAAAGTAGAGTAGAGTAGAGTAAAGTAAAGTACAGTAATGTAGAGTAAAGTAGAGTAAAGTAGAGTAGAGTAGAGTAAAGTAGAGTAGAGTACAGTAGAGTAAAGTTTATGTTTATGTTTATGTTTATTAAAGGATCCCCATTAGAGACTCATGAAAGAGCCTCTAGTCTTCCTGGGGTCCTAGACAAAAAAAATACATTACAAATGTACAACAAAGAATACGAATAAAAATGTAAACAAAACACAAATTAAAAATGAATACAAATATACAAATTCACATTATAAAATCTAACATTCCAGTCAAACAAAACAAAAGATAAAATACACAGATAACAGTTACATACTTGACAAAACACAAATTAAGAATTAATACAAATATACAAATTCACATTATAAAATCTAACATTCCTGTCAAACAAAAAAATATATATATAATACACAGATAACAGTTACATACTTGACATGTTTGCAAGATATCTCTTAATATTTGTTTTGAAAGTAATTTTATTATGTATTGTGGATGAGATGTTTTTCGGCAGAGCATTCCAGAGTGCTATTGACCTATATATGCCAGTGAGTTTGAGAAAATTTGATTTTGGTGCTGATTTTGTTCTGATGTTACCAGAAGCGGCCCCTCTAGTGTTGTAACCATGTTCAGAAGTCATTTCTAACTGCTGAGCCAAGCTAGATGGCTTACCAGTGCTAATAATGTTCCGCAGCAGCATTAGAAGACTCATCGATACTTTATCTTCAACCATCAGCCATGCCAGATGTTCATGCATAAAACCAATACTTGTCCTGTATGAACAGCCTAGTGCCAGGCGAGCCGCTTTATTCTGAGCAACCTGCAACTTTTTTAAATTCGATTTTGTAGCTGACGACCAGATAACAGGGCAGTATTCTAAATGAGACAAAACCAAAGAATGAATAACAGATTTCATTATGGAGGGAGTGATAAAAGCAGAACATTTCCTAGTCATAAAAATTCCTCTACCCATTTTAATGACAATATTATTTATATGTTTAGACCAAGATAAGGAGCTATCAATAGTAACTCAGAGAAGTTTTATTGTGTTCACTTATTCAATTTGTGTGGTGCCAATTGACAGTTTTAACTGAGGATGCATGCCCAACATGTGTCTAGATCCAAGCACAATGGCCTTTGTCTTAGAGATATTTAACACCAACTTGTTGCACTCAATCCATTCATAAATGTCTGTTAAGGCCCTGTTTAAGGTGTCAGTTACATCTTGCTCAGCTGTAGCTGCACTGTATAATGTTGTGTCATCAGCATACATAATTGTTTTAAAAATGTTTACAGCCAACGGTAAATCATTGGTAAAGATGGAGTATAACAAAGGCCCTAGGCAGCTTCCTTGTGGAACCCCACAGTTAATGGGATTCCATTTTGAAAAGCTGCCATTAAAGAAGACTCTCTGTTGTCTCCCTGAGAGATAATTAATAAACCATGATAGTGCATTGGAGGTGAAACCGTAACACTTTAGCTTATCTACAAGCAAGGTATGATCAATTACATCAAATGCTGCACTGAAATCCAGCATAATGGCACCTACTAATTTCTTGTCATCCATACTTGATAACCAGTCATCACTCATTTGCAAGAGTGCAGTGCTCGTAGAATGACCTTCCCTGTATGCATGCTGAAAGGCTGAGAGCAGATTGTTATTGAAAAAGTAATCCATGACCTGTTTGAATACTATTTTTTCTATTATTTTGCTTAGCAATGGTAAAATACTGATCGGACGGCTATTTGGACCGTTAAATGTTTTATTTTTGTCTTTCGGAAGTGGGATGATTTTAGCTTCCTTCCATGCTGTAGGATGAACCCCACTGATTAAGCACTGGTTGAATATATGACATATAGGAGTAGCTACAGAGTTAACCACAAGTTTAAGTATTTTGCTGTCTAAGTTGTCTATACCGGAGGAAGTGGAATCAGCTTGAGACATAATTAATTTCAAAACTGTTGCTCTATCAATCTCATTAAAGCTAAAGAGACAGTTTTTGCCTTTCATTATTTCTTTCTTTATTAGTGAATGAGATAGTGAACCATCACTACTTTGTAGACATCCTCTTAATTTATCAACTTTATTTTTAAAGAAATCATTGAAGTAGTTTGCCATGTCATGAGGTTTTGTTATGAATTTACCTTCAGATTGTATGAAGGAGATTGATGTATTTGATTTCCTGCCCATTATCTCATTCAGTGTTGACCATAGTTTTTTCCCATAATTTTTTGTTTCACTAATCCTATGTTTATAATACTCTTTCTTTTTAGTTTTATTTAGCCTCGTCACTCTGTTCCTTAATTGACAGTAGATTTGTCTATCTGACTTCAAGCCTAGTTTATTTGCTGTTTTCTTTGCATTATCCCTCAGAGTCATTAGGTCAAGGATTTCTTTATCCAGCCATGGAGCACCTTTCGACCGAACAGTAAATTTTCTGAATAGAGTAAAGTAAAGTACAGTAATGTAGAGTAAAGTAGAGTAAAGTAGAGTACAGTACAGTATAGTAAAGTAAAGTACAGTAATGTAGAGTAAAGTAGAGTAAAGTAGAGTAAAGTAGAGTAAAGTAGAGTAGAGTAGAGTAACGTAGAGTAAAGTAGAGTAAAGTAGAGTAGAGTAAAGTAAAGTACAGTAATGTAGAGTAAAGTAAAGTAAAGTAAAGTAAAGTAGAGTAAAGTAGAGTAGAGTAGAGTAAAGTAAAGTACAGTAATGCAGAGTAAAGTAGAGTAGAGTAGAGTAAAGTAGAGTAAAGTAGAGTAAAGTAGAGTAGAGTAGAGTAAAGTAAAGTACAGTAATGTAGAGTAAAGTAGAGTAAAGTAGAGTAGAGTAAAGTAGAGTAGAGTACAGTAGAGTAAAGTAAAGTACAGTAATGTAGAGTAAAGTAGAGTAAAGTAGAGTAAAGTAGAGTAAAGTAGAGTAGAGTAGAGTAGAGTAAAGTAGAGTAAAGTAAAGTAAAGTACAGTAATGTAGAGTAAAGTAAAGTAAAGTAGAGTAAAGTAGAGTAGAGTAGAGTAGAGTAGAGTAGAGTAGAGTAAAGTAAAGTAAAGTAGAGTAAAGTAGAGTAGAGTAGAGTAAAGCAGAGTAGAGTAGAGTAAAGTAAAGTAGAGTAAAGTAGAGTAGAGTAGAGTAGAGTAAAGAAGAGTAAAGTAGAGTAAATTAGAGTAGAGTAGAGTAGAGTAAAGTAAAGTACAGTAATGCAGAGTAATGTAGAGTAAAGTAGAGTAGAGTAAAGTAAAGTAGAGTAAAGTAGAGTAAAGTAAAGTAGAGTAGAGTAAAGTAAAGTAGAGTAAAGTAGAGTAAAGTAGAGTAGAGTAGAGTAAAGTAGAGTAGAGTAGAGTAGAGTAGAGTAGAGTAAAGTAGAGTAGGGTAGAGTAAAGTAAAGTAAAGTAGAGTAAAGTAAAGTAGAGTAAAGTAGAGTAGAGTAGAGTAGAGTAGAGTAAAGTAGAGTAGAGTAGAGTAAAGTAGAGTAAAGTAGAGTAAAGTAAAGTAAAGTAGAGTAAAGTAGAGTAAAGTAAAGTAAAGTAGAGTAAAGTAGAGTAGAGTAAAGTAAAGTAAAGTAAAATAGAGTAAAGTAGAGTAAAGTAAAGTAGAGTAAAGTACAGTAAAGTAACGTAGAGTAGAGTAGAGTAAAGTAAAGTAGAGTAAAGTAAAGTAGAGTAAAGTAGAGTAAAGTAAAGTAGAGTAGAGTAAAGTAGAGTAAAGTAAAGTAAAGTAGATTCAAGTAAAGTGCAGTAATGTAGAGTAAAGTACAGTAGAGTAGAGTAGAGTAAAGTAAAGTACAGTAATGTAGAGTAAAGTAAAGTAAAGTAGAGTAAAGTACAGTAAAGTAACTTATAGTAGAGTAGAGTAAAGTAAAGTAAAGTAAAGTAGAGTAAAGTAGAGTAAAGTAAAGTAGAGTAAAGTAAAGTAAAGTACAGTAATGTAGAGTACAGTAAAGTAAAGTACAGTAAAGTAAAGTACAGTAAAGTAAAGTAGATTGAAGTAAAGTAAAGTAAAGTAGATTGAAGTAAAGTACAGTAATGTAGAGTAGAGTAAAGTAAAGTACAGTAGAGTAGAGTAGAGTCAAGTAAGGTACAGTAATGTAGAGTAATGTAGAGTAGAGTAAAGTAAAGTAGAGTAAAGTAAAGTAGAGTAGAGTAGAGTAAAGTAAAGTAAAGTAGAGTAAAGTAAAGTAGAGTAAAGTAAAGTAAAGTAGAGTAAAGTAAAGTAAAGTAGAGTAGATTAAAGAAAAGTAGAGTAATGTAGAGTAGAGTAAAGTAGAGTAGATTAAAGTAAAGTAAAGTAAAGTAGAGTAAAGTAAAGTAAAGTAGAGTAGATTAAAGTAAAGTAGAGTAATGTAGAGTAGAGTAAAGTAGAGTAGAGTAGAGTAGAGTAGAGTAGAGTAAAGTAAAGTAGAGTAGATTAAAGTAAAGTAGAGTAAAGTAGAGTAAAGTAAAGTACAGTAATGTAGAGTAAAGTAGAGTAAAGTAAAGTAGAGTAGAGTAAAGTAGAGTAAAGTAGAATAGAGTAGAGTAGAGTAAAGTAGAGTAAAGTAGAGTAGAGTAAAGTAGAGTAAAGTAGAGTAGAGTAGAGTAGAGTAAATTAAAGTACAGTAATGTAGAGTAAAGTAAAGTAAAGTAGAGTAAAGTACAGTAAAGTAACGTAACGTAGAGTAGAGTAAAGTAAAGTAAAGTAGAGTAGAGTAGAGTAGAGTAGAGTAAAGTAAAGTAGAGTAAAGTAGAGTAGAGTAGAGTAGAGTAAAGTAGAGTAAAGTAGAGTAGAGTAAGTAAAGTAAAGTAGAGTAGAGTAGAGCAGAGTAGAGTAAAGTAAAGTAAAGTAAAGTAAAGTGGAGTAAAGTAGAGTAAAGTAAAGTAAAGTAAAGTAGAGTAGAGTAGAGTAGAGTAGAGTAAAGTAAAGTAAAGTAAAGTAAAGTAGAGTAGAGCAGAGTAGAGTAAAGTAAAGTAAAGTAAAGTAGAGTAAAGTACAGTAAAGCAAAGTAGAGTAAAGTAGAGTAGAGTAGAGTAGAGTAAAGTAAAGTAAAGTAAAGTAAAGTAGAGTAAAGTAGAGTAGAGTAAAGTAAAGTAAAGTAGAGTAGAGTAGAGTAGAGTAAAGTAGAGTAAAGTAAAGTAAAGTAAAGTAGAGTAAAGTAGAGTAGAGTAGAGTAAAGTAGAATAAAGTAGAATAAAGTAGATTAAAGTAAAGTAAAGTAAAGTAAATTAGAGTAAAGTAAAGTAGAGGAGAGTAAAGTAGAGTAAAGTAGAGTAAAGTAGATTAAAGTAAAGTAGAGTAAAGTACAGTAAAGTAGAGTAAAGTACAGTAATGTAGAGTAAAGTAAAGTAAAGTACAGTAAAGTAAAGTATATTAAAGTAAAGTAAAGTACAGTAGAGTAAAGTAAAGTAGATTAAAGTAAAGTAAAGTACAGTAATGTAGAGTAAAGTAGAGTGAAGTACAGTAAAGTACAGTAAAGTAAAGTATATTAAAGTAAAGTACAGTAAAGTAGAGTAAAGTAAAGTACAGTAGAGTAGAGTAGAGTAAAGTAAAGTAAAGTAAAGTAGATTGAAGTAAAGTACAGTAATGTAGAGTAATGTAGAGTAGAGTAAAGTAAAGTAGAGTAAAGTAAAGTAGAGTAGAGTAAAGTAAAGTAAAGTAGAGTAGAGTAGAGTAGAGTAGAGTACAGTAGAGAAAAGTAAAGTACAGTAATGTAGAATAAAGTAAAGTAGAGTAAAGTAGAGTAGAGTAGAGTAGAGTAAAGTAAAGTACAGTAATGCAGAGTAAAGTAGAGTAGAGTAGAGTAAAGTAGAGTAAAGTAGAGTAGAGTAAAGTAAAGTACAGTAATGTAGAGTAAAGTAGAGTAAAGTAGAGTAGAGTAGAGTAAAGTAGAGTAGAGTACAGTAGAGTAAAGTAAAGTACAGTAATGTAGAGTAAAGTAGAGTAAAGTAGAGTAAAGTAGAGTAAAGTAGAGTAAAATAGAGTAGAGTAAAGTAAAGTACAGTAATGTAGAGTAAAGTAAAGTAAAGTAAAGTAGAGTAGAGTAGAGTAAAGTAGAGTAGAGTAGAGTAGAGTAGAGTAAAGTAAAGTAGAGTAAAGTAGAGTAGAGTAGAGTAAAGCAGAGTAGAGTAGAGTAAAGTAAAGTAGAGTAAAGTAGAGTAGAGTAGAGTAGAGTAAAGAAGAGTAAAGTAGAGTAAATTAGAGTAGAGTAGAGTAGAGTAAAGTAAAGTACAGTAATGTAGAGTAATGTAGAGTAAAGTAGAGTAGAGTAAAGTAAAGTAGAGTAAAGTAGAGTAAAGTAGAGTAAAGTAAAGTAGAGCAGAGTAAAGTAGAGTAGAGTAAAGTAAAGTAGAGTAAAGTAGAGTAGAGTAGAGTAGAGTAAAGTAGAGTAAAGTAGAGTAGAGTAGAGTAAAGTAAAGTAGAGTAGAGTAAAGTAAAGTAAAGTAGAGTAGAGTAAAGTAGAGTAAAGTAGAGTAGAGTAGAGTAGAGTAAAGTAAAGTACAGTAATGTAGAGTAAAGTAAAGTAGAGTAGAGTAGAGTAGAGTAAAGTAGAGTAGAGTATAGTAGAGTAGAGTAAAGTAGAGTAGAGTAAAGTAAAGTAGAGTAAAGTAGAGTAAAGTAGAGTAGAGTAGAGTAGAGTAGAGTAAAGTAGAGTAAAGTAAAGTAAAGTACAGTAATGTAGAGTAAAGTAAAGTAAAGTAAAGTAGAGTAAAGTAGAGTAGAGTAGAGTAGAGTAGAATAGAGTAGAGTAGAGTAAAGTAAAGTAAAGTAGAGTAAAGTAGAGTAGAGTAGAGTAAAGCAGAGTAGAGTAGAGTAAAGTAAAGTAGAGTAAAGTAGAGTAGAGTAGAGTAAAGAAGAGTAAAGTAGAGTAAATTAGAGTAGAGTAGAGTAGAGTAAAGTAAAGTACAGTAATGCAGAGTAATGTAGAGTAAAGTAGAGTAGAGTAAAGTAAAGTAGAGTAAAGTAGAGTAAAGTAGAGTAAAGTAAAGTAGAGTAGAGTAAAGTAAAGTAGAGTAAAGTAGAGTAAAGTAGAGTAGAGTAGAGTAAAGTAGAGTAGAGTAGAGTAGAGTAGAGTAGAGTAAAGTAGAGTAGGGTAGAGTAAAGTAAAGTAAAGTAGAGTAAAGTAAAGTAGAGTAAAGTAGAGTAGAGTAGAGTAGAGTAAAGTAGAGTAGAGTAGAGTAAAGTAGAGTAAAGTAGAGTAAAGTAAAGTAAAGTAGAGTAAAGTAGAGTAAAGTAAAGTAAAGTAGAGTAAAGTAGAGTAGAGTAAAGTAAAGTAAAGTAAAATAGAGTAAAGTAGAGTAAAGTAAAGTAGAGTAAAGTACAGTAAAGTAACGTAGAGTAGAGTAGAGTAAAGTAAAGTAGAGTAAAGTAAAGTAGAGTAAAGTAGAGTAAAGTAAAGTAGAGTAGAGTAAAGTAGAGTAAAGTAAAGTAAAGTAGATTAAAGTAAAGTGCAGTAATGTAGAGTAAAGTACAGTAGAGTAGAGTAGAGTAAAGTAAAGTACAGTAATGTAGAGTAAAGTAAAGTAAAGTAGAGTAAAGTACAGTAAAGTAACTTATAGTAGAGTAGAGTAAAGTAAAGTAAAGTAAAGTAGAGTAAAGTAGAGTAAAGTAAAGTAGAGTAAAGTAAAGTAAAGTACAGTAATGTAGAGTACAGTAAAGTAAAGTACAGTAAAGTAAAGTACAGTAAAGTAAAGTAGATTGAAGTAAAGTAAAGTAAAGTAGATTGAAGTAAAGTACAGTAATGTAGAGTAGAGTAAAGTAAAGTACAGTAGAGTAGAGTAGAGTCAAGTAAAGTACAGTAATGTAGAGTAATGTAGAGTAGAGTAAAGTAAAGTAGAGTAAAGTAAAGTAGAGTAGAGTAGAGTAAAGTAAAGTAAAGTAAAGTAAAGTAGAGTAAAGTAAAGTAGAGTAAAGTAAAGTAAAGTAAAGTAGAGTAAAGTAAAGTAAAGTAGAGTAGATTAAAGTAAAGTAGAGTAATGTATAGTAGAGTAAAGTAGAGTAGATTAAAGTAAAGTAAAGTAAAGTAGAGTAAAGTAAAGTAAAGTAGAGTAGATTAAAGTAAAGTAGAGTAATGTAGAGTAGAGTAAAGTAGAGTAGAGTAGAGTAGAGTAGAGTAAAGTAAAGTAGAGTAGATTAAAGTAAAGTAGAGTAAAGTAGAGTAAAGTAAAGTACAGTAATGTAGAGTAAAGTAGAGTAAAGTAAAGTAGAGTAGAGTAAAGTAGAGTAGAGTAGAGTAGAGTAGAGTAAAGTAGAGTAAAGTAGAGTAGAGTAAAGTAGAGTAAAGTAGAGTAGAGTAGAGTAGAGTAAATTAAAGTACAGTAATGTAGAGTAAAGTAAAGTAAAGTAGAGTAAAGTACAGTAAAGTAACGTAACGTAGAGTAGAGTAAAGTAAAGTAAAGTAGAGTAGAGTAGAGTAGAGTAGAGTAGAGTAAAGTAAAGTAGAGTAAAGTAGAGTAGAGTAGAGTAGAGTAAAGTAGAGTAAAGTAAAGTAGAGTAGAGTAAAGTAAAGTAAAGTAAAGTAGAGTAAAGTAGAGTAGAGTAAGTAAAGTAAAGTAAAGTAGAGTAGAGTAGAGTAAAGTAAAGTAAAGTAAAGTAAAGTAAAGTAGAGTAGAGCAGAGTAGAGTAAAGTAAAGTAAAGTAAAGTAGAGTAAAGTACAGTAAAGCAAAGTAGAGTAAAGTAGAGTAGAGTAGAGTAGAGTAAAGTAAAGTAAAGTAAAGTAAAGTAAAGTAGAGTAAAGTAGAGTAGAGTAAAGTAAAGTAAAGTAAAGTAGAGTAGAGTAAAGTAGAGTAAAGTAAAGTAAAGTAAAGTAGAGTAAAGTAGAGTAGAGTAGAGTAAAGTAGAATAAAGTAGAATAAAGTAGATTAAAGTAAAGTAAAGTAAATTAGAGTAAAGTAAAGTAAAGTAGAGGAGAGTAAAGTAGAGTAAAGTAGAGTAAAGTAGATTAAAGTAAAGTAGAGTAAAGTACAGTAAAGTAGAGTAAAGTACAGTAATGTAGAGTAAAGTAAAGTAAAGTAAAGTACAGTAAAGTAAAGTATATTAAAGTAAAGTAAAGTACAGTAGAGTAAAGTAAAGTAGATTAAAGTAAAGTAAAGTACAGTAATGTAGAGTAAAGTAGAGTGAAGTACAGTAAAGTACAGTAAAGTAAAGTATATTAAAGTAAAGTACAGTAAAGTAGAGTAAAGTAAAGTACAGTCGAGTAGAGTAGAGTAAAGTAAAGTAAAGTAAAGTAAAGTAGATTGAAGTAAAGTACAGTAATGTAGAGTAATGTAGAGTAGAGTAAAGTAAAGTAGAGTAAAGTAAAGTAGAGTAGAGTAAAGTAAAGTAAAGTAGAGTAGAGTAGAGTAGAGTAGAGTACAGTAGAGAAAAGTAAAGTACAGTAATGTAGAGTAAAGTAAAGTAGAGTAAAGTAGAGTAGAGTAGAGTAAAGTAAAGTACAGCAATGCAGAGTAAAGTAGAGTATAGTAGAGTAAAGTAGAGTAAAGTAGAGTAGAGTAGAGTAAAGTAAAGTACAGTATAGTAGAGTAAAGTAGAGTAAAGTAGAGTAGAGTAGAGTAAAGTAGAGTAGAGTACAGTAGAGTAAAGTAAAGTACAGTAATGTAGAGTAAAGTAGAGTAAATAGAGTAAAGTAGAGTAAAGTAGAGTAAAGTAGAGTAGAGTAAAGTAAAGTACAGTAATGTAGAGTAAAGTAAAGTAAAGTAGAGTAGAGTAGAGTAGAGTAGAGTAAAGTAGAGTAGAGTAGAGTAGAGTAGAGTAAAGTAAAGTAGAGTAAAGTAGAGTAGAGTAGAGTAAAGCAGAGTAGAGTAGAGTAAAGTAAAGTAGAGTAAAGTAGAGTAGAGTAGAGTAGAGTAAAGAAGAGTAAAGTAGAGTAAATTAGAGTAGAGTAGAGTAGAGTAAAGTAAAGTACAGTAATGTAGAGTAATGTAGAGTAAAGTAGAGTAGAGTAAAGTAAAGTAGAGTAAAGTAGAGTAAAGTAGAGTAAAGTAAAGTAGAGCAGAGTAAAGTAGAGTAGAGTAAAGTAAAGTAGAGTAAAGTAGAGTAGAGTAGAGTAGAGTAAAGTAGAGTAAAGTAGAGTAGAGTAGAGTAAAGTAAAGTAGAGTAGAGTAAAGTAAAGTAGAGTAGAGTAAAGTAGAGTAAAGTAGAGTAGAGTAGAGTAGAGTAAAGTAAAGTACAGTAATGTAGAGTAAAGTAAAGTAGAGTAGAGTAGAGTAGAGTAAAGTAGAGTAGAGTATAGTAGAGTAGAGTAAAGTAGAGTAGAGTAAAGTAAAGTAGTGTAAAGTAGAGTAAAGTAGAGTAAAGTAGAGTAGAGTAGAGTAGAGTAAAGTAGAGTAAAGTAAAGTAAAGTACAGTAATGTAGAGTAAAGTAAAGTAAAGTAAAGTAGAGTAAAGTAGAGTAGAGTAGAGTAGAGTAGAGTAGAATAGAGTAGAGTAGAGTAAAGTAAAGTAAAGTAGAGTAAAGTAGAGTAGAGTAGAGTAAAGCAGAGTAGAGTAGAGTAAAGTAAAGTAGAGTAAAGTAGAGTAGAGTAGAGTAGAGTAAAGAAGAGTAAAGTAGAGTAAATTAGAGTAGAGTAGAGTAGAGTAAAGTAAAGTACAGTAATGCAGAGTAATGTAGAGTAAAGTAGAGTAGAGTAAAGTAAAGTAGAGTAAAGTAGAGTAAAGTAGAGTAAAGTAAAGTAGAGTAGAGTAAAGTAAAGTAGAGTAAAGTAGAGTAAAGTAGAGTAGAGTAGAGTAAAGTAGAGTAGAGTAGAGTAGAGTAGAGTAGAGTAAAGTAGAGTAGGGTAGAGTAAAGTAAAGTAAAGTAGAGTAGAGTAAAGTAAAGTAGAGTAAAGTAGAGTAGAGTAGAGTAGAGTAGAGTAGAGTAAAGTAGAGTAGAGTAGAGTAAAGTAGAGTAAAGTAGAGTAAAGTAAAGTAAAGTAGAGTAAAGTAGAGTAAAGTAAAGTAAAGTAGAGTAAAGTAGAGTAGAGTAAAGTAAAGTAAAGTAAAATAGAGTAAAGTAGAGTAAAGTAAAGTAGAGTAAAGTACAGTAAAGTAACGTAGAGTAGAGTAGAGTAAAGTAAAGTAGAGTAAAGTAAAGTAGAGTAAAGTAGAGTAAAGTAAAGTAGAGTAGAGTAAAGTAGAGTAAAGTAAAGTAAAGTAGATTAAAGTAAAGTGCAGTAATGTAGAGTAAAGTACAGTAGAGTAGAGTAGAGTAAAGTAAAGTACAGTAATGTAGAGTAAAGTAAAGTAAAGTAGAGTAAAGTACAGTAAAGTAACTTATAGTAGAGTAGAGTAAAGTAAAGTAAAGTAGAGTAAAGTAGAGTAAAGTAAAGTAGAGTAAAGTAAAGTAAAGTACAGTAATGTAGAGTACAGTAAAGTAAAGTACAGTAAAGTAAAGTACAGTAAAGTAAAGTAGATTGAAGTAAAGTAAAGTAAAGTAGATTGAAGTAAAGTACAGTAATGTAGAGTAGAGTAAAGTAAAGTACAGTAGAGTAGAGTAGAGTCAAGTAAAGTACAGTAATGTAGAGTAATGTAGAGTAGAGTAAAGTAAAGTAGAGTAAAGTAAAGTAGAGTAAAGTAAAGTAAAGTAAAGTAAAGTAAAGTAGAGTAAAGTAAAGTAGAGTAAAGTAAAGTAAAGTAGAGTAAAGTAAAGTAAAGTAAAGTAGAGTAGATTAAAGTAAAGTAGAGTAATGTAGAGTAGAGTAAAGTAGAGTAGATTAAAGTAAAGTAAAGTAAAGTAGAGTAAAGTAAAGTAAAGTAGAGTAGATTAAAGTAAAGTAGAGTAATGTAGAGTAGAGTAAAGTAGAGTAGAGTAGAGTAGAGTAGAGTAGAGTAGAGTAAAGTAAAGTAGAGTAGATTAAAGTAAAGTAGAGTAAAGTAGAGTAAAGTAAAGTACAGTAATGTAGAGTAAAGTAGAGTAAAGTAAAGTAGAGTAGAGTAAAGTAGAGTAAAGTAGAGTAGAGTAGAGTAGAGTAAAGTAGAGTAAAGTAGAGTAGAGTAAAGTAGAGTAAAGTAGAGTAGAGTAGAGTAGAGTAAATTAAAGTACAGTAATGTAGAGTAAAGTAAAGTAAAGTAGAGTAAAGTACAGTAAAGTAACGTAACGTAACGTAACGTAGAGTAGAGTAAAGTAAAGTAAAGTAGAGTAGAGTAGAGTAGAGTAGAGTAGAGTAAAGTAAAGTAGAGTAAAGTAGAGTAGAGTAGAGTAGAGTAAAGTAGAGTAAAGTAGAGTAAAGTAGATTAAAGTAAAGTAGAGTAAAGTACAGTAAAGTAGAGTAAAGTACAGTAATGTAGAGTAAAGTAAAGTAAAGTAAAGTACAGTAAAGTAAAGTATATTAAAGTAAAGTAAAGTACAGTAGAGTAAAGTAAAGTAGATTAAAGTAAAGTAAAGTACAGTAATGTAGAGTAAAGTAGAGTGAAGTACAGTAAAGTACAGTAAAGTAAAGTATATTAAAGTAAAGTACAGTAAAGTAGAGTAAAGTAAAGTACAGTAGAGTAGAGTAGAGTAAAGTAAAGTAAAGTAAAGTAAAGTAGATTGAAGTAAAGTACAGTAATGTAGAGTAATGTAGAGTAGAGTAAAGTAAAGTAGAGTAAAGTAAAGTAGAGTAGAGTAAAGTAAAGTAAAGTAGAGTAGAGTAGAGTAGAGTAGAGTACAGTAGAGAAAAGTAAAGTACAGTAATGTAGAGTAAAGTAAAGTAGAGTAAAGTAGAGTAGAGTAGAGTAGAGTAAAGTAAAGTACAGTAATGCAGAGTAAAGTAGAGTAGAGTAGAGTAAAGTAGAGTAAAGTAGAGTAGAGTAGAGTAAAGTAAAGTACAGTAATGTAGAGTAAAGTAGAGTAAAGTAGAGTAGAGTAGAGTAAAGTAGAGTAGAGTACAGTAGAGTAAAGTAAAGTACAGTAATGTAGAGTAAAGTAGAGTAAAGTAGAGTAAAGTAGAGTAAAGTAGAGTAAAGTAAAGTACAGTAATGTAGAGTAAAGTAAAGTAAAGTAAAGTAGAGTAGAGTAGAGTAAAGTAGAGTAGAGTAGAGTAGAGTAGAGTAAAGTAAAGTAGAGTAAAGTAGAGTAGAGTAGAGTAAAGCAGAGTAGAGTAGAGTAAAGTAAAGTAGAGTAAAGTAGAGTAGAGTAGAGTAGAGTAGAGTAAAGTAGAGTAAATTAGAGTAGAGTAGAGTAGAGTAAAGTAAAGTACAGTAATGTAGAGTAATGTAGAGTAAAGTAGAGTAGAGTAAAGTAAAGTAGAGTAAAGTAGAGTAAAGTAAAGTAGAGCAGAGTAAAGTAGAGTAGAGTAAAGTAAAGTAGAGTAAAGTAGAGTAGAGTAGAGTAGAGTAAAGTAGAGTAAAGTAGAGTAGAGTAGAGTAAAGTAAAGTAGAGTAGAGTAAAGTAAAGTAAAGTAGAGTAGAGTAAAGTAGAGTAAAGTAGAGTAGAGTAGAGTAGAGTAAATTAAAGTACAGTAATGTAGAGTAAAGTAAAGTAAAGTAGAGTAAAGTACAGTAAAGTAACGTAACGTAGAGTAGAGTAAAGTAAAGTAAAGTAGAGTAGAGTAGAGTAGAGTAGAGTAGAGTAAAGTAAAGTAGAGTAAAGTAGAGTAGAGTAGAGTAGAGTAAAGAAGAGTAAAGTAAAGTAGAGTAGAGTAAAGTAAAGTAAAGTAAAGTAGAGTAAAGTAGAGTAGAGTAAGTAAAGTAAAGTAAAGTAGAGTAGAGCAGAGTAGAGTAAAGTAAAGTAAAGTAAAGTAAAGTAAAGTGGAGTAAAGTAGAGTAAAGTAAAGTAAAGTAAAGTAGAGTAGAGTAGAGTAGAGTA
This sequence comes from Notolepis coatsorum, assembly GCF_963971535.1. Classification (NCBI taxonomy): domain Eukaryota; kingdom Metazoa; phylum Chordata; class Actinopteri; order Aulopiformes; family Paralepididae; genus Notolepis; species Notolepis coatsorum. The sequence continues at coordinate 103,659,287 of NC_140168.1, read as the reverse complement.
AAGTAAAGTAAAGTAAAGTAAAGTAGAGTAGAGCAGAGTAGAGTAAAGTAAAGTAAAGTAAAGTAGAGTAAAGTACAGTAAAGCAAAGTAGAGTAAAGTAGAGTAGAGTAGAGTAAAGTAAAGTAAAGTAAAGTAAAGTAAAGTAAAGTAGAGTAAAGTAGAGTAGAGTAAAGTAAAGTAAAGTAAAGTAGAGTAGAGTAAAGTAGAGTAGAGTAAAGTAAAGTAAAGTAAAGTAGAGTAAAGTAGAGTAGAGTAGAGTAAAGTAGAATAAAGTAGAATAAAGTAGATTAAAGTAAAGTAAAGTAAAGTAAATTAGAGTAAAGTAAAGTAAAGTAGAGGAGAGTAAAGTAGAGTAAAGTAGAGTAAAGTAGATTAAAGTAAAGTAGAGTAAAGTACAGTAAAGTAGAGTAAAGTACAGTAATGTAGAGTAAAGTAAAGTAAAGTACAGTAAAGTAAAGTATATTAAAGTAAAGTAAAGTACAGTAGAGTAAAGTAAAGTAGATTAAAGTAAAGTAAAGTACAGTAATGTAGAGTAAAGTAGAGTGAAGTACAGTAAAGTACAGTAAAGTAAAGTATATTAAAGTAAAGTACAGTAAAGTAGAGTAAAGTAAAGTACAGTAGAGTAGAGTAGAGTAAAGTAAAGTAAAGTAAAGTAAAGTAGATTGAAGTAAAGTACAGTAATGTAGAGTAATGTAGAGTAGAGTAAAGTAAAGTAGAGTAAAGTAAAGTAGAGTAGAGTAAAGTAAAGTAAAGTAGAGTAGAGTAGAGTAGAGTAGAGTACAGTAGAGAAAAGTAAAGTACAGTAATGTAGAGTAAAGTAAAGTAGAGTAAAGTAGAGTAGAGTAGAGTAGAGTAAAGTAAAGTACAGTAATGCAGAGTAAAGTAGAGTAGAGTAAAGTAGAGTAAAGTAGAGTAGAGTAGAGTAAAGTAAAGTACAGTAATGTAGAGTAAAGTAGAGTAAAGTAGAGTAGAGTAGAGAAAAGTAGAGTAGAGTACAGTAGAGTAAAGTAAAGTACAGTAATGTAGAGTAAAGTAGAGTAAAGTAGAGTAAAGTAGAGTAAAGTAGAGTAGAGTAAAGTAAAGTACAGTAATGTAGAGTAAAGTAAAGTAAAGTAAAGTAGAGTAGAGTAGAGTAAAGTAGAGTAGAGTAGAGTAGAGTAGAGTAAAGTAAAGTAGAGTAAAGTAGAGTAGAGTAGAGTAAAGCAGAGTAGAGTAGAGTAAAGTAAAGTAGAGTAAAGTAGAGTAGAGTAGAGTAGAGTAAAGAAGAGTAAAGTAGAGTAAATTAGAGTAGAGTAGAGTAGAGTAAAGTAAAGTACAGTAATGTAGAGTAATGTAGAGTAAAGTAGAGTAGAGTAAAGTAAAGTAGAGTAAAGTAGAGTAAAGTAAAGTAGAGCAGAGTAAAGTAGAGTAGAATAAAGTAAAGTAGAGTAAAGTAGAGTAGAGTAGAGTAGAGTAAAGTAGAGTAAAGTAGAGTAGAGTAGAGTAAAGTAAAGTAGAGTAGAGTAAAGTAAAGTAAAGTAGAGTAGAGTAAAGTAGAGTAAAGTAGAGTAGAGTAGAGTAGAGTAAAGTAAAGTACAGTAATGTAGAGTAAAGTAAAGTAGAGTAGAGTAGAGTAGAGTAAAGTAGAGTAGAGTATAGTAGAGTAGAGTAAAGTAGAGTAGAGTAAAGTAAAGTAGAGTAAAGTAGAGTAGAGTAGAGTAGAGTAAAGTAAAGTAAAGTAGAGTAGAGTAGAGTAGAGTACAGTAGAGAAAAGTAAAGTACAGTAATGTAGAGTAAAGTAAAGTAGAGTAAAGTAGAGTAGAGTAGAGTAGAGTAGAGTAAAGTAAAGTACAGTAATGCAGAGTAAAGTAGAGTAGAGTAGAGTAGAGTAAAGTAGAGTAAAGTAGAGTAAAGTAGAGTAGAGTAGAGTAAAGTAAAGTACAGTAATGTAGAGTAAAGTAGAGTAAAGTAGAGTAGAGTAGAGTAAAGTAGAGTAGAGTACAGTAGAGTAAAGTTTATGTTTATGTTTATGTTTATTAAAGGATCCCCATTAGAGACTCATGAAAGAGCCTCTAGTCTTCCTGGGGTCCTAGACAAAAAAAATACATTACAAATGTACAACAAAGAATACGAATAAAAATGTAAACAAAACACAAATTAAAAATGAATACAAATATACAAATTCACATTATAAAATCTAACATTCCAGTCAAACAAAACAAAAGATAAAATACACAGATAACAGTTACATACTTGACAAAACACAAATTAAGAATTAATACAAATATACAAATTCACATTATAAAATCTAACATTCCTGTCAAACAAAAAAATATATATATAATACACAGATAACAGTTACATACTTGACATGTTTGCAAGATATCTCTTAATATTTGTTTTGAAAGTAATTTTATTATGTATTGTGGATGAGATGTTTTTCGGCAGAGCATTCCAGAGTGCTATTGACCTATATATGCCAGTGAGTTTGAGAAAATTTGATTTTGGTGCTGATTTTGTTCTGATGTTACCAGAAGCGGCCCCTCTAGTGTTGTAACCATGTTCAGAAGTCATTTCTAACTGCTGAGCCAAGCTAGATGGCTTACCAGTGCTAATAATGTTCCGCAGCAGCATTAGAAGACTCATCGATACTTTATCTTCAACCATCAGCCATGCCAGATGTTCATGCATAAAACCAATACTTGTCCTGTATGAACAGCCTAGTGCCAGGCGAGCCGCTTTATTCTGAGCAACCTGCAACTTTTTTAAATTCGATTTTGTAGCTGACGACCAGATAACAGGGCAGTATTCTAAATGAGACAAAACCAAAGAATGAATAACAGATTTCATTATGGAGGGAGTGATAAAAGCAGAACATTTCCTAGTCATAAAAATTCCTCTACCCATTTTAATGACAATATTATTTATATGTTTAGACCAAGATAAGGAGCTATCAATAGTAACTCAGAGAAGTTTTATTGTGTTCACTTATTCAATTTGTGTGGTGCCAATTGACAGTTTTAACTGAGGATGCATGCCCAACATGTGTCTAGATCCAAGCACAATGGCCTTTGTCTTAGAGATATTTAACACCAACTTGTTGCACTCAATCCATTCATAAATGTCTGTTAAGGCCCTGTTTAAGGTGTCAGTTACATCTTGCTCAGCTGTAGCTGCACTGTATAATGTTGTGTCATCAGCATACATAATTGTTTTAAAAATGTTTACAGCCAACGGTAAATCATTGGTAAAGATGGAGTATAACAAAGGCCCTAGGCAGCTTCCTTGTGGAACCCCACAGTTAATGGGATTCCATTTTGAAAAGCTGCCATTAAAGAAGACTCTCTGTTGTCTCCCTGAGAGATAATTAATAAACCATGATAGTGCATTGGAGGTGAAACCGTAACACTTTAGCTTATCTACAAGCAAGGTATGATCAATTACATCAAATGCTGCACTGAAATCCAGCATAATGGCACCTACTAATTTCTTGTCATCCATACTTGATAACCAGTCATCACTCATTTGCAAGAGTGCAGTGCTCGTAGAATGACCTTCCCTGTATGCATGCTGAAAGGCTGAGAGCAGATTGTTATTGAAAAAGTAATCCATGACCTGTTTGAATACTATTTTTTCTATTATTTTGCTTAGCAATGGTAAAATACTGATCGGACGGCTATTTGGACCGTTAAATGTTTTATTTTTGTCTTTCGGAAGTGGGATGATTTTAGCTTCCTTCCATGCTGTAGGATGAACCCCACTGATTAAGCACTGGTTGAATATATGACATATAGGAGTAGCTACAGAGTTAACCACAAGTTTAAGTATTTTGCTGTCTAAGTTGTCTATACCGGAGGAAGTGGAATCAGCTTGAGACATAATTAATTTCAAAACTGTTGCTCTATCAATCTCATTAAAGCTAAAGAGACAGTTTTTGCCTTTCATTATTTCTTTCTTTATTAGTGAATGAGATAGTGAACCATCACTACTTTGTAGACATCCTCTTAATTTATCAACTTTATTTTTAAAGAAATCATTGAAGTAGTTTGCCATGTCATGAGGTTTTGTTATGAATTTACCTTCAGATTGTATGAAGGAGATTGATGTATTTGATTTCCTGCCCATTATCTCATTCAGTGTTGACCATAGTTTTTTCCCATAATTTTTTGTTTCACTAATCCTATGTTTATAATACTCTTTCTTTTTAGTTTTATTTAGCCTCGTCACTCTGTTCCTTAATTGACAGTAGATTTGTCTATCTGACTTCAAGCCTAGTTTATTTGCTGTTTTCTTTGCATTATCCCTCAGAGTCATTAGGTCAAGGATTTCTTTATCCAGCCATGGAGCACCTTTCGACCGAACAGTAAATTTTCTGAATAGAGTAAAGTAAAGTACAGTAATGTAGAGTAAAGTAGAGTAAAGTAGAGTACAGTACAGTATAGTAAAGTAAAGTACAGTAATGTAGAGTAAAGTAGAGTAAAGTAGAGTAAAGTAGAGTAAAGTAGAGTAACGTAGAGTAAAGTAGAGTAAAGTAGAGTAGAGTAAAGTAAAGTACAGTAATGTAGAGTAAAGTAAAGTAAAGTAAAGTAGAGTAAAGTAGAGTAGAGTAGAGTAAAGTAAAGTACAGTAATGCAGAGTAAAGTAGAGTAGAGTAGAGTAAAGTAGAGTAAAGTAGAGTAAAGTAGAGTAGAGTAGAGTAAAGTAAAGTACAGTAATGTAGAGTAAAGTAGAGTAAAGTAGAGTAGAGTAGAGTAGAGTAAAGTAGAGTAGAGTACAGTAGAGTAAAGTAAAGTGCAGTAATGTAGAGTAAAGTACAGTAGAGTATAGTAAAGTAAAGTAAAGTAAAGTAAAGTAGAGTAGATTGAAGTAAAGTACAGTAATGTAGAGTAATGTAGAGTAGAGTAAAGTAAAGTAGAGTAAAGTAAAGTAAAGTAGAGTAGAGTAAAGTAAAGTAAAGTAGAGTAGAGTAGAGTAGAGTAGAGTACAGTAGAGAAAAGTAAAGTACAGTCATGTAGAGTAAAGTAAAGTAGAGTAAAGTAGAGTAGAGTAGAGTAGAGTAGAGTAGAGTAGAGTAGAGTAAAGTAAAGTACAGTAATGCAGAGTAAAGTAGAGTAGAGTAGAGTAAAGTAGAGTAAAGTAGAGTAAAGTAGAGTAGAGTAGAGTAAAGTAAAGTACAGTAATGTAGAGTAAAGTAGAGTAAAGTAGAGTAGAGTAAAGTAGAGTAGAGTACAGTAGAGTAAAGTAAAGTACAGTAAAGTAGAGTAAAGTAGAGTAAAGTAGAGTAAAGTAGAGTAAAGTAGAGTAGAGTAAAGTAAAGTACAGTAATGTAGAGTAAAGTAAAGTAAAGCAAAGTAGAGTAGAGTAGAGTAGAGTAAAGTAGAGTAGAGTAGAGTAGAGTAGAGTAAAGTAAAGTAGAGTAAAGTAGAGTAGAGTAGAGTAAAGCAGAGTAGAGTAGAGTAAAGTAAAGTAGATTAAAGTAGAGTAGAGTAGAGTAGAGTAAAGAAGAGTAAAGTAGAGTAAATTAGAGTAGAGTAGAGTAGAGTAAAGTAAAGTACAGTAATGTAGAGTAATGTAGAGTAAAGTAGAGTATAGTAAAGTAAAGTAGAGTAAAGTAGAGTAAAGTAGTGTAAAGTAAAGTAGAGTAGAGTAAAGTAGAGTAGAGTAAAGTAAAGTAGAGTAAAGTAGAGTAGAGTAGAGTAGAGTAAAGTAGAGTAAAGTAGAGTAGAGTAGAGTAAAGTAAAGTAGAGTAAAGTAAAGTAAAGTAGAGTAGAGTAAAGTAGAGTAAAGTAGAGTAGAGTAGAGTAGAGTAAAGTACAGTAATGTAGAGTAAAGTAAAGTAGAGTAGAGTAGAGTAGAGTAAAGTAGAGTAGAGTAAAGTAGAGTAGAGTAAAGTAGAGTAGAGTAAAGTAAAGTAGAGTAAAGTAGAGTAGAGTAGAGTAGAGTAAAGTAAAGTAAAGTAGAGTAGAGTAGAGTAGAGTACAGTAGAGAAAAGTAAAGTACAGTAATGTAGAGTAAAGTAAAGTAGAGTAAAGTAGAGTAGAGTAGAGTAGAGTAGAGTAGAGTAAAGTAAAGTACAGTAATGTAGAGTAAAGTAGAGTAGAGTAGAGTAGAGTAAAGTAGAGTAAAGTAGAGTAAAGTAGAGTAGAGTAGAGTAAAGTAAAGTACAGTAATGTAGAGTAAAGTAGAGTAAAGTAGAGTAGAGTAGAGTAAAGTAGAGTAGAGTACAGTAGAGTAAAGTTTATGTTTATGTTTATGTTTATTAAAGGATCCCCATTAGAGACTCATGAAAGAGCCTCTAGTCTTCCTGGGATCCTAGACAAAAAAAAATACATTACAAATGTACAACAAAGAATACGAATAAAAATGTAAACAAAACACAAATTAAAAATGAATACAAATATACAAATTCACATTATAAAATCTAACATTCCAGTCAAACAAAACAAAAGATAAAATACACAGATAACAGTTACATACTTGACAAAACACAAATTAAGAATTAATACAAATATACAAATTCACATTATAAAATCTAACATTCCTGTCAAACAAAAAAAAATCTATATAATACACAGATAACAGTTACATACTTGACATGTTTGCAAGATATCTCTTAATATTTGTTTTGAAAGTAATTTTATTATGTATTGTGGATGAGATGTTTTTCGGCAGAGCATTCCAGAGTGCTATTGACCTATATATGCCAGTGAGTTTGAGAAAATTTGATTTTGGTGCTGATTTTGTTCTGATGTTACCAGAAGCGGCCCCTCTAGTGTTGTAACCATGTTCAGAAGTCATTTCTAACTGCTGAGCCAAGCTAGATGGCTTACCAGTGCTAATAATGTTCTGCAGCAGCATTAGAAGACTCATCGATACTTTATCTTCAACCATCAGCCATGCCAGATGTTCATGCATAAAACCAATACTTGTCCTGTATGAACAGCCTAGTGCCAGGCGAGCCGCTTTATTCTGAGCAACCTGCAACTTTTTTAAATTCGATTTTGTAGCTGACGACCAGATAACAGGGCAGTATTCTAAATGAGACAAAACCAAAGAATGAATAACAGATTTCATTATGGAGGGAGTGATAAAAGCAGAACATTTCCTAGTCATAAAAATTCCTCTACCCATTTTAATGACAATATTATTTATATGTTTAGACCAAGATAAGGAGCTATCAATAGTAACTCAGAGAAGTTTTATTGTGTTCACTTATTCAATTTGTGTGGTGCCAATTGACAGTTTTAACTGAGGATGCATGCCCAACATGTGTCTAGATCCAAGCACAATGGCCTTTGTCTTAGAGATATTTAACACCAACTTGTTGCACTCAATCCATTCATAAATGTCTGTTAAGGCCCTGTTTAAGGTGTCAGTTACATCTTGCTCAGCTGTAGCTGCACTGTATAATGTTGTGTCATCAGCATACATAATTGTTTTAACATTTTTTACAGCCAACGGTAAATCATTGGTAAAGATGGAGTATAACAAAGGCCCTAGGCAGCTTCCTTGTGGAACCCCACAGTTAATGGGATTCCATTTTGAAAAGCTGCCATTAAAGAAGACTCTCTGTTGTCTCCCTGAGAGATAATTAATAAACCATGATAGTGCATTGGAGGTGAAACCGTAACACTTTAGCTTATCTACAAGCAAGGTATGATCAATTACATCAAATGCTGCACTGAAATCCAGCATAACGGCACCTACTAATTTCTTGTCATCCATACTTGATAACCAGTCATCACTCATTTGCAAGAGTGCAGTGCTCGTAGAATGACCTTCCCTGTATGCATGCTGAAAGGCTGAGAGCAGATTGTTATTGAAAAAGTAATCCATGACCTGTTTGAATACTATTTTTTCTATTATTTTGCTTAGCAATGGTAAAATACTGATCGGACGGCTATTTGGACCGTTAAATGTTTTATTTTTGTCTTTCGGAAGTGGGATGATTTTAGCTTCCTTCCATGCTGTAGGATGAACCCCACTGATTAAGCACTGGTTGAATATATGACATATAGGAGTAGCTACAGAGTTAACCACAAGTTTAAGTATTTTGCTGTCTAAGTTGTCTATACCGGAGGAAGTGGAATCAGCTTGAGACATAATTAATTTCAAAACTGTTGCTCTATCAATCTCATTAAAGCTAAAGAGACAGTTTTTGCCTTTCATTATTTCTTTCTTTATTAGTGAATGAGATAGTGAACCATCACTACTTTGTAGACATCCTCTTAATTTATCAACTTTATTTTTAAAGAAATCATTGAAGTAGTTTGCCATGTCATGAGGTTTTGTTATGAATTTACCTTCAGATTGTATGAAGGAGATTGATGTATTTGATTTCCTGCCCATTATCTCATTCAGTGTTGACCATAGTTTTTTCCCATCATTTTTTGTTTCACTAATCCTATGTTTATAATACTCTTTCTTTTTAGTTTTATTTAGCCTCGTCACTCTGTTCCTTAATTGACAGTAGATTTGTCTATCTGACTTCAAGCCTAGTTTATTTGCTGTTTTCTTTGCATTATCCCTCAGAGTCATTAGGTCAAGGATTTCTTTATCCAGCCATGGAGCACCTTTCGACCGAACAGTAAATTTTCTGAATAGAGTAAAGTAAAGTACAGTAATGTAGAGTAAAGTAGAGTAAAGTAGAGTACAGTACAGTATAGTAAAGTAAAGTACAGTAATGTAGAGTAAAGTAGAGTAAAGTAGAGTAGAGTAGAGTAGAGTAAAGTAGAGTAAAGTAGAGTAGAGTAAAGTAAAGTACAGTAATGTAGAGTAAAGTAAAGTAAAGTAAAGTAGAGTAAAGTAGAGTAGAGTAGAGTAGAGTAAAGTAAAGTATAGTAAAGTAGAGTAGAGTAGAGTAAAGCAGAGTAGAGTAGAGTAAAGTAAAGTAGAGTAAAGTAGAGTAGAGTAGAGTAGAGTAAAGAAGAGTAAAGTAGAGTAAATTAGAGTAGAGTAGAGTAGAGTAAAGTAAAGTACAGTAATGTAGAGTAATGTAGAGTAAAGTAGAGTAGAGTAAAGTAAAGTAGAGTAAAGTAGAGTAAAGTAGAGTAAAGTAAAGTAGAGTAGAGTAAATTAGAGTAGAGTAAAGTAAAGTAGAGTAAAGTAGAGTAGAGTAAATTAAAGTAGAGTAAAGTAGAGTAAAGTAAAGTAGAGTAGAGTAGAGTAAAGTAGAGTAGAGTCGAGTAGAGTAGAGTAGAGTAAAGTAGAGTAGGGTAGAGTAAAGTAAAGTAAAGTAGAGTAAAGTAAAGTAAAGTAGAGTAGAGTAGAGTAGAGTAAAGTAGAGTCGAGTAGAGTAAAGTAAAGTAAAGTAGAGTAAAGTAGAGTAAAGTAAAGTAAAGTAGAGTAAAGTAGAGTAGAGTAAAGTAAAGTAGAGTAGAGTAGAGTAAAGTAGAGTAGAGTAAAGTAAAGTAAAGTAAAGTAAAGTAAAGTAGAGTAGAGTAGAGTAAAGTAAAGTAGAGTAAAGTAAAGTAGAGTAAAGTAAAGTAAAGTAGAGTAAAGTACAGTAAAGTAGAGTAAAGTACAGTAAAGTAAAGTACAGTAAAGTAGAGTAAATTAGAGTAAAGTAGAGTATAGTAGAATAAAGTAAAGTAAAGTAGAGTAAAGTAGAGTAAAGTAGAGTAGAGTAGAGTAAAGTAAAGTACAGTAAAGTAGATTAGAGTAAAGTAAAGTAGAGTAGAGTAAAGTAGTGTAAAGTAAAGTAGAGTAGAGTAGAGTAGAGTAAAGTAAAGTAAAGTAGAGTAAAGTAAAGTAGAGTAGAGTAGAGTAAAGTAAAGTAGAGTAAAGTAGAGTAAAGTAGAGTAAAGTAAAGTAAAGTACAGTAAAGTAAAGTAGAGTAAAGTAGAGTAAAGTAAAGTAAAGTAGAGTAGAGTAGAGTAAAGTAAAGTAAAGTAGAGTAGAGTAGAGTAAAGTAAAGTAAAGTAGAGTAGAGTAGAGTAGAGTAAAGTAGAGTAAAGTAAAGTAAAGTACAGTAGATTAGAGTAGAGTAAAGTAGAGTAAAGTACAGTAACATAGAGTAGAGTAAAGTACAGTACAGTAGAGTACAGTAGAGTAAAGTAGAGTAAAGTAAAGTAAAGTAAAGTAAAGTAGAGTAAAGTAAAGTAAAGTAAAGTACAGTAGATCATAGTAGAGTAGAGTAAAGTACAGTAACGTAGAGTAGAGTAAAGTACAGTACCGTCGCAGGTGGGCAGTGAGTGGCTCCACCAGTGGTTCTTCTCGCAGACCAGCGGCTCCTCGTGGCTGAGTCTGTAGCCGGAGTCACAGCCGAACGACACGGTGGAGCCGATGGAGAAATCCTGACCGTAGCGGATCCCGTTCACCGGAACGCCAGGGTCCAGACACGAGTAGCTGTCCACCGTTACGCCTGAACAGAAATACAATCATGATGTGTTGCTTCAGCAGCTGACAGATTGTTCTTTAACACTTTAAGGACCAGCCACAAATTTATACGGGTTTCGGTGCCATGCGTTGTGGACCAGAGGCACGTATATAGCAAGTTGTTATTGTTTTATTCCATATTAATAACCAGATCAAGATCCCCGATTGACTCTGCAGATTTACCCTCTTCTGTGGAATTGGCAACATGCAATACCGGCCAGATCCTCTTAGGGGCGCCATCGCTCCACTGCAGTATCATTGTGGGCGAATGGAATTTTTTTTTTTACCTTTCAGTGGAGGATTATATTACCCTGATCCCAAACCAACAGCATGCACCGTGTATCACGTTTCGAAGCGGAGATTTCACCATGGAATAAGGGAATTTATCATCAACCAATGGACATATCGATCTACCAGATGCCGATCGATAACGGGGAAATGCTGCCGGGTATCACACGGGCTGACGGTAAGACCTGTATCACCTAATTTACAGCCGGATTGGAGTTTGCTGTGCAACGCAAGCAGTCGATCTGTGAATGTGGCTACTTACACGGATACTGTATTGGTAATCAATAATACTAATCGACATCCCCCGCCGCCCCCCTTTCATCCATAGATGCTCTGGGATAGTCCGGATCATAAGCAGTTTGTGTTATTCCATTAGCATATATAAAACGGAAATGCCGTTGAATATAACGTTAGTAGCCTTTAGCTCCATAACTAGCTTCCCAGAAAATATATGAGACGAAATCTGCAATAAAGCTTATATTATTATTATTATTATTATTATTATTATTATTATTATTATTATTATTATTATTATTATTATTATTATTATTATTATTATTATTATTATTATTATTATTATTATTATTATTATTATTATTATTATTATTATTATTATTATTATTATTATTATTATTATTATTATTATTATTATTATTATTATTATTATTATTATTATTATTATTATCTATTGATGGCAAATCAATCCTACACTAAATGACAGACAGACAGACAGACAGACAGACAGACAGACAGACAGACAGACAGACAGACAGACAGACAGACAGACAGACAGACAGACAGACAGACAGACAGACAGACAGACAGACAGACAGACAGACAGACAGACAGACAGACAGACAGACAGACAGACAGACAGACAGACAGACAGACAGACAGACAGACAGACAGACAGACAGACAGACAGACAGACAGACAGACAGACAGACAGACAGACAGACAGACAGACAGACAGACAGACAGACAGACAGACAGACAGACAGACAGACAGACAGACAGACAGACAGACAGACAGACAGACAGACAGACAGACAGACAGACAGACAGACAGACAGACAGACAGACAGACAGACAGACAGACAGACAGACAGACAGACAGACAGACAGACAGACAGACAGACAGACAGACAGACAGACAGACAGACAGACAGACAGACAGACAGACAGACAGACAGACAGACAGACAGACAGACAGACAGACAGACAGACAGACAGACAGACAGACAGACAGACAGACAGACAGACAGACAGACAGACAGACAGACAGACAGACAGACAGACAGACAGACAGACAGACAGACAGACAGACAGACAGACAGACAGACAGACAGACAGACAGACAGACAGACAGACAGACAGACAGACAGACAGACAGACAGACAGACAGACAGACAGACAGACAGACAGACAGACAGACAGACAGACAGACAGACAGACAGACAGACAGACAGACAGACAGACAGACAGACAGACAGACAGACAGACAGACAGACAGACAGACAGACAGACAGACAGACAGACAGACAGACAGACAGACAGACAGACAGACAGACAGACAGACAGACAGACAGACAGACAGACAGACAGACAGACAGACAGACAGACAGACAGACAGACAGACAGACAGACAGACAGACAGACAGACAGACAGACAGACAGACAGACAGACAGACAGACAGACAGACAGACAGACAGACAGACAGACAGACAGACAGACAGACAGACAGACAGACAGACAGACAGACAGACAGACAGACAGACAGACAGACAGACAGACAGACAGACAGACAGACAGACAGACAGACAGACAGACAGACAGACAGACAGACGTACTCTCGTAGAGCAGTCTGAAGCCGGCGTGCGAGCGGCTGTTGTCGGTGGTGAAGAGGAGATACAGGATGTTGCTGCTGCTGAACAGGAACTGGGGCACTTGGGTTCCATTGAAGGAGCCAATCAGAGGAGAGAGGAGGTTGGGCCCGTCGTGAACTTCCAGGAAGTCATAACCCAACTCTGTCTGGAACCTGAATGTAACATGAAAACAACATAAAAAAATAACATTCAAATTATATTAAAGTAACAAGAAAACGACAATAAATAACATCATCATTAATATTATCAGCTGAATGTTAATAATGCTGTTTTAATAAAGCTACCTGAAAAATGGTGTTCAGTAATATGAGATATACATAGATTAACTCATTGACTGCCAAAAACGAGTATATTCGTTTTATGTTCTTTTTTTGTATTATGATACTAGACAGTCCCCCGGACCTTGTGTATGGATTTGGTAACACTGTGATAACGATCGAATCCCGATAGGTGGCAGTCTCGCCTACCTTTTGAGTAAATTTTTTAGCTAGCGGCGCTTGATCAAGCAGAGGCTTTTTTTCTCGCCAGGAACGGCAAATCAACTATTATTTGCATACTCATGTTCAGTCTATTCGCCCAGTATATTCGCACTGACCCTTTGTACACAAGACAAGAGCTACTGGACATTGGTTCACATGTCGGATTACTGGATATTTACATCTTTTTCGATGGACCGAACGACATGGTCAGACCTCCGGGCACACCGGGTCTGTTTACATCGCCTCCCCGGACAAGGAGGCCTCGTAGAGGGCTCGAAAGCAGAAGCCTGGCCGCAGAGCTGGCGCGCGACTGAGGCTAAAGCTATGGCTCCTCATAGCGCCGCTCTTCCCAGCCTCCTTCTTGCAAATGTACGGTCGCTGGCGCACAAAATGGACGAGGTACGTTTATGGATTAGAAATACATAGGGGGGGGGGGGGGGGTCTTGTCCAACTCCAAATCTCACCGCCGGGCCAAGCCAGGCGCATGATTCACAAAAGACGCGATATCTTGCTTCCTAGAAAAGCAGGGATTTTTGGGAAATGGACTGGGATTGAACAGGAACGGATGTATGTAGAAACAAACGGTTTGTTCCCTGTTTGAGTATAAATATTGCCTTTCAAATGAGCCACATTATGTCGCCATAGCTATAATAATAGAATATACGATGGGTCTACAAACATCGTTAAAACGGTCTGAAACGAATATACGATGGGTCTACAAACATCGTTAAAACGGTCTGAAACGCCGGTGCCAGGGATTAGAGATGGGAAAACGGCGTGGCAGTCAATGGGTTAATAACAGAGCATGTGACGTCCATCACTCTCAGGGCCAGGTGACCAGGTGACCTACCTGTCAAAGGTGACTTTGATGGAGCGTCCGGGCTCTGCCTCGATCACCCACTCACAGCTCAGGGAGTCCTTGTAGTAGCCAGGCCACCCAGGGGACAAGATCACACCGGTGGGAGCGGAATAATGACCCCCACAAGGAGCTGGAGAGAGAGAGACAGAGACAGAGAGAGAGAGAGAGAGAGAGAGAGAGAGAGAGAGAGAGAGAGAGAGAGAGAGAGAGAGAGAGAGAGAGAGAGAGAGAGAGAGAGAGAGAGAGAGAGAGAGAGAGAGAGAGAGAGAGAGAGAGAGAGAGAGAGAGAGAGAAGAGAGAGAGAGAGAGAGAGAGAGAGAGACAGAGACAGAGACAGAGACAGAGACAGAGACAGGAGAGAGAGAGACACAGAGAGAGAGACAGAGAGAGAGAGAGAGAGAGACACAGAGAGAGACACAGAGAGAGAGAGAGAGATAGAGAGAGAGAGAGAGAGGGTGCTAGTTTACAGGAAGCTAATCACAGGTTATGGTCTTCGTGCGGCACGGTGTTGTAGTGGTTAACACTGTCTCCCCCTAGTGGCACGGTGGTGTAGTGGTTTACACTGTCGCCTCACAGCTAGAAGGTCCAGCGTTCGACTCCCGCTTGGGTTTCCAGGTTTCCGCCAGGTACCCAGGTGGGGTATCTCCCAGGCCTTTCTGTGTGGAGTTTGCATGTTCTCCCCCCCCCCCCGCGCTCGCAAGGGTTTCCCCCCCGATAAGAGAAACCCAATGGAAAAACATGCACAACAGATCGCTGACGCTGTCGCGTCCCTGTCGCAGACGGACACGAGCACTTGGATTGGTCCCCGGGGCGCGGCCCCACGCCGACGCCCCTATCTGCTCCCAGCAGGGGGGGACGGCGACCGGCCTAATTGCATGTGTGTGTGTGTGCCGCCCATCGCATGCGTGTGTCTGCCTGCATGCCGAATAAAGACTTCTCCAAAGTCCAGTTATTATTACCAGTGCTAGTTTACAGGAAGCGAATCACAGGTTCCAGTGCCAAGGAGCTTATTATTGATTTTAGAAAGAGGCGACAGTGATCCCTGTCAGGATTAAAGAGGAGGACATTGAGGTGGTTTATAAAGACAAGTACCTCTGTGTTCATGCGGATAACAGGCTGGACTGGAAAGAGAATGGCGCCATCTTTAAAAAGAGCCCCGACTGTTTCTCCTCAGGAAGCTCAGTGGTCTTTTCGTGTCGGCCGGTCACTCACTGCACATGTTTTATCAAAGCATTTTTAGCAAAGTGTGCAGTTTAAGCTCAGAGGACAGGAACAAGATCAATAACCTGATCAGGAAGGCCAGGATCCATTCTTGGCTCGACCCCTGACTCGCTAGAGACGTGCCCCACGGAGCAAAGAACCGGCAGGAAGTTCAAGAGTGTTATGCAAAAAAATCATCCGATGTACAATGTTTTTAACGCGTTTTTTTATTGATGGGCTTGTCGCGCCAAGCTGCTCCTCAGGGGGGTGCTGTGCCACGGTGAAGATCTGCAACGAACATTGTTGATGAACGCCACTGTTGATCTGTCCATGACTAGGATGGTGGATGTACTGAGCACTGTGGTGAAGTCGGTGCATATTTACATTTACATTTAGTCATTTAGCTGAACGCTTTCATCCAAAGCGATTTACAAGTTTTGTCAGCAGAAAGGGTAGATAGATAGATAGATAGATAGATAGATAGATAGATAGATAGATAGATAGATAGATAGATAGATAGATAGATAGATAGATAGATAGATAGATAGATAGATAGATAGATAGATAGATAGATAGATAGATAGATAGATAGATAGATAGATAGAGATCTTTATTGATAATGAAACACAAGTATACCTATAAAGCTCACCATTATCAAAAGGATAAAAACACAATAAAACGTACAGCTTATTTCCATTGCGGTCCTTCATATTTCTGTGAGTAAACTGGTGAGTGTATGTCTGGATGTGTGTAGGTGTATGAGAGTAAGAGTGCACGACACAACATGTCAGAGCCTGTGGGTAAAGCGAGGGTGTGCCCACTGCCCACCACGCAGGGGGGAGGGAGACATCGGGAGATAAAATACAGTAAAAATAATCAGATACAATATAAAAAATAAACTCTATCAGCTGAGTAACAATGTTCATCAAAGCATAATTATGTCGATGTTGATGTCATCTACAACCACTAACATTATCCTATCGCAGTGTTGTTACATAATTTATTATGGAGCCGTGCCCTGCTCTCCCTCTTGTCTTGAGATGCATGCGCTTACTTTTCAACGTTCCTGTCTGTTGTCTGGTGTACGTGTATGGTGGCACTCTGGTGTACGTGTATGGTGGCACTCTGTTGTACGTGTATGGTGGCACTCTGTTGTATGTGTATGGTGGCACTCTGTTGTACGTGTATGGTGGCACTCTGGTGTACGTGTATGGTGGCACTCTGGTGTACGTGTATGGTGGCACTCTGTTGTACGTGTATGGTGGCACTCTGGTGTACGTGTATGGTGGCACTCTGGTGTACGTGTATGGTGGCACTCTGGTGTACGTGTATGGTGGCATTCTGTTGTACGTGTATGGTGGCACTCTGTTGTACATGTATGGTGGCACTCTGTTGTGCGTGTATGGTGGCACTCTGGTGTACGTGTATGGTGGCACTCTGTTGTACGTGTATGGTGGCACTCTGTTGTACATGTATGGTGGCACTCTGGTGTATGTGTATGGTGGCACTCTGATGTATGTGTATGGTGGCACTCTGTTGTACGTGTATGGTGGCACTCTGTTGTACGTGTATGGTGGCACTCTGTTGTACATGTATGGTGGCACTCTGTTGTACGTGTATGGTGGCACTCTGTTGTACGTGTATGGTGGCACTCTGTTGTACGTGTATGGTGGCACTCTGTTGTACATGTATGGTGGCACTCTGGTGTATGTGTATGGTGGCACTCTGTTGTACGTGTATGGTGGCACTCTGTTGTACGTGTATGGTGGCACTCTGGTGTACATGTATGGTGGCACTCTGGTGTACGTGTATGGTGGCACTCTGTTGTACATGTATGGTGGCACTCTGTTGTACATGTATGGTGGCACTCTGTTGTACGTGTATGGTGGCACTCTGTTGTACGTGTATGGTGGCACTCTGTTGTACGTGTATGGTGGCACTCTGTTGTGCGTGTATGGTGGCACTCTGGTGTACGTGTATGGTGGCACTCTGTTGTGCGTGTATGGTGGCACTCTGTTGTATGTGTATATGGTGGCACTCTGTTGTACATGTATGGTGGCACTCTGTTGTGCGTGTATGGTGGCACTCTGGTGTACGTGTATGGTGGCACTCTGTTGTGCGTGTATGGTGGCACTCTGTTGTGCGTGTATGGTGGCACTCTGTTGTGCGTGTATGGTGGCACTCTGTTGTGCGTGTATGGTGGCACTCTGTTGTGCGTGTATGGTGGCACTCTGGTGTACGTGTATGGTGGCACTCTGTTGTACGTGTATGGTGGCACTCTGTTTCCCCTCGCGGTACTAATAAAGCATTGTGTGTTGTATCTTATTGTAACCTTATTTGGTCTTTAATAAGCTCTATATTTAAAGACCTACTCAACCTGCTTTAGTCTTTAATAAGCTCTATATTTAAAGACCTACTCAACCTGCTTCGGTCTTTAATAAGCTCTAGATTTAAAGACCTACTCAACCTGCTTTGGTCTTTAATAAGCTCTAGATTTAAAGATCTACTCAACCTGCTTTGGTCTTTAATACACTGTCGATTTAAAGATCTACTCAACCTGCTTTGGTCTTTAATAAGCTCTAGATTTAAAGACCTACTCAACCTGCTTTGGTCTTTAATAAGCTCTAGATTTAAAGACCTACTCAACCTGCTTTGGTCTTTAATAAGCTCTAGATTTAAAGACCTACTCAACCTGCTTTAGTCTTTAATAAGCTCTAGATTTAAAGATCTACTCAACCTGCTTCGGTCTTTAATAAGCTCTAGATTTAAAGATCTTCTCAACCTGCTTCGGTCTTTAATAAGCTCTAGATTTAAAGACCTACTCAACCTGCTTTGGTCTTTAATAAGCTCTAGATTTAAATACCTACTCAACCTGCTTCGGTCTTTAATAAGCTCTAGATTTAAAGATCTACTCAACCTGCTTTGGTCTTTAATACACTGTCGATTTAAAGACCTACTCAACCTGCTTTGGTCTTTAATAAGCTCTAGATTTAAAGACCTACTCAACCTGCTTTGGTCTTTAATACACTGTCGATTTAAAGATCTACTCAACCTGCTTTGGTCTTTAATAAGCTCTAGATTTAAAGACCTACTCAACCTGCTTTAGTCTTTAATAAGCTCTAGATTTAAAGATCTACTCAACCTGCTTTGGTCTTTAATACACTGTCGATTTAAAGATCTACTCAACCTGCGTTGGTCTTTAATAAGCTTTAGATTTAAAGATCTACTCAACCTGCTTTGGTCTTTAATAAGCTCTACATTTATTGACCTACTCAACCTGCTTTAGTCTTTAATAAGCTCTAGATTTAAAGATCTACTCAACCTGCTTTAGTCTTTAATGAGCTCTAGATTTAAAGATCTACTCAACCTGCTTTGGTCTTTAATAAGCTCTAGATTTAAAGACCTACTCAACCTGCTTTGGTCTTTAATAAGCTCTAGATTTAAAGACCTACTCAACCTGCTTTGGTCTTTAATAAGCTCTAGATTTAAAGACCTACTCAACCTGCTTTGGTCTTTAATAAGCTCTAGATTTAAATATTTACTCAACCTGCTTTAGTCTTTAATAAGCTCTAGATTTAATGATCTACCCATCTGCTTTGGTCTTTAATACACTGTCGATTTAAAGATCTACTCAACTTGCTTTGGTCTTTAATAAGCTTTAGATTTAAAGATCTACTCAACCTGCTTTGGTCTTTAATAAGCTCTAAATTTATTGACCTACTCAACCTGCTTTAGTCTTTAATAAGCTCTAGATTTAAATATCTACTCAACCTGCTTTAGTCTTTAATAAGCTCTAGATTTAAAGATCTACTCAACCTGCTTTGGTCTTTAATACACTGTCGATTTAAAGATCTACTCAACCTGATTTGGTCTTTAATAAGCTCTAGATTTAAAGACCTACTCAACCTGCTTTGGTCTTTAATAAGCTCTAGATTTAAAGACCTACTCAACCTGCTTTGGTCTTTAATAAGCTCTAGATTTAAAGATCTACTCAACCTGCTTTGGTCTTTAATAAGCTCTAGATTTAAAGACCTACTCAACCTGCTTTGGTCTTTAATAAGCTCTAGATTTAAAGACCTACTCAACCTGCTTTGGTCTTTAATAAGCTCTAGATTTAAAGACCTACTCAACCTGCTTTGGTCTTTAATACACTGTCGATTTAAAGATCTACTCAACCTGCTTTGGTCTTTAATGAGCTCTAGATTTAAAGACCTTCTCAACCTGCTTCGGTCTTTAATAAGCTCTAGATGTAAAGATCTACTCAACCTGCTTTGGTCTTTAATAAGCTCTAGATTTAAAGATCTACTCAACCTGCGTTGGTCTTTAATAAGCTCTAGATTTAAAGACCTACTCAACCTGCTTTAGTCTTTAATACACTGTCGATTTAAAGATCTACTCAACCTGCTTTGGTCTTTAATAAGCTCCAGATTTAAATACCTACTCAACCTGATTTAGTCTTTAATAAGCTCTAGATTTAAAGATCTACTCAACCTGCTTTAGTCTTTAATAAGCTCTAGATTTAAAGATCTACTCAACCTGCTTTGGTCTTTAATAAGCTCTAGATTTAAAGATCTACTCAACCTGCTTTGGTCTTTAATAAGCTCTAGATTTAAAGATCTACTCAACCTGCTTTGGTCTTTAATAAGCTCTAGATTTAAAGACCTACTCAACCTGCTTTAGTCTTTAATAAGCTCTAGATTTAAAGACCTACTCAACCTGCTTTATTCTTTAATAAGCTCTAGATTTAAAGATCTACTCAACCTGCTTTCGTCTTTAATAAGCTCTAGATTTAAAGACCTACTCAACCTGCTTTAGTCTTCAATAAGCTCTAGATTTAAAGACCTACTCAACCTGCTTTGGTCTTTAATAAGCTCTAGATTTAAAGACCTACTCAACCTGCTTTAGTCTTTAATAAGCTCTGGATTTAAAGACCTACTCAACCTGCTTTAGTCTTTAATAAGCTCTAAATTTAAAGATCTACTCAACCTGCTTTGGTCTTTAATAAGCTCTAGATTTAAAGACCTACTCAACCTGCTTTAGTCTTTAATGAGCTCTTAGATTTAAAGATCTACTCAACCTGATTTGGTCTTTAATAAGCTCTTAGATTTAAAGACATACTCAACCTGCTTTGGTCTTATGTTATTAATGTTAGGGTTTGTAACCGACCCCAAACGCAACGGCACAGAGAGAGTTGTTTTCAGAGTTAGCCAAAAACAAGGGCGTGTTTATTCTCAGAGTCACAAGATTGAATTAGGTGGAAAACAGAACAAACGGGGAATCTGGCATGTGAAGAATGTTTGCGGCTCTGCAGATTCTCCCAGACGGTGATGGTGAGGAATTTGCTTGTGACGTCTGAGCCGCTCTGCAGATCCCCCCAGCATACACTCCAGGTGGTAACGGAGGGAGAGAGAGAAATCCCAGTTAGCTCAGCGCACAGCAGAAACAGAGAGGTGACTGATCCAAACAATTATCCAAGTGACTTGATCTTCGGTGTGATACACACAGTTAGCTGAGTCCAGAGAAAAAACAATACGGTAATCCAAGGTGTAAATCCAACAACAAAAAATAGGTGAGAACAGTATAACAAAAACGGGATCTCTTCGGTGTTTCACAAACACACAAAAAACGAGTGATCCAAAAAGAACTGTTTCCAAAAACTCACCAGAGCGCAACGCGTAAAGTGGGCAGATAAACGAGGCGTAGTTTCTTACGGGGAAACCGGTTCTCCAACACGGATACTTCACGAGAGTCCTGGGGAGCAACAGACGGGAAAGAAAGGCAGATGCAGGGAATATTCAAAACGATCCAACCTCGATATTAGGGGGAACAGAGTATATAAAGCCCTCTGGGGCGCTGATTAGAACACACATCAGGTGCGTGATGGTAATTGATACTTGACTTAGAAGTGTGCGTTCGGCCACGGACCAATCATCACAGAATCCTCACAGAACCTTAAAGGAACGGAGCGTGGCGGGGAATGCAATTACTCAACAAAGTACCTTAAAGGAACGGAGCGTGTGGGTGGGGAGCGGACAAAACCTCACAGTACCCCCCCCTCCACGGGAGCCACCCGGCCCCGGCCTGCCCGGATGGGACCGAAGGAAGCCGGCGATCAGGGGCACTGGAGAGGGGGACCGGAGACGGGGACAGAGGACCGGCGAGGGAGGCGGGAGACGGGGACAGGGGTCCAACGGCGGAGGCCGGGCACGGGGATCCCCTTCCGTCCCTACACCGAGTAGGGCTCTGCTGCTCTGAAAGGAATCCTCCTCCTCCTCGGATGCTGCAGACGGGCAGCGCAGAACACAGGGGGTCCCAGGGGACCGGGGCGAGAACACGCCATCCCCCCGTGGAATAGGGAGCGATGGCGAGCCGGGGTCCGAGGGAGAACAGGCCATCCCCCCGTGGAATAGGGAGCGACGGCGAGCCAGGGTCCGAGGGAGAACACGCCATCCCCCCGTGGAATAGGGAGCGATGGCGAGCCGGGGTCCGAGGGAGAACACGCCATCCCCCCGTGGAATAGGGAGCGATGGCGAGCCAGGGTCCGAGGGAGAACACGCCATCCCCCCGTGGAATAGGGGCCAGGAGACGGCGTGGAGGCCAGGCCGGGCGTAGAAGCTGGACCGGGCGTAGCGGCTGGGCCAGGCGAGGGAGCCGGACCAGGCGTGGAGGCAGGGCTAGCTGCCTGGGCACAAGCTAGCTGAAAGGGCAGTCCTAGCTGTGGGAAAGCTACACACAAAGTGGAGGCCATGCTAGCTGGGGAAGCTACACGTAAAGTGGGGCTAGCAGAGGGACTGGGTTAGCTGCCTGGGCATGGCTAGCCACAGGGCCTATGCTAGCTGCAAGGGCTGCATTAACATAGAGGCTGTGCTAGCAGCCGGGGCTAAGCTAGCAGACTGGGGCCATGCTGGTAGTAGAGGCCTGGCAAGCTGCAGGGGCTCTCTCTGTGTCGGCTGGGGTCGTCATGGTTGGATCGTAATGTTAGGGTTTGTAACCGACCCCAAACGCAACGGCACAGAGAGAGTTGTTTTCAGAGTTAGCCAAAAACAAGGGTGTGTTTATTCTCAGAGTCACAAGATTGAATTAGGTGGAAAACAGAACAAACGGGGAATCTGGCATGTGAAGAATGTTTGCGGCTCTGCAGATTCTCCCAGACGGTGATGGTGAGGAATTTGCTTGTGACGTCTGAGCCGCTCTGCAGATCCCCCCAGCATACACTCCAGGTGGTAACGGAGGGAGAGAGAGAAATCCCAGTTAGCTCAGCGCACAGCAGAAACAGAGAGGTGACTGATCCAAACAATTATCCAAGTGACTTGATCTTCGGTGTGATACACACAGTTAGCTGAGTCCAGAGAAAAAACAATACTGTAATCCAAGGTGTAAATCCAACAACAAAAAATAGGTGAGAACAGTATAACAAAAACGGGATCTCTTCGGTGTTTCACAAACACACAAAAAACGAGTGATCCAAAAAGAACTGTTTCCAAAAACTGATTTTGTATCTATTTTTCTGTAACTCTGGGAGGGGGGGCAGTTGGCAGCATTTCCTTTTGTATGGTTGTTGAACTGTTGAACTGATGCTGTAAAACTGACAAAAAAAAGAAAATACCAATAAACATATTGTTTAAAAATAATACCTGCTTTGGTACACTTTCACTGCCACTCACGAGATATCTCGGGTTTCCGATAGTTATGTTGAAAGCCACTCACGAGATTTCTCTGATTTTTTTTTTTAGCGATCTGTAATCATATTGCATCACGTGAGCCTACCCTAGTATACCCGAGCGCCGCCGGCGATCAGATGTGGAAAAAAGCGCCCCCTATCGTCTCCCAGATGACATAAGGGATTTTGGAATGGACTCAATGAAAATGGATGGGGAAAAAAATCCTGTACTCCACATTTTCCAGTCCACTGATGCAGCCGGGGTTATCACAGTTCATTCTGGAGCCTCTCAGACCCGCGGAATCATGTACTGCACTGTACACACGTTGGATCCATACACTTATCGATTTTTTCGAATGGTGATCAGGAATTGGAATATACCATTTGGATACCATCTGATGTCAGGTAAGGAATCTATGTTATCAGTGTTAGGATAATCAGACTAATTTTGATGAAGTTATAAGCTGTTTTGTGAAATGGGCTCTTTCGGTTTCACTGTAAAAGTCCAAGAGGAAATGAACACGGCGATTATCCGTGCGCGGCTGGAATGTGCTTGCGTGCACGTATAATATTGATCATCTAGCGTTTATTTGAAAACGATTCATAAATAGGCCGACAAATATCAACGTTCTGGAATATTCCAGTAAAAGACGATTATCATAGAATGGTCTAGAATGAACTGTTTTTTACCTCAAAACGGGTGCTTTTCTAAATGCTCTCAAACGGAAAAGAAGCGATAAAAAACCAATCTGCCTTGACAGCACTGACTGAACAAAGAAAAGGATTCTTTGATAAGCGACGGGCAGATTAGACACATAGCCATATTTTAAAACATAGATTAGGCGATATTAAGCGTAACATTGGCGCCGATGGTGGCATTGAAGCGCTACTTCTGGCGCCACCTCGTGGCACTCAAAGTGTTAATACACTGTCGATTTTAAAGACCCACCCAGCCCAACCTGGGTAAGGGATACTGCATGAGGGGCTGGGTGTTTCACAGGTTAAATGAGTGACACGGAGGTTGTTTAACACTATCTGACCATACTGGCATTTTGCGACCGAGCCGTGTCGGTGCTTATGAATGTGTTTGTGACACCGTATGTCTGCCTGCATGAGGGTATTGTGGCTGCTTTTGAAGCATTTTGGGCTGGAATATTGTCTCTCCAGGGCCCTCATTTATAAATTTTTCTCAGAAAGTATTCTATTTTCATACGTAAGCACAGAATTTTGAATGTGTGCACGCACAAAAAAAACGGTACACAGGTCCTACGCACACCTGTCTTGATAAATATGACTTTGATCCTACGTTTGAGCTCGTGCACTGTTTTAAGTATTTGCATACCAGACCCGCCCCGGTTAACCATATACGGTAATGGCACACCCCCATGAAATGTGGAAAAGTGGACTAACCCAAGCGAACTCTGAGAGACTTCACTGAGAGCGAGATTGATCACCGAGGTCCAACCAACAAATTGAACGTATACAGCATTTCCCGTTGTGAACAATCTTATTTGGAAACATGACACACAGAATAATAGTATTTAGCGTTTTATTTTAAACAATATTTAATCGTATGATTATAGATATTTTTAGAGAATAAATAAATCCAATGAAGTTGCCAAGTTCACAGACAACTCTGTGCTCTAATGCCTATTATGTGCGCTCGTCATGAGCCGTTCTGGTCAGAGTCATATGGCTTCAGTGGATAACTATGATCTGCATTTAAGTGAATATGAATGAGACTCCGGCCACCGGCACATTATCAGCCAAAATGCGCATCGCAGATTATCTGTACATTGACCAAGTGGAATCCCGTTCACATTACTGATTACTGATGGAGCAAACTCTGAGAGATTGTTCACAGAGGCTATAATATAATGTGTGTAGAGGCATATGATACAATCTATTTTGTTGTTGGTATTAGGCAGCCTATATGAAGTACATATAATAGCAGCCAGCCCATAGCCTACATTATGCAACAGTAACTTGCGCATATAATAACACACAGCCCTGCGAAGCCTGCATACAGTAAACTAACTTGATCATTAATCTAGCTGTTGTATCTTTACGCTTATGAAAACATTAAATAATATGTATACTTTAGCCTATATTCTCAAATTGCATTTAATGGCTGAATGAATGAATGAATGAATGAATGAATGAATGAATTAATGAAAACTTTATTTAACAGATTGCAGAATGGGTACAATACAGTACGGCTCAATACACACAATTGTTAAGGGGATGCAGATCAGAGAAAGACGTTTGTCTTGTTTACATCAGGGTCCCCCATCTCGAGTCCTCGATATCCTCGCGGACGGACCAGTATACCTTTATATCATATCATATTCATATCATAGTTTACTCTATCAGCCTACCAGCATGTAATACGTTCTTTGTTAGAACTCAACTCGTTATTATTTTGCGCATAGATTGCAGAAATACGGGAACGTTTTGATTTAGGCTTTGACACAGAATACAAGTCATGATATCACCCACACGATATATGCTCTGTGTCCAGAGCATGTATGCGTTTCATTCATGTAAGACACATTTATTGCAAGGGTTTTGTATACACATACACTCAACAAATAACCTCTGTCTGTTCTCGTTGCAATGCGTTTATATCGTGGGTGTTCATATGACTTGTATTCTGCTTACAGCTTCGGGGTTCCACTTATTACGTTTAACAATGGCAAAGCCTTTTAAATATAATCAAAACGTTCCCGTATTTCTGCAATGTATGCGCAAAATAATAACGAGTTGAGTTACGCGGAGCGCAGTCAGTGCTTATTTCCGCGTTGTAAAAATATTCTACCACCGGGCGCCAACTACGCATGGTCCGACCTGTGCTTAAATATACGCACAAAGTCAAGCACAAGTTCAAATTGATAAATCCCACACTTTGCTTAGAAAAAATCGTACGCACAGGTTACGCACATATCTGTGCGTACGTCACATTGATAAATAGAATAGGGCCTTGTCGAGCAATCTTCAAATTATTTAGTTTACAGTTTACATACCTTCAAAATAAGCCATCACTTGTGCAAATTGGGCGGATACTTTTCAATCTATGTCTTATTAGCAAAGATGATAACACAACAGCTTGTGTTGAGCTACAAACTACAAATACCTGCACTGGCCTTTGACACCTCATCCAGGTGAGAGGCGTTCGCTGGTAGGGGGTAAGGGCGTAAGTGCGTGAACGTTACCATTGCTCAGCGTAGGTTTGTCTCGACGTGTTCGGGAGACTCTGGTGCATAACAACGTGATTATGATCGTGTCTCTACCACGACCACAGCACCGTGAGTGAATTACACGAAGGGGAGCAACACATGGCAGAAGACTTGTGTTTAACACAGGGCAGCAGCACGAGCCTGTCCGCGGAAGTGAGGCGTGGGCGGAGGTGGCAATTTTTCTAAATAAAATACCCGGAAGACTAATGAAAATAAAATACATTTAATTTTAAACAACTTTATTCTTGGGCGGCTGGGTTAGCACTGCGGACTAAGCGCCTGCCTACCACCGCAGATACACTGGTATCGAATCCAGCTGTCAGCGGTACCTCCGGCTTGGTCGGTCGTCCATACTAACCGATTGGCAGTGTTAGCGGGTGGGAAGCCGGTGGGGTGTGTATCCTGGTCGTTGTAAACAGCGACTCCTACAGGTCGGTCGGGGCGCCTGCTCAGCGAGGGAGGGAACTGCGGGAGGTAGTGTGAGCCTCCCACACGTTACGCTCCCCCAGTCCTCGCTGTCGGGTCAAAAGAAGCGGCTGGCTGACTCCGCACGTATCGGAGGGGACATGTGATAGTATCTATCAACCCTCCCTAGACCGGCAAGTGGGGGGGAAATGCACGCAACGACCAGGAAGGGGAGGGGGGAATTGGCATAACGACTAAATTGGGATGGGGGAAAATACAGAAAAAGGAGGAGAAAAAAGTAGATACAAAAAAAACGTTATTCTTTCGTTGCGGCCCGGTACCAAATGATCTACGGCCAGGTACCGGGCCGCGACCCGATGGGCGGGGACCTCTGCTATAGAGCCCTCTCTCTATACTCCATTATGCGCAGGCTTACAGACTTGTGGAGCACGTACTGGAGTAGATGCCTTATTATTCTATGCACGGAGAGGAGAGAGAGAGACGGAGAGAAGATAATCACATCTCAATTCAGATTCAATTTAACACAAAAGGTTCCAAACATATTCATGTTTCTCGGCATATTTTCACACCGCCAACAAAGTACTGGGCCCGATTTTGGTGCGTCTCCTATCTCCTAATTTCTGTAGTAGCCACGCCCCAGTTGACCGACACATAAAAAACATTTCAAAGCACTCAAAATTGCCAATATCTCCATTTCAACCTATTTCTTTTTTTTTCCACTTTTTCTCCCATTTTTCTATTTTTTCTCCCAATTTTCGTATCATCCAATTCAACCCTCCCCTGTCTTTGAACACTGTTTCATGCCTCCCACAAGCCGGCTGCAATGTGGACTAAGTCATACATTGCACGAGTCCCCTCCGATACTCGAGGTAACAGCCGTCGCATCTTTTCACCTGCGCGGCTCGATCCTTCAACGTCAGGGGTCTGGGCTTTGGAGGGGCCCCGCCCCTGTCGCTTCCTGATTCTACTGCGCAGGCGCACCAACCAACCTGTAGGAGTCGCTGTCCACAACGCCCGATCCCCACCCATCAGTTTCCCTCCCCCTAATACTGCCAATGTGTATTAGTGCGGACGACCAGCTAAACTGAAAGCAATGTGGAGCGCTGGGCTCGAACAGGGAGGCGAACCTGTTCGAGCCTAGTCTCCAGTATTCGTGGTGAGTGCCTTGCCCACTGCACCACGTAGCCGCACCATTTCGACCTATTTCTGAATTGAACGACATTTTGGGGTTTTCTGAATAATTGTGAGCTCCTTAACAAGAGTTAAGCCTTGCCGGGTCACATGATACGAGAAGGTGTTCAATCTGCACAGTGATTGATTGAATGAAAATGTTATCAACAGATTAGCAGAATGGTACAATACAGTACGGCTCAATAAACACAATTGTTAAGGGGATGCAGACCAGAGAAAGACTTTCGTCTTGTTTACATCAGGGTCCCCCCTTTTCAATTCATAATGAATTGTAAGTAAGGGTGCAACTTGCTCCGTGCAATCCATTCTTTGTGGATCTAGCCCATAGTAAGGATTGCTGCTTCGCTGGCAGAACATGGAAATACTCTCCCACCATTCCATCCAGTTAAGAATTTAGATTTAATTTGATTACGGATTACCATTAGCTGGTGCCATAGCAACCAGCTTGTCTTCCTGGGGTCCACACAAAAAAAACATACAAAAACAATTATTATTGCAAAACAAAATGATTAAAAGTCAGTACACAACACACAATGCATAATGAAACTAACAATTAAGATGGCTAAAATGACATGCAAGCACAGAAAAAAAAAACTTTACAGTGTTAAATACAATTTAAGATTATTTTTAAAAAGTTAATCTACTGTAAATGCAGCAGAGGTTTTGAGGCAGGTTATTCCAAATAGTTAATGCTCTAAAAATAAAAGATCTCCTTAAAGCGTTGGTTTTTGGACCTGGCAAATCATCCTCTAGTGTAATGCTCATGCACAGTATTACTATTAGTAGATTTCATTCACAGTCTCTGCTGCCCTTTACCAAGCACCTGCTGGTACTAAATCCAGATTTAACTCTGCCATTGGAAAGAGGGGATTTGTAGGGCGGTTAGGTGGCCGAGCGGAGATTGCGTTCGTCACCAGCCCCGGAGCTGTGAGCTGGATTCGCCTGTTCGAATCCAGCTCACAGCTCCGGGGTTGTCACCAGCTTGGCTGGCCGTCTGCACTAATACAATTGGCTGTATTAGAGGGTGGGAGAAGCTGGCGGGGTGGGTCCGGGTCGTTGTAAACAGCGACTCCTACAGTTCGGTCGGGACGCCTGCTAAGCGCGGATAGGACTCGAGGGGGATAGTGTGGTCCTCCCACACGCTACGCCCTCTCGATGAGAATCCGCGCTGCCAGGTGAAAAGCAGCGGTGATTGGCTGGACGTGTGTCGGAGGAAGCACGTGGTAGCCTCCACTCTCCCAGATGATCTGACTGTAGGGGGTAAGTGCGCAGCGACCAGGAAGGGACTGGGAATTGGCATACGACTAACATTGGGATGGGAGAAAATCGGAGGAAAAATGGAGGGGGAAAAAGACCAAAAAAAAAAAAAAAAAGGAAAGAGGGGATTTGGGCCGATCCATAGATGTGTGAATTGGCCACAATAAGGTAATTTATAGGCCTGATATTCTATATTTTATATTCATATTTCATATTGCATGTGTCTGGATGGCAAAATGGTGTACTGTATCTACAAAAAAAAATGTAAATCATGTCCTTTGTTCATTTGCTTAGATTTCTAGTACACTGTATGAACTCAGTGGCATCTTTTCACTTTTGGTCAATGTTAGCATGATTCACAGAAAATAAATATAAAGAAATAATAATAATAATAATAATAATAATAATAATAATAATAATAATAATAATAATAATAATAATAATAATAATAATAATAATAATAATAATAATAATAATAATAATAATAATAATAATAATAATAATAATAATAATAATAATAATAATAATAATAATAATAATAATAATAATAATAATAATAATAATAATAATAATAATAATAATAATAATAATAATAATAATAATAATAATAATAATAATAATAATAATAATAATAATAATAATAATAATAATAATAATAATAATTGATATTCTCATTTGTTACAATTTACTCAAGCCTAGTAACAGACACAATATTTCCGACACTGGGGATACATTCCCTGAGCTCCACAGATGTCCCTAGATACCAGGAATATGGAAATGGTCCTTGTAGAAGTGGAGCAATCTTCCATTGACTTGGTTACTTGTACTTTCAGGTAAATGTTTCTGAAAATATGGTTAGGGGTTAACCCTTTCACTGCCGCACTACCAATCGGTTAACCCTTCCACTGCGACAATACACAGAAGCTGCCACACGACAGCCGGTTGTGTGATAGTAAAGGGTTAACCTTCTGTCGTGTGACAGTGAAAGGGTTAATAGGGTTATTAAATCAAATCAAATGTATTTGTAAGGCCCGACAACACACGTTAATGTCCCCATGGGCCGGACACGTCTTCTTTAAGCAAGTCAAGAAGAAACATCACAATAAGTCAAGAACAGAACAAGAACACCATAAGGTCCAATTTTTTTTTAAATAAATGCAAATTAAATAAATTATTTTACCCCTGTATTTACCCTACATGACAAGATTGCTACCTCGAAAATAACCTTTGGCCTTTCAAATGTAACTAAATCAAGATAGTAGTAGCTGGTTAGCCTCAGTGTGTAGGCCTATAGAGTCAGGGTTGTGTTAGTGTATTATGCACACACGTGTTAGCTACCTTCACATTTTGGAATGGGTCCTGACCACATGACCTTTCCTTTGTCCAGCTGACAGGAGATGGTCTCGGAGCCTTGAGTCTTTATGAAGCCGGCTTCACACACCACCGAGACGGAACTGCCCAGCTGGAAACTGTCTCCGAACCGCCGAGCGTTGATGGGAACACCTGGGTCTGGACACTCGTTGTGGCCAAAGGCTGAGAGACAGAGACGGAGAGACGGAGAGAGAGAGAGAGAGAGAGAGAGAGAGAGAGAGAGAGAGAGAGAGAGAGAGAGAGAGAGAGAGAGAGAGAGAGAGAGAGAGAGAGACAGAGAGACAGAGAGACAGAGAGACAGAGAGACAGAGAGACAGAGAGACAGAGAGGCGATAAGCAAATGTGGATTCAAACCTCACCCCTGAAACACACTAAAAGTTAAATAATCCCTGAACAGCATGATGAACACTGTGACTGAACACCCCTCTCCACACCAGAGGCCCTCCAGAGCTCAGCCCACTGACTGAACACCCTCTCCACACCAGAGGCCCTCCAGAGCTCAGCCCACTGACTGAACACCCCTCTCCACACCAGAGGCCCTGCAGCGCTCTGCCCACTGAACACCCCTCTCCACACCAGAGGCCCTGCAGCGCTCAGCCCACTGAACACCCCTCTCCACACCAGAGGCCCTACAGAGCTGGGCCCGCTGAACACCCCTCTCCACACCAGAGGCCCTACAGAGCTGGGCCCGCTGAACACCCCTCTCCACACCAGAGGCCCTGCAGAGCTCAGCCCACTGACTGAACACCCCTCTCCACACCAGAGGCCCTGCAGCGCTCAGCCCGCTGAACACCCCTCTCCACACCAGAGGCCCTCCAGAGCTCAGCCCACTGACTGAACACCTCGCTCCACACCAGAGGCCCTACAGAGCTGGGCCCGCTGAACACCCCTCTCCACACCAGAGGCCCTCCAGAGCTCAGCCCGCTGAACACCCTCTCCACACCAGAGGCCCTACAGAGCTGGGCCCGCTGAACACCCCTCTCCACACCAGAGGCCCTACAGAGCTGGGCCCGCTGAACACCCCTCTCCACACCAGAGGCCCTCCAGAGCTCGGCCCGCTGAACACCCCTCTCCACACCAGAGGCCCTCCAGAGCTCGGCCCGCTGAACACCCCTCTCCACACCAGAGGCCCTCCAGAGCTCGGCCCACTGACTGAACACCCCTCTCCACACCAGAGGCCCTCCAGAGCTCGGCCCGCTGAACACCCCTCTCCACACCAGAGGCCCTACAGAGCTGGGCCCGCTGAACACCCCTCTCCACACCAGAGGCCCTCCAGAGCTCAGCCCACTGACTGAACACCCCTCTCCACACCAGAGGCCCTGCAGAGCTCAGCCCGCTGACTGAACACCCCTCTCCACACCAGAGGCCCTGCAGAGCTGGGCCGGCTGACTGAACACCCCTCTCCACACCAGAGGCCCTGCAGAGCTCGGCCCACTGAACACCCCTCTCCACACCAGAGGCCCTGCAGAGCTCGGCCCACTGACTGAACACCCGTCTCCACACCAGAAGCCCTGCAGAGCTCGGCCCACTGAACACCCCTCTCCACACCAGAGGCCCTGCAGAGCTCGGCCCACTGAACACCCCTCTCCACACCAGAGGCCCTGCAGAGCTCGGCCCACTGGAACACCTCTCTCCACACCAGAGGCCCTGCAGAGCTCGGCCCACTGGAACACCTCTCTCCACACCAGAGGCCCTCCAGAGCTCAGCCCACTGACTGAACACCCCTCTCCACACCAGAGGCCCTGCAGAGCTGGGCCCACTGACTGAACACCCCTCTCCACACCAGAGGCCCTCCAGAGCTCGGCCCACTGCACACCTCTCTCCACACCAGAGGCCCTCCAGAGCTCGGCCCCATTGACTGCACACCCCTCTCCACACCAGAGGCCCTGCAGAGCTCGGCCCGCTGCACACAGACCCACAGGGGACATATTTCAAGTGGAACACGCTGGAGATTCACCCCCAGAATACTGATGCGTTTTTAATTGAGTCTTGATTTTTTTACACTGAGATTCTAAATGTATTTCCCAAGGAAGACCTGACAGCAGAGGACCACGATGCACGTGTGAAACATACAAGACGGTAGAAATACAAGTAACATATAGCACGTACTACTTACTATACATAGCAATTATCTGTTCCATAGCAAAAGTCTTTGAAAAGTTAATTTATAAACAACTGTCTAATTATCTCAGCAACAACAATATTTTATCACCTTCGCAATCTGGTTTTCGCTCCAATCATTCCACAACTACTACTTTATTAAAACTCACTAATGATATATTTTCTTCATCTGGTAATGGTAATCTCACTGGTGCAATATTTATTGATTTAACAAAAGCCTTTGATTTGGTCAAACATTATCTCCTATTAGACAAACTGTACGCTATTGGCCTCTCACGCAATGCCCTACTTTGGTTTACTTCATATCTGCACAACAGAAAACAATGTGTTGCTATACAGGATGGTAGATCTGAATTGGCAGTACAGGAATGTGGGGTGCCACAAGGCTCAACATTAGGCCCGCTCTTGTTCTCAATATTTATTAATGATCTCCCCTCAATTTTCACAGGTTGTAATACTCAACTATATGCCGACGACACAGTGATATATACATCTCAAATTACCTTACCTCAAATTCAGTCAACACTGCAATCAAATTTCAATAAACTCGAATCATGGCTCTCGGCTAATAAACTTTTAATCAACAAAACTAAAACTAATACTATGCTCTTTGGGACCACCCGTAATCTTGCATCCAAAACCTTTAATCAACCATTTAATATCACTTGTCTGGACGGTACACAACTGCATAGAGTTGATCACATCAAATACCTTGGTCTATGGCTTGATTCAGAACTCTCATATAAATATCACATTGATAATATTGTTAGAAAAGTCAACTTTAGTGCTGGTGTTCTCTACCGCAGCAGAAAATGTTTCACACTCCCTGTCAGAAAGAAACTGGTTCAGCAACTAATTTTACCCATCATGGATTACGCTGACGTAGTTTACCAAACTGCATCTAAAACCAACCTTCTTCCACTAAACACACTATTCAACCGTCTATGCAGATTTGCTCTTGGCTGCCCATATTTGACACACCACTGCACCATGTATGAAAATCTTAATTTGCCAGCTCCCACAGTAAGACGACAGCAGCACTGGTTACAGTTCATTTTTAAATGTATTCACTTCAATTATCCGCAATATCTCAAACAGTATATGGACCCTTTCACCTCTAGACATCAACTGAGACACTGTGCACAGCTATTTTTTAAAGTTCCAACAAATGTTACTACCTCAGTTGGCAAAAAATCATTCATGTTCAAAGGTCCATCTGACTGGAATAATCTCCCAGTTCATATTCGAGCTATAACATCCTCACAACTGTTTAAAACTGTGCTGTCCTCTCACCTTGAGATTACTTGTTCATGTTTCCACCAATAATAGTATAACAGATCTTTGAAGCAATCACTTGAATATGTG
>NC_140168.1:103594757-103625391 GCF_963971535.1 Notolepis coatsorum | reverse complement strand
GAGGGCCGCTCAGCAGCGCCACCCACCCAATGGCTGGATTGGTTGGAGTATTGCAGCTTGGTCCTCTGTGCACGAGACTGTGAGGGGATGCGCGAAAACAATCGAAAGTAAGTAACGTTACGTTAGCATAAATAACACTTGAATAACTACAAATTAATATAAATATAGGAGAATTTGGGAACAAAATGTACTAATGGCACTGACTTCAACGTAAACTTTGTAGCCTAAGCTAAACGAATTGTTAGTCCAACATTAACGTAGTTTAAAGTTATGTTATATTTCAATTGCCTTACTTTACATAAATATAAGGTAACGGTATACTTTTGCTATGCTATACACTACAGTCTATGTGGGTATGATGGTAATTAAGGAATGGTGAATATTATGTTTAATGTAAATATGTGTATACTGGATATGAACAGCAGTATTGTACAGCAGTATTGTACAGCCAGCAATATTATACATTATTATTAAGGCTGTCAAAGTTAACGCGATATTAACGCGTTAACTCCCGTTAACTCCCGATTCTTCTTTTACTTTTTTATTTTTATTTTTTTACTAGACTTCACTCAGGTGTATTATTGATGCTCTCATTGATACTATGTTTGTTTCTGAAGTGTGTGTGTGTGTGTGTGTGTGTGTGTGTGTGTGTGTGTGTGTGTGTGTGTGTGTGTGTGTGTGTGTGTGTGTGTGTGTGTGTGTGTGTGTGTGTGTGTGTGTGTGTGTGTGTGTGTGTGTGTGTGTGTGTGTGTGTGTGTGTGTGTCTGTGTGTGCGTCTGTCTGTCTGTGTGTGTGTCTGTCTGTCTGTCTGTCTGTGTGTGTGTGTGTCTGTCTGTGTCTGTGTGTGTGTGTGTGTGTGTGTCTGTCTGTCTGTGTGCCGGCCACAGAGCTTTTGTCTACCGCGCTCCCTACCTGTGGAACAAATGACCTGCCGTCATCAGGGGTGCCTGCTCTGTCGAAGCTTTTAAATCCCTGCTTAAGACTCATCTTTTCTCTCTCTCCTTCAACCTACCCTGATCTCACCTGGTCGGGGACTGACCTTTAGATTAATCTGTGTAGTTTAGTTATGGTACAGGGTACTACATGGTACCACTGGGTAGTTTACTACAGGGTAGTTTAGTTAGGGTACAGGGTACTACATGGTACTACATGGTACTACATGGTACTACATGGCACTACAGGGTACTACATGGCTCTACATGGCTCTACGTGGCAATACATGGCACTACAGGGTACCACAGGGCACTACAGGGTACTACATGACACTACAGGGTACTACAGGGTACTACAGGGTACTACAGGGTACTACATGGCACTACAGGGTACTATAGGGTACTACATGGCACTACGGGGTACTACATGGTACTACATGGCACTACAGGGTACTACATGTCTGCTCCTTTGCAGCACCACAAACATGGGAACTCTCTAACTTCCCCCCCCCCCCCCTCTCCACCCCCCCCCTTCCTCCCCCACCCCCCATCCCCCTTCTCTCTGAGTGCCCGTCTCCTGGCGCTGACTAAGGTGATGGATGCCTCGGGGTCTTGGCCAAGATTGTAGTGACTGCTCTACATGCACCTCCGAGGCCTTGGATCAGTTATTCACCGCCGTCTGTCCGTGGTCCTGTCAACTGATTAACAGTATTAACAGACTGTTAACAGATTAACAGTCAACGCGGTTTCATTGCTGGGTTAAGTACTTCTATTCTATTCACATAATACGCCTACTTCATATATCTACTCCATTCACATATATGCCTACCACTTGTATCTATTGCTATGTCCGCCTACTACAATCTCATGAGCTGTCTAACGCCTGTCCCGTCTCCCTGTCTCCCTATGACTTGCTGTCCTGGAGTGTTGACCGGAGTGTTGGATGTCCCGTGACGAAGGCCGGGAGGTTGTGACCCCCTCTGCGTGCCCCCCTGTCTCCGGAGGTCTCGTAGTGGTGACCGAGAGTGCCGGATGTCCCGCGATGATGTCGGGAGTTCGTGACCCTCTCTGCGCCGCCCCCTATCTCCCTGTCTCCGGCTGTCCCTGAGCAACGACCGGAGTGTTTAAATGTCCCTTGACTAGACGGGGAGGACGTGACCCTCTTTGCGCCGCCCCTGTGCCTCAAATAGATTCGCTATCAGCTCTATCTTTAATCTTTCAAATGTTCAGTTGCTATCGCTATTAGCTCTATCTTTTAATTTTTCAAAATGTACAGTTGCTATTGCATGCACTCATCTGTGTTCCACTACACACATGAGTGCATGCTTACCAACTGTCCGTCTGCAACACTACTATCACCAACATCTAAGAAGGGAGATCCCCCCTTGAATGGCCCTTCTAAGGTTTCTCTCCTCCACACTGCCTGTGGAGCTTTTTTTCCCTATTGTTAGGTTTTAGTGAGTTTTTCCTTACCTTCGCGTGGGGTATGTCTGGGAGTGCTTGCATTCTTTCATTTATTTGCATTTGTTCTGTTCTTGACTTATTGTTATGTTTTCTTCTTGACTTGTTTAAAGAAGATCTGTACGGCCCATGGGGACATTAACGTGTGTTGTCGGGCCCTATAAATAAATTTGATTTGATTTGATTTGTGTGTGTGTGTGTGTGTGTGTGTGTGTGTGTGTGTGTGTGTGTGTGTGTGTGTGTGTGTGTGTGTGTGTGTGTGTGTGTGTGTGTGTGTGTGTGTGTGTGTGTGTGTGTGTGTGTGTGTGTGTGTGTGTGTGTGTGTGTGTGTGTGTGTGTGTGTGTGTGTGTGTGTGTGTGTGTGTGTGTTACCTTGTTGGGGTTAGAGGCAGTGAGGACCCAGACACACTGAGCGTTGCTCTCATACTGGATCGGGAAGTTTGGAGACATGAACATCCCTGATGGACCCTGGAGGCTACTGCCACACGTCTTCACTGGGGGGGGAGAGAGAGAGAGAGAGAGAGAGAGAGAGAGAGAGAGAGAGAGAGAGAGAGAGAGAGAGAGAGAGAGAGAGAGAGAGAGAGAGTGAGAGAGAGAGAGAGACAGAGAGAGAGAGAGAGAGAGAGACAGAGAGAGAGAGAGATAGGGAGAGAGAGAGAGAGAAGAGAGAGAGAGAGAGAGAGAGAGAGAGAGAGAGAGAGAGAGAGAGAGAGAGAGAGAGAGAGAGAGAGAGAGAGAGAGAGGAGAGAGAGGAGAGAGAGAGAGAGCGCAAATGACATCACGTCATAAATCAAACTCTGCAGACTGTCTGACATAACTATCCTTTTTTTTCTCAAACGTATTCAAGAATAAACATCTTAACCATGTCACAACAGCAGTTATAATGTATATTTTCATCAATATGTTTGTTT
Source organism: Notolepis coatsorum (assembly GCF_963971535.1). NCBI lineage: Eukaryota > Metazoa > Chordata > Actinopteri > Aulopiformes > Paralepididae > Notolepis > Notolepis coatsorum. The sequence goes on along the minus strand of NC_140168.1, from coordinate 103,622,087 downwards.
ACCAATAGGTTAAAGTGTCATTAGAGAGATTTTAGTTTTTGAAATGTGTTTGTTGTGGTCGCGGGGATCCGCCATTTTGAATAAACGGCCCGCGCTGAATGATGGGAAATGTAGTCATTTTGAGAAGAGGACATCCAGAGCTTTCAATGAGTGTTGGAATTTTTCAAAACTACACTTCCCAAAGGCCTCTAGCTTTCGGCAAGCAGATGACTTCCTGACTAATATTTCTTATTTTTCTTATTACTCAGTATTATATACCACAAAACTGAACGTTATTGGCATATATTGGAGCGCAGTTAGTTTCTCTCCCCTATTGTGAGCATTTAGCAATCATCCGATTTGAAATTAGTTTCAAAATGGCGGCGCTCTGGCAGCTGGGTGGCGCAGCGGACATTGCGCTCGTCATCAACGCAAGAGACACCGGGTTCGAATCCGGCTGTCGGCGTTGTTTCCGGCTTGGGCCGGCCGTCATACTAACTCAATTGGCAGAGTTAGCAGGTGGAAGTCGATGGGTGGTAATCTGGACGTTGTGGACAGCGACTCCTACAGGTTGGTTGGGGGACGCCTGCACAGCAGAGACAGGAAATGGCGGGGGTAGTGTGAGCCTCCCACACGTTACACCTCACCAATGAGAGTCCGCGCTGGCAGGTGAAAAGATGTGACAGGCTGCCTCCTCGGGTACCGGAGGGGACACGTGATGCAAGGCTTCTATCCTCCCAACAACCGGCCAGTGGGGGGCATATGCGAGCAACGTTCAAGACAGGGGAGGAAAGAATTGGCACAGCAAAAGTGGATCAAAAAATAAAATGGCGGCGCTCTGGCAAGAATAAGACACCTACTGTACATACAGTAGATTTCATTATCTGTTCGTATGCACACCTGGTGATACTAAATCCAAATTTAACTCTGCCATTTGAAAGATAGGATTTGGCCCAATCCATAAATGTGCGAATTGGCTATAATAAAGTAATTTATAGGCCTGCTATTCTATATTCTATAATAATATTTCAAATTGCATTGGTCCGGATGGGAGAATTCAGTACTGTATCTACAAAACCTTCTGTTTATATTCTGTACACGTGATCTCAAGAAGGTACTGAACGAGCTCATTGGCAGTGTCATGTCTGGTCATTATTAGCATGGTGTTATTCACTGTCAAAGATGCAAAGAAAAATCATAATTCATATTCTCCTTTGTGTCATCACAATTTAAGCAAGCCTGGTAATAGACACAATATTTCTGACACTGGGAATACATTCACTGAGGTCCATACTGCCCTGTCAAGGCAGACCGCAGTAACTTCAAAAAAGTGAAACTGAGAAACATGGCTTTAAAGTTTTTTGACTTGCCATCCAAAATGTGTTATAGGTAGATAGATGATAGTACCCAGATTTAACATGTATTAATGAAGTAATCTTTAGGCATACAAAAATATGACATAATTATTTTAATTAACCCCCAAAAAGCAGATACTGCACTCTGCTGCACAGTTCCCTTAAATAATTATACAGGTAATGTACAGGCAAAGTGCAGTAACTTCAAATACAATGTTGTTTTCCCTCCAGCTTTCATAACTTAACCTAGCCATTTTATTTGGATCATCATCATTCCAATATATTCAGGTGTTAAATTTCATTTTCAAAATGGCTAGGTTAAGTTATGAAAGCTGGAGGGAAAACAACATTGTATTTGAAGTTACTGCACTTTGCCTGTACATTACCTGTATAATTATTTAAGGGAACTGTGCAGCAGAGTGCAGTATCTGCTTTTTGGGGGTTAATTAAAATAATTATGTCATATTTTTGTATGCCTAAAGATTACTTCATTAATACATGTTAAATCTGGGTACTATCATCTATCTACCTATAACACATTTTGGATGGCAAGTCAAAACACTTTAAAGCCATTTTTCACTGTTTGGAAGTTACTGCGGTCTGCCTGGTTTTTGAGTGTGATTTTGTAGTTACTGCAGTTTTTAAAACCCCATATCTCCAAAACTGAGCGACATTAACATCTGAAACTTGGTCACAAGATAAAACATTTATTGACAAGTTCAATTTCACTCATAACTCAATTCTGACTTTTTTTGAGTTACTGCGGTCTGCCTTGACAGGGCAGCATAGATGTCCCTAGATACCAAGAACATGCAAACGGACCTTGTAGAAATGGAGCAATATGCTATTTACATAGGTATGTATTTTATACGGATTTTCAGAAAATAGGGCTCCGGGCTTAAGAGGTTAATATAATTGCAGTGGCTACTTGTTCTTGACTTGACTAGAGAAAATAAAAGGAGGAGACACAAGAAAAGACAACAAGAGAAGTGTTGTGGTCCACTTTTCAACATGTTTGAACATTCATCATTTGGAACATTTTTGAACATTTATCATCTGCCACCCTCCGGTGGCCTGTTGGCGGTACTACTCCTGTCAGAGGTACTACTCCTGTCCGACGCATTGCAAAGGCAACACGTTAGACCTTGTGTTCACAATCGGGTTAAAAGTCAGCAATGTTAGCACAGAGGAGTTATTGGTGTCCGATCACAGCTGTATTTTGTTTAGCCTAGCGTTCGATAATGACTTTGTTCCATTGAAGTGTGTTAAAAGCTCTCGTATTATTAATAGCACAGCTATAGATAGCTTCCTTGCTAGCTATGATAAAAATGTTTTGGTGTCCTCTGTTGATGACGTTGATTGTCTGGTTAACAAATTCAACACACACTGCGCGGCCATTTTAGATGACGTAGTGCCCCTAGCAACACGCAGCGTTCGTCCTGTGAACCCCTCCCCCTGGCTTGACAACAACATCTGTGAGCTCAGGCGTAACTGCCGCAGAGCAGAGAGACGCTGGAAAACCTCTCATTTAGAAGTTCATCGTTTATACCTCAAAGAGCTGAGGGCTGAGTTTAATAACTCAGTAAAGTCCGCCAGGGCTACCTATTTCAGCAATTTAATCTCATCCAACAAGCACAATCCCAGAGTATTATTTAAAACCATTAACACACTTGTCAGCCCCCCCCCTCCCCCTACACCAGTGCTGTCAAATGAGGACTGTAACCGCTTTCTTCAATTTTTTGTCACCAAGGTTGCAAACATAATGGCAAACATCACTCCTTCACTATCTCCCCTTCCCCTCCATTCCACCACTCAAGCATCCCTGAGCGATTTCTCACCTGTCTCTCTGGATGATCTCACCATCTTAGTCACCTCCATGAAGACCTCCTCGAGCCCCCTAGACATCCTTCCTACATCCATGTTTAAGGACGTTTTCTGCTCTGTTGGCCCCAGTCTAGTCACTATCATAAACTCATCCCTAGCCTCTGGTTCTGTCCCAATTTATTTTAAGGAGGCAGTCGTACAGCCACTCCTTAAAAAGCCCAACCTAGACCCCACCATCCATAACAATTTCAGACCCATCTCCAAGCTGCCTTTTGCATCAAAGGTGTTAGAAAAGGTTGTAGCCAACCAGCTCACCACCCACATGTCGCAAAATAACATCTGTGACAAATTCCAATCTGGCTTCCGCAAACTCCACTCCACTGAATCTGCCCTTCTCAGAGTATCCAATGATCTCCTGATGTCTGCTGACTATGGTGAATGCTCTGTTCTGGTCCTGTTGGACGTGAGCGCAGCGTTTGACACGGTCAACCACAACATCCTTTTGGACAGGCTCAGGGAGTGGGTGGGCATCTCTGGGAGCGCTCTAAACTGGTTTGCCTCTTATCTAAAGGAGAGAACGTTCTCGGTGGCTGTGGGTCCTTTTAAATCTGACCCCACCCCCCTCTCATGTGGGGTACCACAGGGATCGGTGCTAGGACCACTCCTTTTTGCCATCTACATGCTTCCCCTAGGCCTCCTCATCAATAAATTCACCGGCATTAAATACCACTGCTACGCAGACGACATACAACTACTCTGCTCTTTTAAACCTGACAACTTGGAGAAACTCAGCCTTCTCCAGGAGTGCCTGCTCGGCATTGAGAGCTGGATGGGGAGTAACTTCCTCCAGTTAAATGCAAAAAAAACGGAGGTGCTGATCGTAGCAGCTGAAAAGACTGCAGCTAGAGTGGCCACTCACTTGGGGTCCCTTAAAGACAACATACGTCCCCACCTGAGAAACCTGGGTGTTGTCTTCGACCAGGCCATGAACCTAGACAAACATGTCAAAACACTCACCCGCACCTGCTTCTTTCACCTCAGAAACATTGCAAAACTACGCACCATCATATCTCACTCTGAACTAGAACTGTCTGTGCATGCTTTTATTTCCTCTAGGCTTGACTACTGCAACTCACTTTTCACCTGTCTCACCAAATCATCCACAGATAAACTACAAATGGTCCAAAATGCTGCAGCCAGGCTACTCACAAGGTCAAAAAAATCATGCCACATCACTCCCATTCTGGTGTCCCTGCACTGGCTCCCGGTACACTATAGAATTCACTTCAAAGTCCTCACTTTCACTTTCAGAGCACTTCACGGTCAGGCCCCCATCTACATCACTGAACTCATCCATCCCTACACCAACACCCGCTCACTCAGATCTGCCGATCAGCACCTCCTGGTGGTCCCCAGGTCCAGGCTTAAAACAAGGGGTGATCGAGCCTTCCAGGTGACAGCACCAAGGCTCTGGAACGCTCTCCCCCTGGACCTGCAAATTTCCCCCTCTGAGAACTCTTTTAAAAAACAATTAAAAACACATTTGTTCAGACAGGCTTTTGGTCATGCATAGGCACTTTTTCTTGTCCTCACTGTTCTATAGTTTTGTTTTAATTAAGTGACTCATGATTTTATCCAAATTCTTTTATTCTACTTTTTCTATCTGGTTTCACTGTTTTTAACTGCTGTTTGTTGTTGTTGTTGTTGTCATTTATTTCTGATTTTGTTTTTATTGTGTTTTTATATTAAGCTGTAGTGTAAAGCACCCTGTGCATTCGTGCTGTGAAGGGTGCTATATAAATAAAGGTCATTCATTCATTCATTCATTCATTCATTCATTCATTCATTCATTCATTCATGATCCGTTATTCTAGCGTTATTCATTTGTCATGTTTGATCTCTGCCTTGTTACTTCCTATTGTTATGTGTCTGTAATATTTCCTGCCTATTAGTCTAGTGTCCTTGTCTTGTTGTATTAATTCTGTCTATTGTATATTGTCTAGTCTAGTCTCATGTATTCCTTGTTAGTGATGCTGTTATCCTAGTCTTGTCCCAGCTATTTCCGTTTTGTTAATCAGTGTTTAGTATTTAGGATCTCGCCCCGCCGTTGTCCGGTGCTCGTTCATAGTTTCCTGTTACGGTTTCGTACTTGTATTCTGCATTCGCAACCCAGCTCGTGTGAGCAGTTACCTTTTCATATTAGTGCTTCAGCAAACTCTCAGTTCGAGGAGCCTATTCTCGCATCCGTGTTTCGGCAACTCAACTCTTGTCTGAGCCTCTGTTATGTTATCCAGACCTGCTCGTCTTAGTGTTTGTTTTTTTCCTGTGAGCCTATGCCCTGCCCTCGTGTCCGTTACCTGTCTAGTACCTCGTCTCAGTAAGTGTATGTTTAGTGCTCTGTTTTGGTCCCCTTTTATTTCGTTGTCTAAGTCCGTTCTAGTGTACCCTTTTGTGTCCTTGTAACATTCATGCGTCATGTTTTGTCCTATCCCAGTAAAGACCTACTTCCTCCCTCTGTCTGCACAATTTGGGTCCCGCACCACCACGTCCCATAACAAGAAGAGGAGAATATAAGAGGATAAGAGAAGATGAGAGTGGAGGAGAGGAGAACAGAAGAGAGGAGAAGAGAGGAGAGGAGAAGATAGGAGAGCGGAGGAGAGGAGAGCGGAATTCAATATAAAAAAAAACACTAGTACTTAAAAAGTATTTAAAAGCAAAGGACACAGTAACAAAACAATACAACAATATATAATAATAATACTTTATTTGTATAGCACTTTTCATACAGAAGTTGCAGTTCAAAGTGCTTCACAACAGTAAAAAATATAGGCATAAGCGAGCATGAGCAAGGTAAGGTAAATCACAGTGTTTCACATTAGGACCTAGTATCCCAATAGGTTCTCTGTTTACAGTTTCATTCAGTAATACACATAATAAAAATTGTTTAAAATGATTCGGTTTAGAAATAGTGTAAGAATTATCAAATGGAACAGACATACACCAGGGTATTTAACATAGAACAGTGATAAAATAGTTCAATTTTGGATTACAACAGAGCAGTGCTCTTCATTATAGTAATATTCAATATTCAAGGGGCTTTCACAATTATTACATTTGATAGTAATAATGGCACACAGTCATAAATTCATCAACATGCGCATTTGTTATCAGCAGTGCCAATGCAGAGGAGAGGGGGGTGGGGGATGGGACTGTGACTGGAGGGGCCGGGGGTGGGGGGATGGGTGCGAGTGCGAGTGCAACGAGCGTAGGATGAACGCTATGTTCTGTTCTTATCTCTCGACTCCCCGACGTGACCTTGTAGGTTCCAAAGGCTCCAGCACACTTGAGAGTGGGGGGGGGGGGGGGGTGCATTGGGCAGCGTCAGATTGATGGGCAGCAAGTCTCTTTACAAGTTCCATGTGGAGGGCTTCCAGTCTGTCCATAGCTATCTCCATACGGTTATCGTGTTTCCGAATTAATCTTGTACAGATGCAGATCCCGATAGCGATTGCTACCATGCCGATCAACATGAATGTGAGGATGTACAAATCCTCCACATCTTCAATCTCAAGAGAGTAAAGGCAGATTGATCCCCATTTATTCCAGCTGTCAATCGCAAAGCCTGCTTGAAATGTCCCAACTGGAAACAGCGGATCAGCTACACTCGGCTTCCTTGAAGAAAAAATACGACCAATCGCTGCAAATGACCAGCTTACTAGTTGGTCCATATTGTAGTTTGAGTAGGGAGTCAAGTCCGTTGAAGAAGGTAGAATCGACACATCTAAACCGGTTATAGGGAGGCAGTGAGGGCTGGTGATAGGACGACCTCAACAGTCTGGGGAGTGGAGATGTGAGTTGTCTCGGCAGAGAGGAGGGAGGAGATAGCGAGATAAAATTTGCATAGAACCGACACATGAATTTGATAGGAATTTTAATTTAAATGCCTGAGCAAAGAAGTAGGTTTTAAGCTGTCTTTTGAAGATATCTAGTGAGTTGGCTTCCCTTATGTTTTGGGGTAGTTTATTCCATAGTTTTGGGGCATAGTTGATAAAGGCTGCATTACCAATCCTTTTTTGACTGTTTCTGTGAGCCTCTAGTAGTCCAGCAGTTGATGATCGCAGTGTTCTTGCTGGCCTGTAATTTATTAGAGTGTTGGTGATGTAGCTAGGTCCCTGTCCATTTAGAGCTTTGTAGGTAAGCAGCAGGACCTTAAAGTCAATTCTAAATGTTACAGGAAGCCAGTGTAAAGCAGCTAAGACTGGGCTAATGTGCTCTCTCCTTTTGGTTCTAGTTAGCAGTCAGGCTGCAGAGTTTTGGATTAGCTGAAGCCTCTCTGTGGTTTTCTTAGGGAGACCCGTGAAAAGTGCATTACGGTAGTCTAACCGGCTAGATATGAAGGCATAAATTCATCGTTTTGATTAATACACAAAAATACAAAACAATAACACAATAAAACAATAAGATCATAAAATCAACAAGCTACATGGTGTGGAAAGAGAGAAAAGGTGGGTCTTAAGGAGGCCTTTAAAACGGGACAGTGATGAGGCCTAATCTGCAGCGGCAGCTCGTTCCACATTTTAGGGTCGACAGCGGAGAAGGCACGGCCCCCCCTGAGCTCACGCCTAGTTTTGAGTCCAACTCAGTCATTTAATCTGATTACCATCGGTAGTCCAACTCAGAGATTCTCCTTTGATCTTTCTGTGAGGACAACACTGGAACGACCCCCCGGTCCCTGGACTGTTCTCCCCTGCTCTACCTCTCCCGGTCCCCGTATGTGTGTTCCTGGTGTTTCTGTCCCTTAGTGTTGTTTCCCTTTTCTCTCTCTCTTGCTCTTCTTCATGTTCCTCTGTTAGTCTTGTCTGGTCGTCCATAGTTGTAGTTCCTTGTGGTGTTTCTTGTAGTTCTTTGTCGGTCGGTTTCCCCTCCCAGGTGTTGTTAGTGTAACACTGAGTTCTTTGGATTGATATGATGAGCCAGGAGACGAAGGTGAAGTCAATCGATGGTATTTATTGACACAGGAACACACAGAGGAACAGTCCTGGAGACCACAGCCCTCCAGGGGGCTGAGAGGCTCCAGAATGATGACACAATCATGGCTTAAATACTATGTGGGTTCCAAAGTTAGCGAGCCACTGGTTAATAAATAGATGAATCAGACAGGCTTGGTCGTATATGGTCATACGTGGGGGTATATGTGAGATGTTGCTGAATCTGATAATATGTCCATCTTTGCTCCCCCTCAGTGGCCTGTGGCCGGAGGCAGAGGTCACCCAGGTCAATGTATTTCTAGGTGCCTGCCTGGCTTGGCCTCCTGGCACATTCCAGGGTGAGGGAGACAACCAGAGGAGAGATAGAAGAGCTTAGAAGATATTAGATATTAATCTATCAGTGTCTCCAGATGTAATCATCCATTCCCAGGTGTTTCTCGCTTGTCATTCCTTGTTTCCTGTTCTCTGGGTCGGGAGCGTATCTATGTTCCCCGCTCCTGATCATTCATACAGAAAACATGCACCATCTCTACACCCTCACACAACTCTGTCGCTAGTGTTCTTTTAGGAATAGAAGTTTAACGTTTGAACCACACGCACGCAATCAATAGCCTACCACCTAGCCAACAATATTATTCTCTTTCCTCCGGAAACATTCTCAATTCCATTTCTCTCGTTTCCGTGGCGGCGGAAATCTACCGTCCGTTGAGGCGACTACTAACGCAAAAATGTAAGCATTGATTTTGGCAGTAGGTTAGGCTGCCTCCACGGCCCACTAGATGGCGCTCAATGGCCCACTGTTTGAGAATGGCTGATCTAGGAGCCGGGGAACATTGGACCCTTTTTCGGGACCAGGGAACATATGGATGACCCCCTCTAGAGGTTAGTTAGTGTTAGAGGTTAGTGTTAGAGGTTAGTAAGTGTTAGAGGTTAGTTAGTGTTAGAGGTTAGTTAGTGTTAGAGGTTAGTGTTAGAGGTTAGTTAGTGTTAGAGGTTAGTAAGTGTTAGAGGTTAGTTAGTGTTAGAGGTTAGTGTTAGAGGTTAGTAAGTGTTAGAGGTTAGTTAGTGTTAGAGGTTAGTGTTAGAGGTTAGTTAGTGTTAGAGGTTAGTAAGTGTTAGAGGTTAGTTAGTGTTAGAGGTTAGTTAGTGTTAGAGGTTAGTTAGTGTTAGAGGTTAGTTAGTGTTAGAGGTTAGTAAGTGTTAGAGGTTAGTTAGTGTTAGAGGTTAGTTAGTGTTAGAGGTTAGTTAGTGTTAGAGGTTAGTTAGTGTTAGAGGTTAGTAAGTGTTAGAGGTTAGTTAGTGTTAGAGGTTAGTTAGTGTTAGAGGTTAGTGTTAGAGGTTAGTTAGTGTTAGAGGTTAGTTAGTGTTAGAGGTTAGTAAGTGTTAGAGGTTAGTTAGTGTTAGAGGTTAGTGTTAGAGGTTAGTTAGTGTTAGAGGTTAGTAAGTGTTAGAGGTTAGTTAGTGTTAGATGTTAGTTAGTGTTAGAGGTTAGTTAGTGGTAGAGGTTAGTTAGTGTTAGAGGTTAGTGTTATAGGTTAGTAAGTGTTAGAGGTTAGTTAGTGTTAGAGGTTAGTGTTAGAGGTTAGTTAGTGTTAGAGGTTAGTAAGTGTTAGAGGTTAGTGTTAGAGGTTAGTTAGTGTTAGAGGTTAGTTAGTGTTAGAGGTTAGTTAGTGTTAGAGGTTAGTTAGTGTTAGAGGTTAGTTAGTGTTAGATGTTAGTTAGTGTTAGAGGTTAGTGTTAGAGGTTAGTTAGTGTTAGATGTTAGTTAGTGTTAGAGGTTAGTTAGTGTTAGAGGTTAGTTAGTGTTAGAGGTTAGTAAGTGTTAGAGGTTAGTTAGTGTTAGAGGTTAGTGTTAGAGGTTAGTTAGTGTTAGAGGTTAGTGTTAGAGGTTAGTTAGTGTTAGAGGTTAGTTCGTGTTAGAGGTTAGTGTTAGAGGTTAGTTAGTGTTAGAGGTTAGTTAGTGTTAGAGGTTAGTTAGTGTCAGAGGTTAGTTAGTGTTAGAGGTTAGTTAGTGTTAGAGGTTAGTGTTATAGGTTAGTTAGTGTTAGAGGTTAGTAAGTGTTAGAGGTTAGTTAGTGTTAGAGGTTAGTTAGTGTTATAGGTCAGTTAGTGTTAGAGGTTAGTTAGTGTTAGAGGTTAGTTAGTGTTAGAGGTTAGTTAGTGTTAGAGGTTAGTTAGTGTTAGAGGTTAGTAAGTGTTAGAGGTTAGTAAGTGTTAGAGGTTAGTTAGTGTTAGAGGTTAGTTAGTGTTAGAGGTTAGTTAGTGTTATAGCTCAGTTAGTGTTAGAGGTTAGTGTTAGAGGTTAGTTAGTGTTAGAGGTTAATTAGTGTTAGAGGTTAGTTAGTGTTAGAGGTTAGTTAGTGTTAGAGGTTAGTAAGTGTTAGAGGTTAGTTAGTGTTAGAGGTTAGTTAGTGTTAGAGGTTAGTTAGTGTTAGAGGTTAGTTAGTGTTAGAGGTTAGTTAGTGTTAGAGGTTAGTTAGTGTTAGAGGTTAGTTAGTGTTAGAGGTTAGTTAGTGTTAGAGGTTAGTAAGTGTTAGAGGTTAGTTCGTGTTAGAGGTTCGTTAGTGTTAGAGGTTAGTTAGTGTTAGAGGTTAGTTAGTGTTAGAGGTTAGTTAGTGTTAGAGGTTAGTGTTAGAGGTTAGTAAGTGTTAGAGGTTAGTTAGTGTCAGAGGTTAGTTAGTGTTAGAGGTTAGTTAGTGTTAGAGGTTAGTTAGTGTTAGAGGTTAGTTAGTGTTAGAGGTTAGTACCTGTTCCCCATGTTAGTATTCCAGTTGATCCTGATAGGTTTTGTTTTATTGTTTAGTCTTTATTCTTGTTCATTAAAAGCCCTTGGACCGGCCGCCCGCCCCCACGTCTGCTCTTGGGGCCCGTTACACCACCGCCACGTTGTGACGAACACAGGTTGTCTGTGGGAGTGTGCGTGGGCGCCGCGGCGGCGTTGATGAATGGCTGCTGGCGCGACAGCCGATGTAATCACTCCTGGCCTTGTCGAACACACAATGAATAGCCTACTCCTTTGAAGGTTTTTAAGCTCCAGCCGCCGCCTGAGTGAGTCAACATTGCTAATCCGATGGCTAATTCACGAGTCAGGAGTCTAAACACAGAGTGAGCACGGGATGTGAGGTGGTGCGGGTCCCACTACACACCCTGGTCATTAAGGGATGTGAGGTGGAGCTGTGAGGTGTTGATGTGAGGTGTTGATGTGAGGTGTTGCTGTAAGGTGTAGCTGTCACCACAACACAATGTAATATACATTCCAATTACATCAAGTATACAAACATAATAATAAATACATGATGAATACAATAAAATGTACAATAAGTGCAATCATAATAGAGTTTGTACAATACATTCAAACAATTTGGTGGAATGGTTGGTGATCAAGGATTTAAAACCTCTTAACTTGCACCAGCCCAAGATCGGGCCCTCGTGCCCATGCACACAAGTCACAGCACTTTGCGAGCGTCTAGCGTCTAGCGGCTTGGGGCTGCATTTTTCGGCGAACATATAAATGACCGTTCGGAAAATCTATTTGTTGTCGTTCGAACGACCAAATCCGTGCCTCGGTTCTTGAGTTACATGAAGATATGTCAGGTGAGCATCTTTTTACGAGCCTCGCATCAGATGACCACCCCGGACGCTCCAGAAGTGCCAATCATCCGCTGATGGTGAAAATGATTGGTCAGCGTTGTAGCCAATGAGTGTACCTTTCCAACGATACCCCACGTGGGGGGGGGGGGGGTTGCGAATAAGAGATCTAGGTGAAAGTTGAAGAGCGAAAACCAGAAGTGAATCACACTTCAGAATGAACGGCCGTGGATGAGGAAATGGATTTTTCTTTTGTCGCCGGTTATACTCAGACGTCTCTCAAAGACCCATTTCTGAACGGGTTTGTATACAATTTGGACCTGTACTACATAAGACTTCAGGCTATGGAACCGCAGTGTTTTCCAGCTTATACCTCTATGCTGGAATATTTGAATATGTAATCTTGCAACCACTACAGAAAAATGTGAGTACTCAGGTTCAAAGTTCAACTCAAGTTCAGACCTCTGTTACTCTATTTCATTAGCACTACAAGTGATTTTCCTTTTTTGCATTAGTAACTTCAGAATGTTATCTTTCAAATGAGACCAGGCTCATGCATGTGCTATAAGTATAACGTATAAAGCTTTGCAAAGAAAGTATGCAGTCCTCAAGTTCAAGTAAAAAGAATTGCCACTTTTCTGGGTGCCTGTCCAAAGGAGTTAGTGTTAGAGTTTGTTGTATGATGTTCCACGTGTCAGGAGCACAGAAGCTAAAAGCAGATTTCAGTACAAACTCTAGCTGCTTTAAGTGTCAGAGCCAGTCATTGGAACATGTGCTATAGGGTCCAGACGTCACTCCAATAAGAGAAGTGAGATAAATAGGGCAGTCTCCAATTATGGCTTTATATAGAAACAGATGCAGTGCAGTTCTTGCCTCTCTGCCAGGCAGGACCATCCAACCATACTATACAGGTAACCATGGTGACCATCATATCACCAGTGAAATATCTAATGGCTATTTTTATAGCCATGAACTGCTGCGGTCAGGCAAGCGCTACCAGAGCCTCATGGCCAGTACAGAGAGACTCAGAAGGAGCTTCTATCCCCAGGCCATCAGGATGCTCAATGACAATGACACTATGTAACAACCCATCATCTACACACAGTGCACACACATCCTTTAAACAAACACTCACCTTAACACTCACTTTATTCACTTTAGACACTTTAACACACTTTATATTTATCTATTATTAAAGAGATTTGCACCACATTCATACCTCATTTGCACCCTACCCCAAGTTATGTACCTCTGCATTCTACCTCACTGTTTCTCATTTTACTCTGTATTGTATATTGTATATATGTATATTGACTTACCTACTTTTTAATTACTTCTTAATTTATGTGTACTTACTTTCTCTTTACTGTATGTAGCACCCTCTCAGGGGCTCATACAGAAACAAGCATTTCATTATAAAGTATCCTGTATTTAGTTCGGACAAATAATAAACAAACTTGAAACTTGAACTTGAAACTTGAAAGGTACAGTATATGGAGTCTAAGGTCTTACGAGTGGAAGCCGCTGCATGTCTGTAAATTACAGCTCCATAGTCCAACACAGAGAGGACAACTGCTTCAACAGCTCCTTCTGGGAAGCTATGCTCTGTTCCTGTACAGAATACTCTATTTCTGCTAACCACAGGGAAACTAGCTCTGTTCCTGTACAAGAAGACACTATTTCTGCTAACCACAGGGAAGCTAGCTCTGTTCCTGTACAAGAAGACTCTATTTCTGCTAACCACAGGGACGCTGCTCTGTTCCTGTACAAGAATACTCTATTTCTGATAACCACAGGGAAGCTGTGCTCTGTTCCTGTAAAGAAGACTCTATTTCTGCTAACCACAGGGAAGCTGCTCTGTTCCTGTACAATAAGACTCTATTTCTGCTAACCACAGGGAAGCTATGCTCTGTTCCTGTACAAGAAGACTCTATTTCTGCTAACCACAGGGAAGCTAGCTCTGTTCCTGTACAAGAAGACTCTATTTCTGCTAACCACAGGGAAGCTGCTCTGTTCCTGTACAAGAAGACTCTATTTCTGCTAACCACAGGGAAGCTAGCTCTGTTCCTGTACAAGAAGACTCTATTTCTGCTAACCACAGGGAAGCTATGCTCTGTTCCTGTACAAGAAGACTCTATTTCTGCTAACCACAGGGAAGCTGTGCTCTGTTCCTGTACAAGAAGACTCTATTTCTGCTAACCACAGGGAAGCTGCTCTGTTCCTGTACAAGAAGTCTCTATTTCTGCTAACCACAGGGAAGCTGCTCTGTTCCTGTACAAGAAGACTCTATTTCTGCTAACCACAGGGAAGCTAGCTCTGTTCCTGTACAAGAAGTCTCTATTTCTGCTAACCACAGGGAAGCTGTGCTCTGTTCCTGTACAAGAAGACTCTATTTCTGCTAACCACAGGGAAGCTAGCTCTGTTCCTGTACAAGAAGACTCTATTTCTGCTAACCACAGGGAAGCTGCTCTGTTCCTGTACAAGAAGACTCTATTTCTGCTAACCACAGGGAAGCTAGCTCTGTTCCTGTACAAGAAGACTCTATTTCTGCTAACCACAGGGAAGCTAGCTCTGTTCCTGTACAAGAAGACTCTATTTCTGCTAACCACAGGGAAGCTGCTCTGTTCCTGTACAAGAAGACTCTATTTCTGCTAACCACAGGGAAGATATGCTCTGTTCCTGTACAAGAAGACTCTATTTCTGCTAACCACAGGGAAGCTGCTCTGTTCCTGTACAAGAAGACTCTATTTCTGCTAACCACAGGGAAGCTGCTCTGTTCCTGTACAAGAAGACTCTATTTCTGCTAACCACAGGGAAGCTGCTCTGTTCCTGTACAATAAGACTCTATTTCTGCTAACCACAGGGAAGCTAGCTCTGTTCCTGTACAAGAAGACTCCATTTCTGCTAACCACAGGGAAGCTGCTCTGTTCCTGTACAAGAAGACTCTATTTCTGCTAACCACAGGGAAGCTGTGCTCTGTTCCTGTACAAGAAGACTCTATTTCTGCTAACCACAGGGAAGCTGTGCTCTGTTCCTGTACAAGAAGACTCTATTTCTGCTAACCACAGGGAAGCTGCTCTGTTCCTGTACAAGAAGACTCTATTTCTGCTAACCACAGGGAAGCTGCTCTGTTCCTGTACAAGAAGACTCTATTTCTGCTAACCACAGGGAAGCTGCTCTGTTCCTGTACAAGAAGACTCTATTTCTGCTCACCACAGGGGAGCTATGCGCCCACATGATGTTTAAATGTAAATGTTTCATCAAGGTAGATTCCAAGGTATTTATATTCTGAGACTCCCAATATCTGAACCACTCACAGTAGATATATGCAATGCAAGTAATTGCGATTAACATCTTTGGTTTTAGAAAACAACATATATATATGTTGTCTTACTATACATAGGAGGTGTAGCAAGCTTCAAAAAGAAATTAAGATCTTACATGTGAGCCAATAATGATCATGATAATGTTGGGTAATGCAATATGTTATGTTACCTTACATTTTTATTAGGGCTGTCAGTTTATCACGTTAATTAGATTAATTAATTACACAGCAAATTAGCGCGTTATGAAAATTACCTCAAAATTAATGACAATTTATTTCTTTTTTTCTTTTTTTACAATTGTTTTTTTTATCTCATTCATTCCATAAGAACGTAGAATACACATTTACAGACTTTTTTTTAATATGGGCCATTTGCATGTTCTTGGTATCTGATTCTAGGGACATCTATGGAATGTATTCCCAGTGTCAGAAATACTGTGTCTGTTACTAGGCTTGAGTAAATTGTAATGAACCAAATGAGAATATCAATAAAAACATTTTTTATCTTTGACTGTGAATAACACCATGCTCAAATTGACCAGACCTGAAAAATCTAAGCAAATTAATAGATGGAAGATGATTAACAGAAGGTTTTGTAGATACAGTACTGAATTCATGCCATCCGGACGCATGAATATTAAAGGCAACCAACTTGTGTTCAGCTTTTCTCTGATTGGCCACGACCCCCCGCCCCCTTTTGCCGCGAGCGCGGCAGAGGTCCCTGCAAGCGACAGAGGTCCCAAATTAAATGAATGAAGTGCGGAGCATAATGTATAATGTTATTTCGCGGAGCATAATGTATAATGTTATTTCGCATTTGTAACGTCATAACATCAGTGGAGGCTGCTGACTGATTAATAATAAGCTCTCTTTATTTCGCGGAGCATAATGTATAATGTTATTTCGCGTTTGTAACGTCATAACATCAGTGGAGGCTGCTGACTGATTAATAATAAGCTCTCTTTATTTCGCGGAGCATAATTGTAACTGAGGGGTACAATTCCCTGACTGTATGGTTAGATATGATACTTACTACCACTACCTCTTGTACTTTAGACTCTGGCCACCCAGTACTAGGTATGAATATGTTGAACACTCCCACCTGATAAACGGATCCAACACAAATGTACCAAATCGAAAGTTTGAGTTTTAATACATAGCAAAAGGTATGTACAACGATCACTTAATTACATTTATGATTTGAAATAGTATGCACTTTTATGGCAAATGAGTATTCGTAGGTAGATCAATATCGAATGTCCAATCTCTGATTGCGCAGGAAGCAAATATACAACCTGGAATATTTAGGGAACAATAGCGATGATACTTGAATGATTATATAGCTGGATACACTAGGGGAAGGTTCCGACTGCTTGTAGGACAGCTGGAGGGGGGGGGGGGGTTAGAGAGTCACTGGCTGGATCCCGTCTGGCCGAGGGTATCTTGGGAGAGTCCACAGTTGTGCGACACGGTGCCCAACGATCCTCGATCCACAGATGAATGCAGTTGGACTCTTAGAGGACGCGACCCTGGTCAGACGCCTCTGGTTTTAGCTCCGCAACGATGTACCCCCCAGGGCTGTGTTCTGAGCCCCCTGCTGTACTCACTCTACACACACGACTGTGTGGCCAAGTTCAGCTCCAACTCCATAGTGAAGTTCGCAGATGACACGGTGGTGGTGGGGCTGATCTCGGACAATGACGAGAAGGCCTACCGGGAGGAGGTGGAGGTACTGGAACGCTGGTGCCAGGACAACAGCCTGCTCCTGAACATTGGCAAAACCAAGGAACTGATCGTGGATTATAGGAGAGGACAGCAGGAGACACACACACCACTGATGATAAACGGGGCTACCGTGGACAGGGTGAGCAGCTTCAAGTACCTGGGGGTCCACATCTCAGAGGACCTGACATGGTCAACACACATAGGCACAGTAGTAAAGAAGGCGAAACAGCGTCTCTACCACCTGAGACAGTTAAGGAAGTTCAGAGTATCGGGGAAGATACTCCAGTCCTTCTACTCAGGAGCTGTAGAGAGCATCCTGACCGGAAACATCACTGCCTGGTATGGAAACAGCACGGCACAGGACAAGAAGGCCCTACAGAAAGTGGTGCGCTCAGCCGAGCGTACCACGGGTATTGCACTACCCCCCCTGCAGGTTCTATACAACAAGAGGTGCAAATCCAGAGCCTGCAGGATAATGAAAGACCCTCACCACCCCAATAACAGCCTGTTTCAGCTGCTGAGGTCAGGCAGACGCCTGCAAATCCCAGCTACTAGGACAGAGCGGCTTAGGCTCAGCTTCTTCCCTCAGGCCATCAGAGCCATGAACAATGTACATTGAGTGCTCAGAACATTGAACTGTCCACACACAAGCACACATGAACACACACACGACACGCACACTGTGCACGCTCACACACGAGCAGCCACTTAACACTTTAACATGAGCGGGCACACACTCATGTCGCACACACGCACACTTATGGCCAAAGGAAAGGACACTTTAAATTAGAATAACAGGAACAGTGTATTGCACTACCAAAGCTAACTAGCATGTCACACATGCGCTGTAAATAACTATGTACAGATACCGAGATGTCACTCCATGTTACCTGCTACCTGTTACTGCACAATGTTGTTTCTTCTTTTGATTCTATTATATGTACCACTGTATTGCACATCGTTGCGGGCAAGACCACCCGGATTTCATTGTATACCTGTATGCCGTGACAATTAAAACTCTTGACTTGACTTGACTTGACCCTCTGTGGCCGGCGTCCTCCGGTCCACGACGGAGAGACGTGAGGCGACCTCACTGTGCAGAGCGCCGTCTCACCTGTCGTCCTCTCCGGGGGGGGTATTTCCAACACACCGCAGTGTTGGCCTTTATCCATAGAATAATCAAAGTACTCAAAGCATAATCCAAGCCGGGGAAGGCTAGCCGTCGTCGGTAGAATAATCCAATATACAGGTCCACTCGCTCTTTGGCCTGGAGCTCCTCGGGTGCAGCTTCACGTGGGGTCAACCACCCTGGATAAGCGTCCAGCTGATGCCCGAAACGATGGGGGTGCTGATTACTATAGAACTCTTACCGCACGAGGCACTATATATGAATAGACTATTATTAGCTTAATAGAATACGTCCAACTCGACGATATAGTGCCAAATATGACTATTCAAATATTAATATACACGATGTCTCAATGCCGATACTGGGCCGAATTGGCCTTACTGCCCACACGTGGTTCGCGGGGAGGCTCTTGCGTCTGTCACTCTGTTGGAGGGTAAGGAACTGGACTAAAAGAAAGTTCTACTTTAATAGCGCAGTATATATACGCACTATGAACAAATAGTACCATTAGTGGTGCGGTAGACATATTCCTACGCGGAACTAGGACTTGTCCATACATGTTGAGCGGTACGATTGAACTTGGTCTGAGGGGTATGGCGACCTGGCACCAAGGTCTCGTCCAATGGTAGAATGGAGACTATTATGGGATGTTCAGTAGACTAGAAGGGATATTCAATGCATATTGTACAAGGAATATACAAGGGATATCAGGGGATATACAAATACAATTAAATATATATATATAAATAAATATATATATTCGGTTTAATCTGATCCTTCAGAACAGCCGCCCCCTAATTGGTCCCAACCTAATTAGTTAAGCAGAGACAGATTAACCGCACTGTCTACCACTCAAGGGTTCGCTGTAAGGGTCAGTCAACTCACAAAGTCATAGGGTCATGGTCATCATCGATTGTGTCTGGGAGTCGGGGCAGTTCTATGAGCCTCGCCACAGGACGGGTGTAAATGCGCCCTTGGACGAGTACTTCAGCTGCTCGGACCTTGCCATCGGCACCGGTGATCACTTTGCTTACGCGGCCAGCCGGCCACATAGCTCTGGGTAGTGACTGGTCAATAATCATGACGACTGTTCCTTCCGTCAAATTGTCTCTCTCTTTTACCCACTTCTGGCGGGTCTGTAGAGACGGTAGGTAGTGCAGTAGGAAACTGCTCCAAAACTTGTCGGCTAATACTTGGCTGTACCTCCACATTCGTCGGCCGTTCGCTTCTTCAGGCCGGTACATTGTCTGGGGTAACGCGGGATCTAGCCGCCCCATCAGGAGGGTGTTGGGGGTGACTGGGTCGACATCTGCTACATCACTGGAGACGTAACCGAGGGGCTTTGAGTTCAATACTCCCTCAATCTCCGTGAGGACTGTCATTAGGACTTCTTCCGCCACAGTCTGGGCCCCAAGTACTGCGTACAGGGCTGTCTTTATAGAACGTACTTCTCGTTCCCAAGTTCCACCGAAGTGGGGTGCGTTTGGGGGGTTGAATTGGAAGTCAATCTGGGCTGGAGCGAGGTGGGTCTTAAGTTCTGGGCCCATAGCTTGGAAGCTCTCCCTCAGCTCTCTTTCTCCGCCTTTGAAGTTTGTCCCGTGATCGGACAATAATGTAGACGGTTTTCCTTTCCGTGATGTGAATCTTCGGAAGGCCATAAGGAATGAGTCTGTGCTCATGGTCGGAAGGAACTCGATATGTATCGCTCTGGTGGTCATGCATTTGAATACAATACCCCACCGCTTCTCGGTGCCTCTTCCTTTCTTTATGTGCAGCGGGCCAAAACAGTCCATGCCTGTTGAGTGGAATGGCTTGTCGCCGAGTCGGAGGCGACATGGAGGTAGGTCAGCCATCCGTGGTATGCTGGGCTGCGCGCGCCACTTTCGGCAGTCTAGACAGGTTCGCTGGAAGCGTCGCACCGCCTCTCTTCCTTGAAGTATCCAGTAACGACGTCTGATCTCCGCGAAGACTCTCTCTGATCCTGCGTGGTGTACATCCTCGTCGTATTTCTTTATAATCAGCTCTGTGACCTTGTGTCGGCTGTTCAATACGATCGGGTACTTAATGTCATCCGGTAAATTGGGGGCTCTCCGCAGGCAACCACCCACTCTGATGAGGGTATGTGTGTCACTCTCGGGGGCCAGATGAATCAATCTGCTGTCTGATGGGACGGGCTTTCCTCCCTGTAGACAGTCTAGTTCATCGGGGAACGAGTCTCTCTGGGCTCGTTGCAGTAGAAGCAGTTCTGCTTCCTCGTAGTCAGCTGCTGACATATCAGCGGGGGACTGAATCTCTGGGTGGTGCCGCAGGAATGTCCGTTGCTGCGCACTCTCTATGGTAATGCAATCGTCTATGTTGGGGTCTGTGGAGACAACAGTGCTCAATCCACAGAACATAGGTTTCTTATTCTCAGCCTCCTCGTCACTTGCTTCCCTCGGGGTGGGCGTGGGCCAATCTCCTTCCGGGAGCTTGAGGAATGCTGGTCCGTCACTGTAGATGTTACGACGGGTTAAGTCATCTAGGGACATTCCCCGGGTGATGATGTCAGCTGGGTTGTGTTTTGTATCAACATAGCGCCAGTTTGCTTCTCCGGTTAACTCTCCGGTTAACTCTTGAATCTCAGTGACTCTGACTCCCACGAAGACTTTGTATTTGCATGAATCCGATTTGATCCAGGCGAGTACTGTCGTGGAATCTGACCACAGGATTGTTCTATGCACCGGAATGGTGAGCTCACGTTGGATGAGCGTGGCTAGATGCGCTCCTGCGAGGGCTGCGCAGAGCTCTAGACGTGGGATAGACTGTTGCTTGCGTGGGGCTATTCTCGAGCGGGCGAGGATGAATGCTGTGTAGATCTCTCCCCCCTCTTCTTGGGCCCGCAAGTAGGCTACTGATCCGTAGGCGACCTCGGAGGCGTCACTGAAGACGTGTATATCCATTTTACATGTCTCTGGCCTCACCGTGGGTGGGAAGTAGCTTCGGCGTATATTAACGCCTGGGAGTGAGTGGAGTTCCATCTCCCACTCTCTCCAGGTGGATGCAAGGTGTGCGGGAATGGGGTCGTCCCAGCCCTGGTCCTTGTCCCACAATGCTCGTACAATCATCTTTGCCCTGGTGGTGTACGGTAGTATACATCCTAACGGGTCATATTGTCGGGCGAGTGTTCTGTACACACTCCGTCTGGTGGTCGGTATTGCCGTCGACCTTCCCTGCTCCGTGGTCAGGGGTTTGTGTCTATAGTGGAGCGAATCTGTTTTGAAGCGCCACACTAGTCCTAGTGTCATCTCTTGGGCTTCTCCTGGGATTGTGGCCATCCAGGTCTCGCTGCTCGCTGCCTTGTCCTCGGAGGAGAGGCTGCGCAGTACGTGCAGATCGCTGCTGGCCCACTGCCTGAGATCAAAGCCGCCTTTGATCAGAGAGGCGCGGAGTTTAAGTAGGAGAGCCTCGGCTTCTTCCTGGGTCGAAACGCTTTGTAGACAGTTATCTATGTAGAAGCTGTTCTTCACACTGTGTCGGACCTCTTCGTCCGCTGCTGGGTCCTCTGCGACATGTCTCTGTAGTGCAAATGTAGCACAGCATGGGCTGCATGTAGTTCCGAAAGGGAGGACTTCCCATTGGTAGATGGCTGGGTGCTCATCTCCTGGCCTCTCTCTCCATAGGAACCGCAACAGGGGCTTGTCCTCCTCTACTAATCTCACCTGCAGGAACATCCCTTTGATATCCCCGCTGATAGCCACCTTGTCCTGGCGGAAGCGGAGTAGTACGCCTAGTAGGGAGGGGCCGAGTGTAGGACCGGGCAATAGCTCTTTATTCAGATTTTGGGATCCGATCTGGTAGCTGCAGTTAAACACGATGCGGTCTTTGCCGTTGTGATGAACCTTGTGGTGGGGCACGTACCACGATTCAGTCGTCTGGTCGGCCTCTTTAATGTCAATCTTTGTGACGTGTCCCGCTGTGATGAGCTTCTCAATCTCAGCGCGGTATACACTTTCTTGGGCGGGGTCCTTGGCTAAGCGCCGCTCTGTGTTTAGTAGGTACCGCTCTGTGGCGTCTTTCTTTGCGTGAAAGGTAGGCATCCCTTCCCGCCGCAGGAGTGGCGTGGCGTATCTCAACACGCCGCTGACTGGGACTCTCTTTGTTCCCGTCTCGAGGAGGTTAATGGCGTAGATGTCGTCTTTAGAGCGAATGTCTTTCTTTTCGTTCTTAAAGGGCATTTGTTCTAAGGTCCATAGCCTCTCTACATGCTGCAGGAGTGCGGTGTCTCCCTCTGTGACTCGGGAGTGGAGACAGCTAGTGGCTGTGGTTCGGTTGAGAGATTTGGCGAGTGGGCCTTGGAGAGTCCATCCTAGGCGGGTCTCGACTGCTGCAGGACAGCCTCTGGGTCCGGTATGAACCCGGTCTATCGGGACAATGAGGTCTGCATGGTCGGAGCCTATCAACAGTGTCGGGGTAGCACCGTCTATGAGTGGGATCGGTAGCTTGCGTAGATGTACATATTTCTCCATCAGCTTGGCTACGGGGTATGTGTACCGCGACAGTCCTATTTCTTGGCTGGTGAAAGCGTCTGTAATCCTGTACCGTCGCTCGGGCTGGCCGCTTGCTGCGATAGAGAATGAGACATTCTCGCCCTTTATCGTTTTCAAATCTCTTCTTATTGTCCGAATTGT
Organism: Notolepis coatsorum; assembly: GCF_963971535.1. NCBI lineage: Eukaryota > Metazoa > Chordata > Actinopteri > Aulopiformes > Paralepididae > Notolepis > Notolepis coatsorum. The sequence goes on along the minus strand of NC_140168.1, from coordinate 103,599,507 downwards.
CATTTGGTTTTCGCTCCCCCGCAGCCCTAGCTGGGCCGCAGCGGACGCGAGCAGAAGGGTCTTCTCTGACCCGTCATCAAGGACGGCGTAAGTGTCCATGACTTTATTCTGGTAGCTTAATGTCACACGGACTACCTTTAAGAGCACTCTGGCTCCGCTGCTGCTGGCGGGGTCGATGTACATGACGCTTGCTTTGCTGCTTGATGGTGCGGGTGGAGGCCGCCGTCTGTTACTGTCGTGGAGTATGTCCAGATGGGCTCCATCGCACCGACTGCACTTTTTCTTTAAGCGGCATTCGGCTGCCATGTGTGATCGCGCACAGCGAAAACAGCGTCTGTTGGACTTTATCCATTGACTCGCTTTCTCCGCATTCATCTTGGGGAATGAGTCACATTGTGACAGCCAGTGTTCTTTCTCACAGTAGGGGCACACTATCTTCCACTTCTCCTTTCTTGAGGGGGTACTGTGGCTCCTACTGCTTGGCACTGACTCCGATTGGTGCATGACAGTCACCGATCTTCTTCCATCATTTAGTCTCCTGGTTCCTTCTCTGGAGCCAGGGGTGCTCCGTCCGAATGTATCTAGCCGTAAGCTGCTGACTTCTCTCGCCAGGAAGTCGGCTAGATCGAGGAGGTTCGGTTCGGGGCCATTAGGGTCTCGGTGGTCTCTCTGCCGCCTAAAGCGCTCCTGTCGGGCGGGCGGTAGCTTCTCCAAGATCCTCTCTACATTTGAGTTGGCGTATAGTTCATGCCTACCCTTTTCCCTCTGCGCTCCCAGCATCCCTACCAGGGACTGCACTCTGATGGACAGGTCGTCCAGTGCTCGATTGTCTGTTGCTGGGGGTAGGCGGTCGATGTGCCTGATCTCCTGGATCACGTAATCCCATATACGTCCATATCTCTGGTCCAACGCTACCAGCGCTGCGGTGTATGGGGTCGTGGAAGTGGCGTAGGCGAGCGCTATGTTGTGCGCGCGGGGTACCTTTAAATGCTTCAGTAGTATCGCGTATTTATGGCGTTCATCAATGACATCCACCAACATTGTCTCCAGACACATGCGGAGCTCCGTATACTGGGCCCGGTTCTCCTGGGTGAAGTCTGGTACCATAGGTGTGCCAATGTATGACGCGGATTGTTGATACATCGGCGAGCGTTGGGGGAGAGGCCTCCTAGGCGAGTCTCCTCCTGCTCCTTGGCGTGGGCTGGTACCGGCTGTGTACCATGGCCCGCTGGTCCAGGTGCTGTTCCTCGGTGCGGGTCGTGCGTCGTGCTCACCCGTGAATAGCGTCGGGGGTCTGTAGCGCAGCTCCGCGGGGGTATAGCCTGGGCTGTACTGGACCTCCTGGTCCGGTAGAGTACTGTGCTGTCGTCGGGCGTGGTTCTCCTCCTCTTCCTCTTCGTCTTCCGTTAGGTCATCCAGGGCTTGTAGTCTCTGATTTAGCCTCTCCGCAGTGTATGCTGCTCCTTCCCGGTGGCTGGGTCTCGCTTGGACCGGTTGGGGAAGGGGGTCTGCGGGGGGTATAGACCTCGTCTGTTGGTCAAGTTCAGGGTCGCTTACTCGGCTAGGGGATGCCGCCCTGGAGTGATGTCTAGACGAGTTCCTGGAGCCTCTTGTGGAGGGAGGGGGTGTTGTCCTTCTGATCAGCTGTTCTATTAGTTGCGCTTGTGCTCTGTCGCGCTCGGCTTCGCGCTTGGTGAGATCCGATTCTCTCTGGGCACCGGTGGCGGCGCGCTGGGCGTCGGCCCGGTCTCTTGCCATATGCTCTTCCATCTGAATGCGTCTTATTTCCAGGCGTATGTGCTCTTCTTCGCTCCGTTGCTGTATCTGCAATCGATCGCGTTCACCCTGGAGTCTATCGCGTTCGGTAGAGGCTTTCAGGCTGACGAGGAATGCCTGCTGTAGTGTCCTCTCTGCCTCGCTGGGAGAAGACGGTTGTATAGGGGAGCCGTCCCTTGGGGTACTCCGTGCGGAGTCTTGGAGCTCTATCTCCACGGTGCTCTCCTCATCTTCTTCCGTGCCGAGTTCTCTCTCGGTAGTGTTGTCTTCCTCCCGGGACTCGTCGGGGACTACTTCTTCGGTATTGGCGGGGTGTAAAGTCATGTCTGGTTCCCCCTGGTCCCCACCGTGAGCTTGGTCAGTTACATTAGAACCCATAGGGGCCTCTATGGTCGGGGTAGCCTGGTCGTTAGGGTTAGACATAATTTTACTTTCTAGTTTTACCGCGTTTACTGTTGGTAGAAGACTAGGTTGTTGACTGACAGCGTAAGCCTCTAGGTACTGAGGGAGCTGTCGTTTGCGCCGCGGGCGTTGTTGGTTAGGAGGATCGTTTCGTGGAGTGTTCATCATAGGCCATTTTAATATTAATAACACTATATTAATATTACACTGATTACCCTCCGGCTCGAAGGACCAATTGTAACTGAGGGGTACAATTCCCTGACTGTATGGTTAGATATGATACTTACTACCACTACCTATTGTACTTTAGACTCTGGCCACCCAGTACTAGGTATGAATATGTTGAACACTCCCACCTGATAAACGGATCCAACACAAATGTACCAAATCGAAAGTTTGAGTTTTAATACATAGCAAAAGGTATGTACAACGATCACTTAATTACATTTATGATTTGAAATAGTATGCACTTTTATGGCAAATGAGTATTCGTAGGTAGATCAATATCGAATGTCCAATCTCTGATTGCGCAGGAAGCAAATATACAACCTGGAATATTTAGGGAACAATAGCGATGATACTTGAATGATTATATAGCTGGATACACTAGGGGAAGGTTCCGACTGCTTGTAGGACAGCTGGAGGGGGGGGGGGGGGGTTAGAGAGTCACTGGCTGGATCCCGTCTGGCCGAGGGTATCTTGGGAGAGTCCACAGTTGTGCGACACGGTGCCCAACGATCCTCGATCCACAGATGAATGCAGTTGGACCCTCTGTGGCCGGCGTCCTCCGGTCCACGACGGAGAGACGTGAGGCGACCTCACTGTGCAGAGCGCCGTCTCACCTGTCGTCCTCTCCGGGGGGGGGTATTTCCAACACACCGCAGTGTTGGCCTTTATCCATAGAATAATCAAAGTACTCAAAGCATAATCCAAGCCGGGGAAGGCTAGCCGTCGTCGGTAGAATAATCCAATATACAGGTCCACTCGCTCTTTGGCCTGGAGCTCCTCGGGTGCAGCTTCACGTGGGGTCAACCACCCTGGATAAGCGTCCAGCTGATGCCCGAAACGATGGGGGTGCTGATTACTATAGAACTCTTACCGCACGAGGCACTATATATGAATAGACTATTATTAGCTTAATAGAATACGTCCAACTCGACGATATAGTGCCAAATATGACTATTCAAATATTAATATACACGATGTCTCAATGCCGATACTGGGCCGAATTGGCCTTACTGCCCACACGTGGTTCGCGGGGAGGCTCTTGCGTCTGTCACTCTGTTGGAGGGTAAGGAACTGGACTAAAAGAAAGTTCTACTTTAATAGCGCAGTATATATACGCACTATGAACAAATAGTACCATTAGTGGTGCGGTAGACATATTCCTACGCGGAACTAGGACTTGTCCATACATGTTGAGCGGTACGATTGAACTTGGTCTGAGGGGTATGGCGACCTGGCACCAAGGTCTCGTCCAATGGTAGAATGGAGACTATTATGGGATGTTCAGTAGACTAGAAGGGATATTCAATGCATATTGTACAAGGAATATACAAGGGATATCAGGGGATATACAAATACAATTAAATATATATATATAAATAAATATATATATTCGGTTTAATCTGATCCTTCAGAACAATAATGTATAATGTTATTTTGCGTTTGTAACGTCATAACATCAGTGGAGGCTGCTGACTGATTAATAATAAGCTCTCTTTATTTCGCGGAGCATAATGTATAATGTTATTTCGCGTTTGTAACGTCATAATATCAGTCATAAACCAACTACCAGATTCACTCGTCACTGTACATCAGTGGAGGCTGCGTAACTGACTGATTAACTAGAAACTGCACATTGAGGGGGTTTGTTATGACGTTACAAATGCGAAATAACATTATACATTATGCTCCGCAAAATAACATTATACATTATGCTCCGCGCTTCATTCATTTGATTTGGGACCTCTGCCGCGCTCGCGGCAAAAGGGGAGGGCGGTCACGTGGCTGTGTGGCCAATCAGAGAAACGCTGAACGAAAAGCTGAACACAAGTTGGTTGCCTTTAATATTCACGCCATCCGGACACATGCAATTTGAAATATGATTATAGAATATAGAATATAGAATGGTTATGCGATTAAAATGTGATTAATTAGATTAATTAATTACAAATCCTGTAATTAATTAGATAAATTATTTTAATCACCTGACAGCACACATTTTTATATATTTTTATTAGGGCTGTCAAAGTTAATGCTTTAACTTTGGAGATTAATTTAAATTATTTAAAGCATTAAAATAAATTAATCTAGATTAATCTATGGAGTGAAAAATCTTCAATCTTAGCGCTGCGGATATAAGAAAGAGGTCTAGCTGAGTCAATGTTGATGGTTTTGTTGAACATTTGTATTTCACAGGAGAGAAACTGTATTCAAAGAAAGCTATTAAAATAGTATTTGAATCTAAATATACTTTCTTTGTGTTGATTTTACATTAATTCCATGATTTTACTCAAGTAAATATCTGTTACAAGCTTCGGTCTTAAGTAGAAAAATGCTATTTTTAATC
>NC_140168.1:103577257-103589757 GCF_963971535.1 Notolepis coatsorum | reverse complement strand
AACGTTAGCATAGACAGCTTACCTAACGTTAACGCTTGTAGAATAGACACAATGAGAGGTAACGTTAGCTTTAGCAGAATAGACACAACGAGAGTCTCGTTAATGTTGTTATTGATTGATTGATTGATTGAAAACTGTGTTTTACTCTGGCTTGCGCCTAGCTCACGGAAATAGCTGTACACCAGCAGCCCCGCCTCCCCACACAGAGACAAACTGAGTACTTTATTTTAGTACCTGCAGTGGAAAAGAAACGAAGTACCAGGTACCTAAAGCGAGTAGAGTAGAGTAGGGTAGAGTCGAGTAGGTATAGTGAAAAATCAACATGCACTTTTACTTGAGGCAGCTGAACTGGTACTAATTAAGAACTATTTCAGTGTTGATAGAGATTTTTACCTGCAGATCAAATGAACTGCCATGGGAACCACAATGGCTCCTAACTATGCAAACTTGTACGTTGGACTGTTTGAAATGACAAATATTCTAGATAGTACAGAGAACCCATACCTGCAATACATCAAATATTGGAAACGATATATAGATGATGTTCTATTTTTGTGGACGGGATCAACAGAACTACTTATAGAATTCACAGGCTGGTTAAACAGCAAAAGTGAATCTCTTACTTTTAACCTGGAATATAACAACCACACTGTCAACTTCTTAGATATATGTATCACAAAAGAAAATGGCAAATTAGTGACAGATCTCTTTAGAAAACCTACAGATAGGAACAACCTTTTACACATGGAGAGCTACCATCCACAATATGTGAAAGAAGCTACAGTATTCCAATAGGACAGTTCCATAGATTGCAAAGAATCTGTGACACAAAAGAACGATTTGACAACCAAGTTGAGGTAATGAAATCACGTTTTAAACAAAGAGGATATGAAGATGAATGCATAGACAGGGCCCTTCAGAAAGTAAAAACAAAAACACAAGGGGGTAGAAAGACAAAAAGAAAGCCATCAGCTGTCTGTGTTCTTAATTATACTGATAGATCACATGAAATAAAACATTCTATCAAGAAATACTGGCATATCCTCTCAAGTGATCCTAATGTAGGCCACTTATTTGATTCTCCACCAATAATTACTTACCGTAGAGGAAAGAATTTGAAAGACAAACTTGTACATGCAGACTGTTTATTTGAAAGATCAAGCAGCATGCCATCTCTGCATGATGGCAACCACAAGTGTGGACGATGTGCACAATGTAATTGTACCACTAGAAGTAAGACTTTCTCACACCCTCTTACAGGGAAAATCTATAAAATTCGTGGAGTTATAACATGCTCAACAACTGGGGTCATTTATCTAATAAAATGCAGCTGCTCCAAAGCCTATGTCGGAATGACAACAAGAGCACTAAAAACACGAATATCTGAACACCGTTCAGCTATTCGTAATAATAATCCAGATAGCCCTATAGCCATCCACTTTAAAGATGCCAACCATCCAATCACAGCTTTCAGTTACTGTGGTATTGAAAAAGTGGTCCTTTCTAGACGTGGGGGGGATCTGAAACAGATGCTTCTCAAGAGAGAAGCCTATTGGATAACGGAACTTCAAACATTTGGGACCACCTTTGGACTCAATGATGAACTGGATTTAAGTGTGTGTTTGTAAACTGTTCCACTGAATCCCATTGATGATGGTTTAATGTTTCACAATGATTCGGTCATATTGCTGTATATTAAATATGCTAAATTATATTGTGTTGTAAATATGACTGTTCGATGTTTCAAAAAATGTTTTGTTCTGAGGTTGAATTATTGCATTTCTAACTCTGTCTCTCTTTTTGCTGCAGTACCCAGTGGGGCTGCAAGCTCAACCAATTGGTTTATTGACAGGAAGGCACAGGTGCTCCCTGTTATGCAATCAACCAAAACAGACCTTGGAATTGTATAAAATGAATGTGAGACCTCATTGTTTCATGCCACTGTCCTGATGAAGGCTGAATAGCCGAAACGTTGACGACAATAAAAGCAGAGAATAAAAGTGAGTGCGGGAATTGTAAATTTTTTCATCTAGAGTCGAGTAGGTACCATGCAATGGAAAAGAGGCATTAGTCAGGGGAGTGTCATGGTTTCTCCATAGAGCTCCATTATACCTTTAGTCAGGGGAGTGTCATGATTTCTCCATAGAGCTCCATTATACTTTTAGTCAGGGGAGTGTCATGGTTTCTCCATAGAGCTCCATTATACTGTTAGTCAGGGGAGTGTCATGGTTTCTCCATAGAGCTCCATTATACTTTTAGTCAGGGGAGTGTCATGGTTTCTCCATAGAGCTCCATTATACTTTCAGTCAGGGGAGTGCCATGGTTTCTCCATCGAGCTACATTATACTTTTAGTCAGGGGAGTGCCATGGTTTCTCCATAGAGCCCCATTATACTGTTAGTCAGGGGAGTGTCCTGGTTTCTCCATAGAGCTCCATTATACTTTTAGTCAGGGGAGTGTCATGGTTTCTCCATATAGCTCCATTATACTTTTAGTCAGGGGAGTGTCATGGTTTCTCCATAGAGCTCCATTATACTTTTAGTCAGGGGAGTGTCATGGTTTCTCCATAGAGCTCCATTATACGTTTAGTCAGGCGAGTGTCATGGTTTCTCCATAGAGCTCTGTTATACTTTTAGTCAGGGGAGTGTCATGGTTTCTCCATAGAGCCCCCATTATACTTTTAGTCAGGGGAGTGTCATGGTTTCTCCATAGAGCTCCATTATACTTTTAGTCAGGGGAGTGCCATGGTTTCTCCATAGAGCTCTGTTATACTTTTAGTCAGGGGAGTGTCATGGTTTCTGCATAGAGCTCCATTATACTTTTAGTCAGGGGAGTGTCATGGTTTCTCCATAGAGCCCCCATTATACCTTTAGTCAGGGGAGTGTCATGGTTTCTCCATAGAGCTCCATTATACCTTTAGTCAGAGGAGTGTCATGGTTTCTCCATAGAGCTCCATTATACTTTTAGTCAGGGGAGTGTCATGGTTTCTCCATAGAGCTCTGTTATACTTTTAGTCAGGGGAGTGTCATGGTTTCTCCATAGAGCTCCCATTATACTTTTAGTCAGGGGAGTGTCATGGTTTCTCCATAGAGCTCCATTATACTTTTAGTCAGGGGAGTGCCATGGTTTCTCCATGGAGCTCTGTTATACTTTTAGTCAGGGGAGTGTCATGGTTTCTGCATAGAGCTCCATTATACTTTTAGTCAGGGGAGTGTCATGGTTTCTCCATAGAGCTCCATTATACCTTTAGTCAGGGGAGTGTCATGGTTTCTCCATAGAGCTCCATTATACCTTTAGTCAGGGGAGTGTCATGGTTTCTCCATAGAGCTCCATTATACTTTTAGTCAGGGGAGTGTCATGGTTTCTCCATAGAGCTCCATTATACTTTTAGTCAGGGGAGTGTCATGGTTTCTCCATAGAGCTCTGTTATACTTTTTTAGCGCAGCAGCTCACGCAGGTAGGGGGCAACTTAGTCACGTGACTCAGTTGGTGTTGCTGATTGTCCCGAACATGGTATGTTTGTAAACAGCGAACAGGTCTATAGTACTTTATACAATGGCATGCACATTTCTTGATTCTGATTGGCTGAAACACTTGTGTCAGACGTTGTTATTTCTCATAACACACTCCACGTGATCCCAGAACCCGCCCACAACCTAATTACTTTGTTTCCGAATCACTCCGCCGTTCATTCTTTTACAGAATGAAACCAAGATGGCGGACAATAATCTTTATGAATGGATGTATTGATTCAGTCATAACGTCTCATTCAAAATAGATAATAAATAAATTGGGGGGGGGGGGGGGGGAGTGGCCACTGGCAGTTGCAGAATCCGACTCCTCTCGGGTGAACACGCAGACACTCTATAAGCCTACCCAGCATGTAATAGAACTCAACTCGTTATTATCGGCGCATAGATTGCAGAGATACGGGAACGTTTTGATTATATTTAAAAGGCTTTGACATTGTAAAACGAAACAAGTGGAGTTTCGAAGCTGTAAGCAGAATACAAGTCACAGGAACACCCACGATATAGTGTTCTTCCCCCTTCCTACTGCCTATAAGAAAGAATTAAAAACACATTGCAAGGAGAACAGAGGTTATTTGTTTCACGTGATTTAAAAAACGCTGTATTAAAAGAACCAATATAAGGATCCACACAAGCTTTCTACTGTGGGTACATCTTGGCGTCCCGCAACTATTCACCAAAAATGCTTAGAAAAGGAAAACCGACGGTTGTTATTTTGTATATAATACACTCCATGTGACCCCAGAACCTCAATGTAAATAAACCATAATCACCCTACAAAAACAGTACTGTATTTGTAAATCTGGTATGTCATAAATGTGTAGATGTAGCAGTACTGTCTATCTGTATGTCATGTATGTATGTCATAAATGTTATGATGAATTGAAAATGGGGGACCCTGATGTAAACAAGACGAAAGTCTTTCTCTGGTCTGCATCCCCTTAACAATTGTGTGTATTGAGCCGTACTGTATTGTACCCATTCTGCAATCTGTTAATACAAATTTCAATCAATCAATCATTCATTCCAATAACAACCGCTAACTTCACTGTTAGATGGCATGCTTTGAAGCAACCTATGTATAGATGTAGCACTGTCTATCTGTAATAACATTTTCAATCAATCAATCAATCAATCCAATAACAACCGCTAACTTCACTGTTAGATGGCATGCTTTGAAACACCGCACCTCCCAGCTGCTTCTAGACACGGAGGCAATTTATTAATTTTTTTTGCCTACTTTTTCTGCGGATTATTGTGAGGATTCGCTTGTCCCTGGACCTTTTTCCCTGTCTACTCTCCTCAACAGCCCCCACCCTTGCGAGGACTTTTCCCTGTCTCCTACTCTTCACCAGCCCCCACCTTTGGACATTCTTGTTCCTCTACCTTCACGCACCTGTTGGGAGTTTGCGATCAGCTCGGGAGAGTACTTAGGTTGCATACTCCCCTCCAATCCTTGTCGGGTCGTTCTGTGTTCTGTACGCTGGTTCTGTACGTTACCATCTACTGCCGTTTCCTGGAGTGGGACATCGTCTTCGCTCTCTATACTTCCACGGGAAGATCCCTTTGTTCTCACTCCATACGTCGTGCCATCTTGTTGCTACCATCACCTGCCGCGTCTCCGGCGTGAGACGACATGCCAGCCATCACCACCTGTCGCCGTGTGCCTGGAGTGGGACACCGCCTTCGCTCTCTAATTCTCTACGGGAGGACTCCAGTGTTCCCACTCCAGACGTCAACCCGGCGCGCCATCGCTCCCTATTCCACGGGGGGATGGCGTGTTCTCCCTCGGACCCCGGCTCGCCATCGCTCCCTATTCCACGGGGGGATGGCGTGTTCTCCCTCGGACCCCGGCTCACCATCGCTCCCTATTCCACGGGGGGATGGCGTGTTCTCGCCCCGGTCCCCTGGGACCCCCTTTGTTCTGTGCTGCCCGTCTGCAGCATCCGAGGAGGAGGAGGAGGATTCCTTTCTGAGCAGCAGAGCCCTACTCGGTGTAGGGACGGAAGAGGATCCCCGTGCCCGGCCTCCGCCGTCGGGCCCCGGTCCCCGTGCCCGGCCTCCGCCATCGGGCCCCTGTGCCCGGCCTCCGCCGTTGGATTCCTGTCCCCGTCCCCAGCCCCTCTCTCCGGGCCTCTGTCCCTGTCTCTAGCCCGCCTCTCCGGGCCTCTGTCCCTGTCCCCCTCTCCAGTGCCCCTGGTCCCTTAGCCTGTTCGCCCGTTAAAGGCACAGTGCCGCAGTTTTCATATTTCATGGACTCTAGTGTTTTTTGTGTTCTCCCTTAAAGGGACTGTGCCGCTTTTTGTTATATAATAAATATTGCCCTGTTTTGGCTTACTCTCATACCTGTCTTGTGTTGTGCTATTGGGGTCGGTTTCAAAGCATAACAATTATGCTTCAATTACTGTGTGTTTATTGTATAGCAATAAGGTTGGATGAATTCGGCAATTGTATAAAAGACATTACACCACTTGTAGTCGTGTGTTATAAGAATTAGAGCATGCCTAGGGGGTCTAACGACCCTCCGCTGCACGTCGGGCCTAACAACCACCCCTAGGCATGATCTAATTCTTATAACTCATTCCTGCGGGTGATGTAATGCTTAAACATACAACTATTAGGTAGCTACTATACAATAAATAAAGTACGGGTAAATTATGTTTTAAAATGACATTATAATGTTCATTCTTCATTTGAAATTAGTGTTGTGTGGGTTTTGTCCGCACGTAAGGTTTTAATTTTTTTAATTTGGTTCATCTTCCCACATAGTATATTAGGATGAATAGGTTGCCATTCTATATTGGTGAGAAACAGACACACATGTTAGGCTCATAACAATATGACTTTTACTATTTTGTATTATTTTAGATATTTCAAGTTTCTGGTTTTGATTGTACTTTCATTGATCACTTGTGATGAGGTGGAAATTAATGGCGACGATCAGTGAAACTGGGTTTTGCTGACTGTTGCAAAACGACAGCTAGTATCATCAGTTAGAGTGATTGCCATCCATTTAATAACCTTGTAATTGATATAAGAGAATGTGTAATTTAGCTATTGCAAGAAACTATTGCGAAACAAAACAGTAAAGTGATATTGTTATGAGTGTAAAATGCTTGTGTCTGCTTTTCACCAATATAGAGAGGTCGTACCATCATGTCAGTGACCTTTCCTTTGGATGCCTGGTGTAAAAATGATATGAAAAAGTGGGTTCATCTGTCTTTGTTTTCAATTCAGGAGTTATGAAAATCTGCGTAGACATCAATTCAAGATGGCTGCCAAACGAACCCCACGGGACATTAGTTGACCTTGGCAACATGAAGAAATCTCAACTAGACACCATTAGGGTCTTAAAAAGGGTCATGGGAACCTATTTCTCTTACCAGACTAACAGTCCCAAAGCTTTCCAGAAGCAGCAAGTGTGACTGAAAATATGTAAAAATGTTCTTCATAAAAAATGCTAGCACCTAGATGTTAATAAGTAAGGTTTTTATTTCTCTAAAATATTATGAGACCCTTTTTTATTTCCCCACTCAGCTCCATGGATGTGGTGTCGTAACCGCAATAAACGCCAGCCATCCGTTTGAGAGTTGGTTATTGATTAAGCTTGAGACACTATACAGTTGAATTGACAAGTAGCAGCTTTTATCCAAAGCGCTTTACAATTTTGTTCCTCACATTTTACCCGTTCTCTCTCTCTCTCTCTCTCTCTCTCTCTCTCTCTCTCTCTCTCTCTCTCTCTCTCTCTCTCTCTCTCTCTCTCTCTCTCTCTCTCTCTCTCTCTCTCTCTCTCTCTCTCTCTCTCTCTATATCTCTCTCTCTCTCTCTCTCTCTCTCTCTCTCTCTCTCTCTCTCTCTCTCTCTCTCTCTCTCTCCGTGTCCTGCCTTGGGTGTGGGTGACAGGGTGTGAGTCAACACCACACTGAGAAGGGGTGGAGTGGGACTGGGCGAATTGTTATGCACTTTGGATAAAAGCTGCTCTGTAAAGGCAGCCATTTACCAAAACCACCGGACAAAACCACAGGCACAGACGGTCAATAAGAAGCAGTCAACACACACACTCTCAAAACCACAGGCACTTTGAGACGGTCAATAAGAAACAGTAAACACACACACTCTGAAAAGCGTCTGTGGTGCTGGGACTAAAGCCCCTCATCTCATGTAAGACCTTTTTCAAAGACGTTGCAAACTCCCTTCTCTCTGCTTTTATTCAGAGAAAGCAGGACAGATCGAAGACTTGCCGATTGTCAACCAGGAACACGACAAGAAGCCAGGGCCAGAGCCGACTCTACTCCCTCAGAAGGCTGAGATCCTTCAAAGCCTTGCTAAGCTCCAGGCCATCAGGGACAACCTTTCCCACCCACTACACACAGACTTGGCTGACAGGGGGAGCATGTTGAGTGCTAGACATAAGACTCCAGAGATGTACTGTAGCACTGAATCGGCACAGGAAGTCCTTCATTCCGACAGCCATCAGACTTTATAATGCGTCACTGAGCCTCACTGTTATGGTTTGAAACCGACCCCAATCGCACAACACAAGACAGGTATTAGAGTTAGCCAAAACAGGGCAAAATTTATTAAATAACAAAAAGCGGCACAGTCCCTTTAAGGGAGAACACAAAAAACACAAGAGTCCATGAAATACGAAACTGCGGCACTGTGCCTTTAACAGGCGAACAGGCTAAGGGACCAGGGCTAAGGGCCACGGCTAAAGGCCAGGGCTAAGTGTCAGGGCCAGGACCAGAGCTAGTGTCAGGGCTAAGTGTCAGGGCCAGGACCGCTTACAGGGATGAGGACAGGGTTACGACGGCGGAGGCCTGGCACGGGGACAGGGGCCCGACGGCGGAGGCCTGGCACGGGGACAGGGACCCGACAGCGGAGGCCGGGCACGGAGATCCTCCTCCCGTCCCTACACCGAGTAGGGCTCTGCTGCTCAGGAAGGAATCCTCCTCCTCCTCCTCGGATGCTGCAGACGGGCAGCGCGGAACAAAGGGGGTCCGAGGGGAAACGGGATGGGCACACACCATCCTCCCGTGGAATACTAGGGAGTGACGGCGAGCCTGGGTCCAAGGGGAAACGGGATGGGCAAACGCCATCCTCCCGTGGAATACTAGGGAGCGACGGCGAGCCTGGGTCCGAGGGGAACGGGATGAGCACACGCCATCCTCCCGTGGAATAATAGGGAGCGACGGCGAGCCTCACCCCAGGAACGAGGATCACGAAGAGACGCCTTCCTCTCGTGGAATCGGGAGCGATGGCGAGCCGGCTTGACGTCTGGAGTGGGAACACTGGAACCTCCCGTAGAGAATTAGAGAGCGAAGGCGGTGTCCCACTCCAGGCAAACGGCGACAGGTGGTGATGGCTGGCACGTCGTCTCATGCCGGAGACGCGGCAGGTGATGGTGATGTACAGAATACAGAACGAACACAGAGTCCAGAACACAGAACGACCCGACAAGGACTGGAGGGGAGTCTGCAACCTAAGTACTCTCCAGACCTGATTGCAAACTCCCAACGGGTGCGTGAAGGTAGAGGAACAAGAATGTCCAAGGGTGGGGGCTGGTGAAGAGAGTAGACAGGGAAAAAAGGTCCAGGGACAGGCGAATCCTCACAGTACCTCCCCCTCCACGGGAGCCACCGGGCGACCCAAAAATCAGACAGCGGGGCAGGGGACATGACAGAGCAACAAACAAAAAAAATGGGCCATGCTAGCAGGGGAAGCTACACCTAAAGTGGGGCTAGCAGAGGGACAGGGTAGCCACCAGGGCATTGCTAGCTACAGGGCCTATGCTAGCTGTAAAGCTACATTAGCATAGAGGCTGCGCTAGCTGCCGGAGCTAGGCTAGCAGACAGGGCTGGACCAGCATGAGAACAAGCTAGCTGAAAGGACAGTCCTAGCTGTGGGGAACAGGGTAGCTATCAGGGGAGCTAACGAGGCTAACAGGGGAGCTAACAGGGGAGCTAACAGGGGAGCTAACGAGGCTACCAGGGGAGCTAACAGGGGAGCTAACAGGGGAGCTAACAGGGGAGCTAACAGGGGAGCTAACAGGGGACTCTCTAATACACTGTCTGTGCTGGCTGGGGTCGTCGACTGGTCGGGTCGTACTGTTATGGTTTGAAACCGACCCCAATCGCACAACACAAGACAGGTATTAGAGTAAGCCAAAACAGGGCAAAATGTATTAAATAACAAAAAGCGGCACAGTCCCTTTAAGGGAGAACACAAAAAACACAAGAGTCCATGAAATACGAAACTGCGGCACTGTGCCTTTAACAGGCGAACAGGCTAAGGGACCAGGGCTAAGGGCCAGGGCTAAAGGCCAGGGCTAAGTGTCAGGGCCAGGACCAGAGCTAGTGTCAGGGCTTAGTGTCAGGGCCAGGACCGCTTACAGGGATGAGGACAGGGTTACGACGGCGGAGGCCTGGCACGGGGACAGGGGCCCGACGGCGGAGGCCTGGCACGGGGACAGGGACCCGACAGCGGAGGCCGGGCACGGAGATCCTCCTCCCGTCCCTACACCAAGTAGGGCTCTGCTGCTCAGGAAGGAATCCTCCTCCTCCTCCTCGGATGCTGCAGACGGGCAGCGCGGAACAAAGGGGGTCCGAGGGGAAACGGGATGGGCACACACCATCCTCCCGTGGAATACTAGGGAGTGACGGCGAGCCTGGGTCCGAGGGGAAACGGGATGGGCAAACGCCATCCTCCCGTGGAATACTAGGGAGCGATGGCGAGCCTGGGTCCGAGGGGAATGGGATGAGCACACGCCATCCTCCCGTGGAATAATAGGGAGCGACGGCGAGCCTCACCCCAGGAACGAGGATCACGAAGAGACGCCTTCCTCCCGTGGAATCGGGAGCGATGGCGAGCCGGCTTGACGTCTGGAGTGGGAACACTGGAACCTCCTGTAGAGAATTAGAGAGCGAAGGCGGTGTCCCACTCCAGACAAACGGCGACAGGTGGTGATGGCTGGCATGTCGTCTCACGCCGGACACGCGGCAGGTGATGGTGATGTACAGAATACAGAACGAACACAGAGTCCAGAACACAGAACGACCCGACAAGGACTGGAGGGGAGTCTGCAACCTAAGTACTCTCCAGACCTGATTGCAAACTCCCAACGGGTGCGTGAAGGTAGAGGAACAAGAATGTCCAAGGGCGGGGGCTGGTGAAGAGAGTAGACAGGGAAAAAAGGTCCAGGGACAGGTGAATCCTCACACTCACTGCATCACTGAGCACAGGGTGACGGTACTATCTTCCTGGACTCTTACTTTTAGACCGACATAGTACCATTTTACACTTACTGTATATTCTGGATATTTTTAATGTATATTTTATATTAGAATGTAACATAGTACATTTTATATTGGTATATTTTATATTAGAATGCAACATAGGAAATGTATCTCCCGGACCGTATTTTATTCGTAGGCTTATTTTTATTCTTATTCGTGACGTTTAGTTTTTGTCGACCTAAATGTTTACTGTTTCCTGTTTACTGATTTCTATAGTGCCACATTTCCCTCGGGATGAATCAAGTATTTCTATTCTATTCTATAAGATTCTATAAGATTCAACCAGGGAGAGTCTCCACACCAGCAGAATGCAGTGGTATCGCTCAGGAGATCCCTGCCCGCGCTGAGCAGAGACTGCAGACGTGACCCGCCACCCAGGGTCGTGACCCCGCCAGCCAGGGGGGTCGTGACCCTGCCACCAAGAGGGTGGTGACCCCGCCAGCCAGGGTCGTGACCCCGCCAGCCAGGGCCGTGACTCCGCCAGCCAGGGGGTTGTGACCCTGCCACCAAGAGGGTGGTGACCCTGCCACCCAGGGTTGTGACCCCGCCACTCAGGGTCGTGACCCCACCAGCCAGGGTTGTGACCCCGCCACTCAGGGTCGTGACCCCACCAGCCAGGGTCCTGACCCCACCACTCAGGGTCGTGACCAGGGGAGGAAACTAACTTTTTGGCTTACCAGCCAACTGGCGAGTATCTGATTTTTTTTACCAGACAAACTGATTTTTTACCAGCCAAAAAAAATCGCTAATTGTGATAATTACTTCTTTGTATGTCTTTGTCTAAATTGATTTTCAATCATAGTAATAATCACACCGTGTCTCTACTCTTTAAAATATTTATTAGCATAAAACATTAATAACAGTATCTACTCTTCACAATATTAGCATAACACATATTAACATGAAAGAGGGATCTATTCTGGACTGGGTTGGGCTGAACTGGGCAGTGAAAGATGCTGGGTTGGACTGGGTTGGGCAGTGAAAGAAAAAAACAGAAGTATGTTGTGAAGTGTATAGATAGATAGATGATGTAGCAGTACTGTCTATCTGTATGTCGTGTATGTCATATGTTATGATGAATTGAAAATGGGGGACCCTGATGTAAACAAGATGAAAGTCTTTCTCAGGTCTGCATCCCCTTAACAATTGTGTGTATTGAGCCGTACTGTATTGTACCCATTCTGCAATCTGTTAATAAAGTTTTCAATCAGTCAATCAAGTTAACTTTGAACCTCGGTTGTCAAGCCACGTCAATGTTGTGTATGCATCCGAGTGTTCACTGTGCCTTTAAGACGGCACGGTGGCCTTACGACAGTGCTGTGAAGTACCGTCAAGTGTTGTGGTAACGTCAGTTGGGTTGGTCTGCTGTTGTGCACTGGTTGAGCTAGCCCCTTTCGTGACTGCGATGTGCAAGCCAGGGGCTTTTGAGCATGAAATAAAATGTCTAACCTTACGTCGTAGTCCAGTGCGCAATAGACTAACATACACCTCTGTAATTTAAATGTGTCCTTGCCTTGGACTCGAGAGTTGTACTAGGGTTGTATGCAGTTCCCCGTTGCTCAGTCTGTCTGTTTTCCATCTTCTGTGTTTAACGTTATCTGTTTGCGAGTGCTTCCTTGACTGATGGCCAGTACCACGGGACTTTTATTCAACATTCTATATTTCCGCGGGTTGGC
>NC_140168.1:103534757-103567257 GCF_963971535.1 Notolepis coatsorum | reverse complement strand
TTTCCGATATCCCAGCTCTCCCTGCTCTCCCAGCTCTCCCAGCTCTCCCTGCTCTCCCTCCTCTCCCTGTTCTCCTCTGATGACACAGAAGACTTGTGTGATGAGTCCTCTGAAGAGGAAACTCAGTCTAATAGATCAAAAGAGGTCTCGCTGGAATGAGCATCCCCTCGCTCAGGGCAGAACAAGAGCACAATCCAATGTACAAGATCACCATGGAAACAGAGATATGAAGATATCGAATGTACAATAACACCATGGAAACAGAGATATGAGGATATCTAATGTACAAGACCACCATGGAAAACAGGAGATATGAAGATATCTAATGTGCAATAACACCATGGAAACAGAGATATAAAGATATCGAATGTACAATAACACCATGGAAACAGAGATATGAGGATATCTAATGTACAATAACACCATGGAAACAGAGATATGAAGATGTCTAATGTACAAGAACACCATGCATAACAGAGATATAAAGATATCTAATGTACAAGAACACCATGGAAAAATAGATATGAAGATATCTAATGTACAAGGTACCTAAATTGTACCTCATCCCATTTCTGCTTTGCACTATATAGTATTGTATATTAGTACACTGCATAGTATTGTATATTATATGGTAACTCAGTTACGTCCATTCTGCATCGAACATTGTACATATGTCTATACTGAACACTGTGACCTCATTTTCTACTTCTAATTTACATGCTATACTATGTTATTTGATACGTATCTTGTCTAGCACAGTCTCTGGAGCGTAACAGTAAGAAGCATTTTGTATGAAAGTATTCTGTACTTCTGTATGACAACTATTAAAGAAACTTGAAACTTGAAACTTGAACCATGGAAACAGAGATATGAAGATATCTAATGTACAATAACACAATGGAAACAGAGATATGAGGATATCTAATGTACAATAACACCATGGAAACAGAGATATGAGGATGTCTAATGTACAAGAACACCATGAATAACAGAGATATGAAGATATATAATGTACAAGAACACCATTGAATAACAGAGATATGAAGATATATAATGTACAAGAACACAATGGAAACAGATATATGAAGATATCGAATGTACAAGATCACCATGAAAACAGAGATATGATGATATCTAATGTACAAGAACACCATTGAATCAGAGATATGAAGATATCTAATGTACAATAACACCATGGAAACAGAGATATGAAGATATCTAATGTACAAGATCACCATGGAAACAGAGATATGAAGATATCTAATGTACAATAACACCATGGAAACAGAGATATGAAGATATCTAATGTCCAAGATCACCATGGAAACAGAGATATGAAGATATCCAATGTACAAGATCACCATGGAAACAGAGATATGAATATATCTAATGTACAAGAACACCATGGAAACAGAGATATGAGGATATCTAATGTACAAGATCACCATGGAAACAGAGATATGAAGATATCTAATGTACAATAACACCATGGAAACAGAGATATGAAGATATCTAATGTCCAAGATCACCATGGAAACAGAGATATGAAGATATCCAATGTACAAGATCACCATGGAAACAGAGATATGAATATATCTAATGTACAAGAACACCATGGAAACAGAGATATGAGGATATCTAATGTACAAGAACACCATGGAAACAGGAGATATGAGGATATCTAATGTACAATAACACCATGGAAACAGAGTTATAAAGATATCTAATGTACAAGACCACCATGGAAACAGAGATATGAAGATATCTAATGTACAAGATCACCATGGAAACAGAGATATGAATATATCTAATGTACAAGAACACCATGGAAACAGAGATATGAGGATATCTAATGTACAAGAACACCAAGGAAACAGAGATATGAGGATATCTAATGTACAAGAACACCATGAATAACAGAGATATAAAGATATCTAATGTCCAAGATCACCATGGAAACAGAGATATGAAGACATCTAATGTACAAGAACACCATGGAATCAGAGATATGAATATATCTAATGTACAATAACACCATGGAAACAGAGATATGAAGATATCTAATGTACAAGAACACCATGGAAACAGAGATATGAGGATGGAGGTCTACAGATGCATATGGTTTGATGACAAGAGGACCAGGGCTTTGCGACTGGAAACAGACCACTTGGCGTGTGACAACGTGACACACACACACATCACTTTCTTTTCACACTTGTACACGTTGTAAAATGTAGTTATATAAAAAACGATGTTTGTTCAGAAACTAAAAGGCTTGTTAATACTGGCTTCTCTCAACATACTGTGGGTTGGTTTGCTAACTACCTTAAAGACGGGACACAGTCTACCCAGTTCGACGTCTGACCTCTGGTGTCCTAACGGTATGCAATGGGGTCCCACAGGAGTCAGTGCTTGGCCCACTTTCATTTAATATTTATATAAATTGCCTGCAGGGGGAAAATGTGGCAAAAACATCTTTCCATTTTTATGCAGACGACACTATTATTTATTGCTGGGCAGCTTCCCTAAAAGAGGCATTTAAGCAACTGCAACATGCTTTTAACAGAGTGCTTTTAACAGAGTGCTTTTAACATAGTGGTTTTAACAGAGTGCTTTTACCAGCGTGATTTTAACAGAGTGCTTTTAACAGAGTGCTTTTGACAGAGTGCTTTTAACAGAGTGCTTTTAACAGCGTGATTTTAACAGAGTGCTTTTAACAGAGTGCTTTTAACATAGTGCTTTTAACAGAGTGCTTTTAACAGAGTGCTTTTAACAGCGTGCTTTTAACAGAGTGCTTTTAACATAGTGCTTTTAACAGAGTGCTTTTAACAGAGTGCTTTTAACAGCATGCTTTTAACAGAGTGCTTTTAACAGAGTGCTTTTAACATAGTGCTTTTAACAGAGTGCTTTTAACAGAGTGCTTTTAACAGAGTGCTTTTAACAGAGTGCTTTTAACAGAGTGCTTTTAACATAGTGCTTTTAACAGAGTGCTTTTAACAGCGTGCTTTTAACAGAGTGCTTTTAACAGAGTGCTTTTAACAGAGTGCTTTTAACAGCGTGCTTTTAACAGAGTGCTTTTAACAGCGTGCTTTTAACAGAGTGCTTTTAACATAGTGCTTTTAACAGAGTGCTTTTAACAGAGTGCTTTTAACAGTGTGCTTTTAACATAGTGCTTTTAACAGAGTGCTTTTAACAGAGTGCTTTTAACAGAGTGCTTTTAACAGCGTGCTTTTAACATAGTGCTTTTAACAGAGTGCTTTTAACAGCGTGCTTTTAACAGAGTGCTTTTAACAGAGTGCTTTTAACATAGTGCTTTTAACAGAGTGTTTTTAACAGAGTGCTTTTAACAGAGTGCTTTTAACATAGTGCTTTTAACAGAGTGCTTTTACCAGCGTGATTTTAACAGAGTGCTTTTAACAGAGTGCTTTTAACAGAGTGCTTTTAACAGAGTGCTTTTAACAGCGTGCTTTTAACAGCGTGCTTTTAACAGAGTGCTTTTAACAGAGTGCTTTTAACAGAGTGCTTTTAACAGCGTGCTTTTAACAGAGTGCTTTTAACAGAGTGCTTTTAACAGAGTGCTTTTAATGTAGTGCTTTTAACAGAGTGCTTTTAACAGAGTGCTTTTAACAGCGTGCTTTTAACAGAGTGCTTTTAACATAGTGCTTTTAACAGAGTGTTTTTACCAGCGTGATTTTAACAGAGTGCTTTTAACAGAGTGCTTTTAACAGAGTGCTTTTAACAGAGTGCTTTTAACAGAGTGCTTTTAACAGCGTGCTTTTAACATAGTGCTTTTAACAGAGTGCTTTTAACAGCGTGCTTTTAACAGAGTGCTTTTAACAGAGTGCTTTTAACATAGTGCTTTTAACAGAGTGTTTTTAACAGAGTGCTTTTAACAGAGTGCTTTTAACATAGTGCTTTTAACAGAGTGCTTTTACCAGCGTGATTTTAACAGAGTGCTTTTAACAGAGTGCTTTTAACAGAGTGCTTTTAACAGAGTGCTTTTAACAGCGTGCTTTTAACAGAGTGCTTTTAACAGAGTGCTTTTAACAGAGTGCTTTTAACAGAGTGCTTTTAACAGCGTGCTTTTAACAGAGTGCTTTTAACAGAGTGCTTTTAACAGAGTGCTTTTAATGTAGTGCTTTTAACAGAGTGCTTTTAACAGAGTGCTTTTAACAGCGTGCTTTTAACAGAGTGCTTTTAACATAGTGCTTTTAACAGAGTGTTTTTACCAGCGTGATTTTAACAGAGTGCTTTTAACAGAGTGCTTTTAACATAGTGCTTTTAACAGAGTGCTTTTAACAGCGTGCTTTTAACAGAGTGCTTTTAACAGAGTGCTTTTAACAGAGTGTTTTTACCAGCGTGATTTTAACAGAGTGCTTTTAACAGAGTGCTTTTAACATAGTGCTTTTAACAGAGTGCTTTTAACAGCGTGCTTTTAACAGAGTGCTTTTAACAGAGTGCTTTTATCAGAGTGCTTTTAACATAGTGCTTTTAACAGAGTGCTTTTAACAGAGTGCTTTTAACAGCATGCTTTTAACAGAGTGCTTTTAACATAGTGCTTTTAACAGAGTGCTTTCACCAGCGTGCTTTTAACAGAGTGCTTTTAACAGAGTGCTTTTAACATAGTGCTTTTAACAGAGTGCTTTTAACAGCGTGCTTTTAACAGAGTGCTTTTAACAGAGTGCTTTTAACAGAGTGCTTTTAACAGCGTGCTTTTAACAGAGTGCTTTTAACAGCGTGCTTTTAACAGAGTGCTTTTAACATAGTGCTTTTAACAGAGTGCTTTTAACATAGTGCTTTTAACAGAGTGCTTTTAACAGAGTGCTTTTAACATAGTGCTTTTAACAGAGTGCTTTTAACATAGTGCTTTTAACAGAGTGCTTTTAACATAGTGCTTTTAACAGAGTGCTTTTAACATAGTGCTTTTAACAGAGTGCTTTTAACATAGTGCTTTTAACAGAGTGCTTTTACCAGCGTGATTTTAACAGAGTGCTTTTTAACAGAGTGCTTTTAACAGAGTGCTTTTAACAGAGTGCTTTTAACAGCGTGCTTTTAACAGAGTGCTTTTAACAGAGGGCTCTTAACAGAGTTGTAACTGAGGGGTACAATTCCCTGACTGTATTAAAGAGTATGATATATTAAACCACTACTAGTTATGTACTTTAATTACTGGCCATACAGTACATGAATATATATGGTGAACACCCACACAAGAATACGGCATTGACACATAAAGTACTATTTAGAGGGTATTTATTATTATTAAGCAACGTTAGGTTACAGATTGAGAATTAAGCTTGCGCTTGTATGGCGAAGAACACACGTAAAGTCAGTCAAGAGCGTAAGTCAATGAGAATAGTATGAATACTAGGATGGGTCTAAACTGACGCCACCTGTGGTATAGCAATTACATAGGGCACACTAGTACCAGCTGGAGACACTGGGGGGTTCCCTCCGGGTGTAAGGCCGGCCGGGGTAGAGGAATGTTCGGGTACAAAGTCTGGGTCAACGAGGAATAACGAGGTTCCAGATACAGGAGCCAGTGCATGTACTCCCTTGATCAGTAGACAAAGCAACAGCTATAATCCAGTATGCTCGACAGCATGGAAGACAGCTAGCCAGCCTCTTCCTAGAGGCGGGCTCGAGTGATGATCCTCACGGCGGGTAGATCCCAAACGACAGTGGGGTCGACGGTTCTCTGCTCCAGCAGTCACGGTCCCAAAGCAATATAATCCAACCAGAAATGGTTCTGCAGTCGCCGGTGTAGGTTCTCCGGTGTACATATCCAACGGTTCTCGTCTAGGACTCCTCGGGTGGGGGCACGAGTTTAGGCCGCCCAGCCTGGATAAGTGCACTAGCTATATACACGACGAACCGGTGGTAATGCTGGTCACTGAAGAACTGTAGCCGCACGATACACTATAAATGATAGACTATTACTTCACATTAGAATAAGTCGAACTCAACGTTACTGCGTTAAACTCTGACACTTTAGCAATCTATTCGCACGCGGTTCTCAAGGCTCTATTTAGAGGCAAAGTTGCTCACTTCACTGCACGTTGTCTCGTGGTGAAGGCTTTACTAGTAATGAACTAATTGAACTACTTGATGAACTACTGCTGTTTACACCTGCGCCGTATTTATACTTAAGTGATAATCTAGTCCCAACCTGGTCACTTTGGTCCTGAAATCACTACACTGCCAAAGGCATGTTCCAACATGTCCCAAACTCGCCCACTGCACCTGTCTGAGTACGAGACTGCCTGGAGCCTGGGGGGGGTGTCCAATAGGAGAGCGTATATTACTCTGGTTTGTACGCAGGTAAAGGGATATTCCGTGTATATATACAAATAATATACAAGGGATATCAAACGATATACAAATATTATACAAGGGATATCAAACAATAAATATATATATTCGGTTTAATCTGACCCTTTGTAACAGCCGCCTCCTAATTAGTCCGCACCTAATTAGTTAAAGCGAAGACAGATTAATAGTCCTGTCAACTACTCAATGTCTGTTGTGGGGAGTAGGGCAATCTACAAAGTCAGTGGGTCATGATCGTCATCAGGGGAGTCAGGGAGCCTCGGCAACTCTATCAGCCTCGCCACGGGTCGGGTGTAGGTCCGTCCCTGGACAATAACTTCTGCCGCTCTGACCTTTCCGTCGGCACCAGTGATCACTTTGCTTACGCGGCCGGCCGGCCACGCAGCTCGGGGTAGTGACTGGTCTTTGAACGACTGTGTTCACTTTTAAGTTGTCCCTGTCCTTGACCCGCTTCTGACGGGCTGGAAGGGATGGTAGGGAGCTTAGGAGGAAGCGGGCCTGAGACTGGTTGATCTGTGCTTGGCTGTGTCTCCACATCCTCCGTCTGTTCCTCTTGTTCGGTCTGTACCCCATCTGAGGAGGGGGCGGTTCCGGCCGCCCAATCAAGAAGTCGCTTGGGGTGCTGGGTTCGAGGTCAGCTACGTCGCTTAGAGCGCAGCTGAGGGGGGTGGAGTTCGGAACTCCCTCTTCTTGGGCCCACGGTTCTTTCACAGGCCTCTCGTCTAATGTCAATAGCCTCTCAACGGGCTGTACGAGAGAGTGGCCGGTGTCGCTCACCTTTGTGTGCAGGCAGCGTGTAGACGTGGGTTGACTGTCAAGTCCGTAGAGGGGGCCCTGGAACGTCCACCCCAGTCGGGTCTGAACCGCGACTGGGCATCCTTTGGGTCCGATGTGGGCCGCCTCAATTGGGAGAATGAGGTCCGCGTGGTCGGAGCCTATGAGCAGGGTCGGTGTGGCGCCGTCGATAAGCGGTATAGGTAGTCTGCGTAGGTGCGCGTACTTCGCCATCAGCTGTGCGATGGGGTAGGTGTACTGTGACAGGCCTATGTCGTGGCTGGTGAAGACGTTGGTGATGCTATACTGCTTCTCGGGCTGCTCGATCGCTGCTATCTTGAAGGAGACATTTTCACCCTTTATGGTCTTCTGGTCTCTTCTAATGGTACGGATTGTCATTGTTCCTTTGGCACCCCGCAGGCCCAACTGGGCTGCGGCGGAAGCGAGGAGGAGAGTCTTTTCAGACCCATCGTCTAGGACGGCGTAAGTGTCCAGGACCTTGTCCTCGTAACTCAGGAGCACTCTGACCACTTTGATGAGCACTCGGGGGGTCCCGCTATGCTGGTCTATGTGGAGCACTCCTGTTGGTGGGTTGCCTTGGATCTTCTGTAGTGGTGCCGACTCGCGGTAGTCCGAGTAGCACCGTGACTCCCAGTGTCTGCTGTAGCAGTCAGGACACCAGGGGGCGGTCCTATGGATCTTCGGTAGTGGTGCCATCGCCTCGGCCTGATACATCACCGTGACGGGCCCACTTTGGTTTTCTGGCGGACGCTTGTTGATGTCGTGCAGGACCTCCAAGTGGGCGCCGTCGCACTTGCTGCATTTCTTCTTTAAACGGCACTCAGCTGCCATATGGCTGCGCGCGCAGCGGAAGCAGCGGCGGTTGGCTTTGATCCACTGACTCACCTCGTCAGTGGTCAGCTTCTTGAAAGTGTCACATTGATACAGCCGATGTTCCTTTTCACAGTACTGGCATTCAATCTTCCACTCCCCCTTGGTCGGGGGGTTGCTGTGGTTCTCGTGCTGCGGCACTGACTCGGCCTGGTGCATAACAGTCACTGACCGGCGGTTATCATTAGATCTCCGAGGTCCATCTCTTGGGCTTGGTCCACTCCACACGAACGTGTCCAGTCGTAGGCTTCTGACTTCCCTCGCGAGGAAGGCGGCCAGGTCTAGGAGGGATGGCTCGGGACCGTCGGGATCACGGTGGTCTCTTTGCCGCCGAAAGCGCTCTTGGCGGGCTGGAGGGAGCTTCTCTAGTATTCGTTCCACATTAGAGTTAGCATATAGTTCATATCTCCCTTTCTCCTTTTGGGACCCCAGCATCCCTACCAGGGACTGTACCTTGATATAGAGGTCATCCAATGCTCTATTGTCTTTGGCTGGGGGGAGGCGGTCGATATCTCTTATTTCTTGTATCACGTAGTCCCATATGCGTCCATAACGCTGGCCGAGGGCCACTAGAGCCGCGGAGTATGGGGTGCTTGAGTTGGAATATGCCAGCGCTATATTATGCACTCTGGGCACCTTGAGGTGCTTGAGGAGGATGGCATATTTGTACGACTCATCAGGGACGTCGGACATCATAGTCTCCAAGCACATCCGTAATTCCGTGTACTGTGCTCTGTCCTCGTGCGTAAAGTCTGGGAACGTCGGTGTGCCAAGGTACGATGCCATGGATGGCTGGCACATTGGTGAGCGTAGGGGAAGAGGCCTCCTGGGCGAGTCTCCCCGTACGTGTTGTCGTGGGTTGGTACTCGGTGGGTACCGGAGGCCGGGTACCCAGGTGCTGTTCCTCGGTGCTGACTGTACGTCAAACTCACCCGTGAGTTGGGTTGGGGGTTTGTAGCGCAGTGACTCGGGGCTGACGTCGGGGCTGTACTGGGCCTCCTGGTCCAGAGTACGTTGCTGCTGGTGGGCTTGACTTTCCTCCTCTTCCTCTTCCTCTTCTAGGTCCTGGAGTCTTCTAGTCAGTCTCTCGGCTACGTAGGCCGGTTCTTCCCGGTGGCTGGGTCTCATATGGACCGGTCGGGGAGGGGGGTCGGAGACGTAGACAGGATCCTCCTGTTGGCCGGGTCCCGGGTCGCTTCGTCGGGTAGGGGAGTCGGAGACGTAGACAGGATCCTCCTGTTGGCCGGGTCCCGGGTCGCTTCGTCGGGATAGGGGAGTCGGAGACGTAGACAGGATCCTCCTGTTGGCCGGGTCCCGGGTCGCTTCGTCGGGTAGGGGAAGGTGCCCTAGACCCTTGTCGTGATGATCTCCGGGAGCTCCGTGCGGAGAGAGGGGGTGTCGCCCTGGCAATCAATTGTTCTATCATCTGCGCCTGCAGCCGGTCGCGCTCTGCTTCGCGCTGGGCATGGGCGGCGTCGCGCTCTGCTTCGCGCTGGGCATTGGCGGCGTCGCGCTGTGCATTGGCGGCGTCGCGCTGTGCATTGGTGCGGTCTCTTTCAATGTTCTCTTCCGTCTGAAGGCGTCTCTCCTCCAGTCTTATGCGGTCGTCTTCGCTCCTTTGTTGCGCCTGGAAGCGCTCTCGTTCAGTTGCAGAGTGTTCGCGTTCACTAAGGGCTTGCGCTTGGAGTTGCACGTGAAGGCGCTCTCGTTCGTCGCGCTTGCTCGTCTGTTGAGCCTGAAGGCGCTCTCTTTCCATGGCAGAGTGTTCACGCTCACTAAGGGCTTGCGCTTGGAGTTGCGCGTGAAGGCGCTCTCGTTCCGCTGCAGATTGTTCGCGCTCGCTTGCTTGTTGCGCGTGGAGGCGCTCTCTTTCTGCTCTACATGCACCTCCGAGGCCTTGGATCAGTTATTCACCGCCGTCTGTCCGTGGTCCTGTCAACTGATCAACAGTATTAACAGACTGTTAACAGATTAACAGTCAACGCGGTTTCATTGCTGGGTTAAGTACTTCTATTCTATTCACATAATACGCCTACTTCACATATCTACTCCATTCACATATATGCCTACCACTTGTATCTATTGCTATGTCCGCCTACTACAATCTCATGAGCTGTCTAACGCCTGTCCCGTCTCCCTGTCTCCCTATGACTTGCTGTCCTGGAGTGTTGACCGGAGTGTTGGACGTCCCGTGACGAAGGCCGGGAGGTTGCGACCCCCTCTGCGTGCCCCCCTGTCTCCGGAGGTCTCGTAGTGGTGACCGGAGTGCCGGATGTCCCGCGATGATGTCGGGGAGTTCGCGACCCTCTCTGCGCCGCCCCCTATCTCCCTGTCTCCGGCTGTCCCTGAGCAACGACCGGAGTGTTAAATGTCCCTTGACTAAGACGGGGAGGATGTGACCCTCTTTGCGCCGCCCCTGTGCCTCAAATAGATTTGCTATCAGCTCTATCTTTAATCTTTCAAAATGTTCAGTTGCTATCGCTATTAGCTCTATCTTTAATTTTTCAAAATGTACAGTTGCTATTGCATGCACTCATCTGTGTTCCACTACACACATGAGTGCATGCTTACCAACTGTCCATCTGCAACACTACTATCACCAACATCTAAGAAGGGAGATCCCCCCTTGAATGGCCCTTCTAAGGTTTCTCTCCTCCACACTGCCTGTGGAGCTTTTTTCCCTATTGTTAGGTTTTAGTGAGTTTTTCCCTTACCTTCGCGTGGGGTATGTCTGGGAGTGCTTGCATTCTTTCATTTATTTGCATTCATCTAAAAATGTTTGGACCTTATGGTGTTCTTGTTCTGTTCTTGACTTATTGTTATGTTTTCTTCTTGACTTGTTTAAAGAAGATCTGTATGGCCCATGGGGACATTAACGTGTGTTGTCGGGCCCTATAAATAAATTTGATTTGATTTGATTTGATTTCCGTTGCGGAGTGTTCGCGCTCACTAAGCGGCTTTGCTTGAAGCCGGTCGCGTTCACCCTGAAGTCGGTCTCTTTCGGTGGAGGCTGCCAGTGTGGCGATCAAGGCTTGCGCCAGTATCTGGTCCGCCTGGCTGGGGGCTGACACTGACGGAGGTGATCGGCTTCTGACAGAGCTCGTTGGAGATCTGTTCTCCTGGCGCGCCCCGAGGTCTATCTCCTGGGCGCGCTTCTCTTCTCTTTGTTGTGTGTCGGGTTCTGTCCCTGGAGCGCTTTCGTTGTCTGGAGGTATAGTCATGTCATGTCCCACCTGGTCCCCCGCGTGAGCTGAGTCAGTTTGGTCTGAACCCACTGGGGTCTCTACTGGCAGGGTCGCCTGGTCGATAGGATTTGACATGCTTTGACTATCCGCTTTATCCGTATTTAACGTCTGTTTAGAGCTAGGTATTAGAACGACAGCGTATTCCTCCAGATAGGGAGGTGGCTGACGTTTGCGCTGCGGGCATTCTAGCTTGGGAGAGCCGCTTGGGGAGTGTTCACCGCTGGCCATGGTTAATATCAATATTATATTAAATATTACACTGATACCCTCCGGCTCGAAGGACCAATTCTAACTGAGGGGTACAATTCCCTGACTGTATTAAAGAGTATGATATATTAAACCACTACTAGTTATGTACTTTAATTACTGGCCATACAGTACATGAATATATATGGTGAACACCCACACAAGAATACGGCATTGACACATAAAGTACTATTTAGAGGGTATTTATTATTATTAAGCAACGTTAGGTTACAGATTGAGAATTAAGCTTGCGCTTGTATGGCGAAGAACACACGTAAAGTCAGTCAAGAGCGTACGTCAATGAGAATAGTATGAATACTAGGATGGGTCTAAACTGATGCCACCTGTGGTATAGCAATTACATAGGGCACACTAGTACCAGCTGGAGACACTGGGGGGTTCCCTCCGGGTGTAAGGCCGGCCGGGGTAGAGGAATGTCCGGGTACAAAGTCTGGGTCAATGAGGAATAACGAGGTTCCAGATACAGGAGCCAGTGCATGTACTCCCTTGATCAGTAGACAAAGCAACAGCTATAATCCAGTATGCTCGACAGCATGGAAGACAGCTAGCCAGCCTCTTCCTAGAGGCGGGCTCGAGTGATGATCCTCACAGGGGGGTTGATCCCAAACGACAGTGGGGTCGACGGTTCTCTGCTCCAGCAGTCACGGTCCCAAAGCAATATAATCCAACCAGAAATGGTTCTGCAGTTGCCGGTGTAGGTTCTCCGGTGTACATATCCAACGGTTCTCGTCTAGGACTCCTCGGGGTGGGGGCACGAGTTTAGGCCGCCCAGCCTGGATAAGTGCACTAGCTATATACACGACGAACCGGTGGTAATGCTGGTCACTGAAGAACTGTAGCCGCACGATACACTATAAATGATAGACTATTACTTCACATTAGAATAAGTCGAACTCAACGTTACTGCGTTAAACTCTGACACTTTAGCAATCTATTCGCACGCGGTTCTCAAGGCTCTATTTAGAGGCAAAGTTGATAACTTCACTGCACGTTGTCTCGTGGTGAAGGCTTTACTAGTATTGAACGAATTGAACTACTTGATGAACTACTGCTGTTTACACCTGCGCCGTATTTATACTTAAGTGATAATCTAGTCCCAACCTGGTCACTTTGGTCCTGAAATCACTACACTGCCAAAGGCATGTTCCACCATGTCCCAAACTCGCCCACTGCACCTGTCTGAGTACGAGACTGCCTGGAGCCTGGGGGGGGTGTCCAATAGGAGAGCGTATATTACTCTGGTTTGTACGCAGGTAAAGGGATATTCCGTGTATATATACAAATAATATACAAGGGATATCAAACGATATACAAATATTATACAAGGGATATCAAACAATAAATATATATATTCGGTTTAATCTGACCCTTTGTAACAAGAGTGCTTTTAACATAGTGCTTTTAACATAGTGCTTTTAACATAGGGCTTTTAACAGAGTGCTTTTAACAGAGTGCTTTTAACAGAGTGCTTTTAACAGAGGGCTGTTAACAGAGTGCTTTTAACAGAGTGCTTTTAACAGAGGGCTTTTAACATAGTGCTTTTAACAGAGTGCTTTTAACAGAGTGCTTTTAACAGAGGGCTTTTAACAGAGTGCTTTTAACAGAGTGCTTTTAACAGAGGGCTTTTAACAGAGTGCTTTTAACATAGGGCTTTCAACAGAGTGCTTTTAACAGAGTGCTTTTAACAGAGTGCTTTTAACAGAGTGCTTTTAACAGCGTGCTTTTAACAGAGTGCTTTTAACAGCGTGCTTTTAACAGAGTGCTTTTAACAGAGTGCTTTTAACAGAGGGCTGTTAACAGAGTGCTTTTAACAGAGTGCTTTTAACATTAACAGAGTGCTTTTAACAGAGTGCTTTTAACAGAGGGCTTTTAACAGAGTGCTTTTAACAGAGTGCTTTTAACAGAGGGCTGTTAACAGAGTGCTTTTAACAGAGTGCTTTTAACATAGTGCTTTTAACAGCGTGCTTTTAACAGAGGGCTTTTAACAGAGTGCTTTTAACAGAGTGCTTTTAACAGAGGGCTTTTAACAGAGTGCTTTTAACAGAGGGCTTATAACAGAGTGCTTTGAACAGAGGGCTTTTAACAGAGTGCTTTTAACAGCGTGCTTTTAACAGAGTGCTTTTAACAGAGGGCTTTTAACAGAGGGCTTTTAACAGAGTGCTTTTAACAGCGTGCTTTTAACAGAGTGCTTTTAACAGAGTGCTTTTAACAGAGTGCTTTTAACAGAGTGCTTTTAACAGAGTGCTTTTAACAGAGGGCTTTTAACAGAGTGCTTTTAACAGAGGGCTTTTAACAGAGTGCTTTTAACAGAGGGCTTTTAACAGTGCTTTTAACAGAGTGCTTTTAACATAGTGCTTTTAACAGAGTGCTTTTAACAGAGGGCTTTTAACATAGTGCTCTTAACAGAGTGCATTTAACAGAGGGCTTTTAACAGAGTGCTTTTAACAGAGGGATTTTAACAGAGGGCTTTTAACATAGTGCTTTTGACAGAGTGCTTTTAACAGAGTGCTTTTAACAGAGTGCTTTTAACAGAGTGATTTTAACAGAGGGCTTTTAACAGAGTGCTTTTAACAGAGGGCTTTTAACAGAGTGCTTTGAACAGAGGGCTTTTAACAGAGTGCTTTTAACAGCGTGCTTTTAACAGAGTGCTTTTAACAGAGGGCTTTTAACAGAGGGCTTTTAACAGAGTGCTTTTAACAGCGTGCTTTTAACAGAGTGCTTTTAACAGAGTGCTTTTAACAGAGTGCTTTTAACAGAGTGCTTTTAACAGAGTGCTTTTAACAGAGGGCTTTTAACAGAGTGCTTTTAACAGAGGGCTTTTAACAGAGTGCTTTTAACAGAGGGCTTTTAACAGTGCTTTTAACAGAGTGCTTTTAACATAGTGCTTTTAACAGAGTGCTTTTAACAGAGGGCTTTTAACAGAGTGCTCTTAACAGAGTGCTTTTAACAGAGGGCTTTTAACAGAGTGCTTTTAACAGAGGGATTTTAACAGAGGGCTTTTAACATAGTGCTTTTAACAGAGTGCTTTTAACAGAGTGCTTTTAACAGAGTGCTCTTAACAGAGTGCTTTTAACAGAGGGCTTTTAACAGAGTGCTTTTAACAGAGTGCTTTTAACAGAGTGCTTTTAACATAGTGCTCTTAACAGAGTGCAAGACAAATGTTATCAGTTAAAGCTTATTCTAAATGCTGAAAAAAACAAACTGAAGGTTTTCTCCAAGTATAGTAGAGGGATAAAGTCAAATCAGGGGATTGTTACAGCTACTGGTGAGCAAATTGAAGTAGTCTCCTCAAACAAATACTTGGGCTTTTTAATTGATGACCATCTCTGAAAAGGTTTAAACTTAAGTTGGGTTTTTATTTTAGGAACAATTCTTTTAAGCTAAACTAAGCATGGAAACGCTCACAGGCACAGCGAGAAATCTGTTTTGTTTTTGCAGAGTTTCCAATAGTGAGGAAAGGAGGGGGGGGGGGCTAAACCTGTCACTCTCTCTCCCGCTCCCTCTCTTTCTCTCTCTCTCTCTCTCTCTCTCTCTCTCTCTCTCTCTCTCTCTCTCTCTCTCTCTCTCTCTCTCTCTCTCTCTCTCTCTTCTCTCTCTCTCTCTCTCTCTCTCTCTCTCTCTCTCTCTCTCTCTCTCTCTCTCGTCTCTCTCTCTCTCTCTCTCTCTCTCTCTCTCTCTCTCTCGACGTTCAAGGATTTTAAGTAGCCAAACGTTACACTATAAAAACGAACAGGATAGTTGATGATAATAAACGTTTAACTTCCTTAGCTGAAATATTCTAAAATCATTAAGTCTGCCATAAGCCTTCTCCCTTTCTGTGTGTGTTAATGTGTGTGTGTGTGTTTATGTGTGTGTGTGTGTGTGTGTGTGTGTGTGTGTGTGTGTGTGTGTGTGTGTATGTGTGTGTGTGTGTGTGTGTGTGTGTGTGTGTGTGTGTGTGTGTGTGTGTGTTTATGTGTGTGTGTGTGTGTGTGTGTGTGTTTGTGTCTGTGCACGCTCACATCCCATCTCTAGTCGAATCCATCCGATAGATTACAGTAATTGCTGCTCCATTTTGTCCCTCTCTCTCTACACTGTAGATTTAAGTGGTACGCATAACTGTTGTGCGGAGAAGGTTAGTCTGGAGCCCTGGTGTCACAGTCTTCTATGATCACAACTCTCACAAATCACTCAATAATTGAGTGCACATTATTGAAGTTATTCCCTAGATTCTGTGGACCTCACCTCTGCGGCAGCAGGCTGAGAGTCTCTCGTGAAGGCAGGAGCCAGGAGAGCCGTGCACTGGGCAAGTGGATCTCTTTGTGAGTGGATGGATATGATCCTCTCCACGTCGCCCCCATACCTCAAATGGATCCGTTATCAGCTCTATTCTATTTTCAATCTTTAAAAAAATTTCTTATGTAACCCCAGTTGCTATTGCATGTACATATTTGTGTTTTATTACACATGTATATGTACATGCATACCAACTAGGGATGTCCGATATTATCGGCCTACCGATATTATTGGCCGATATTGGCATTAAAATGTGATATCGAAAAATATCGGTATCGGTTTAAAAAAAAAAAATTTAAACTTCATTTTTTTTTACATTTCTATAACCTTTATTTACCCAGGCAAGCAAGTAAGAACAAATTCTGATTTTATTTATTGTCAAAAGTATGCATAATGTTGTGTTAATTCCACGACAAGAGATATGTAATGTTAATTACCTGAAATTATTCATTTTTTTTGGGGGGGGGGGGGGGAACCCTGCATATATCGGTATCGGTTGATATCGGTATCGGAAATTAAGAGTTGGACAATATCGGTATATCGGTATCGGTAAAAAAGCCAATATCGAGCATCCCTAATATCAACTGTTTCACCTGTTTTATTCTCCACTAGGGATGCTCGATATTGACTTTTTTACCGATACCGATATACCGATATTGTCCGATATTTTACGTTTTATTTTGGATTTCATGGTGTTTTTGGTTTTGTTCTTGATTTATTGTGATGTTTCTTCTTGACTTGTCCAGCCCATGGGGACATTAACGTGTGTTGTCGGGCCTTACAAATACATTTAATTTGATTTTGATTTGATTTTGATTTGATTTTGATTTGATTTGATTTGATTTGATTTGATTTGATTTTGATTTGATTTTGATTTGATATGGTTCACTTACCTTGTGAGGACGCTGGATTCACCATCTGATGCTTTAAGATTAACGTTTCACCTGTTTCACCTGTTCACCTGCCCCGACGGACATGCAATAATAATGTTTATGATAATAAACGACTTATTTCCACTCAATGTGTATAGGCTGCGACCCATTTATCATTTCCCCCCAGTAGTAATTTATCTCTCCTATACTGTCTCGCTCCCTCTGCTCTCTGCAGTAGGCACTGGCAGCAGGCCTGCCGGGAGCTGTCCCTGGTGCTGAAAGAGCTGGCAGCAGGCCTGCCGGGAGCTGTCCCTGGTGCTGAAAGAGCTGGCAGCAGGCCTGCCGGGAGCTGTCCCCGGTGCTGAAAGAGCTGGCAGCAGGCCTGCCAGGAGCTGTCCCCGGTGCTGAATGAGCTGGCAGCAGGCCTGCCGGGAGCTGTCCCCGGTGCTGAAAGAGCTGGCAGCAGGCCTGTCGGGAGCTGTCCCTGGTGCTGAAAGAGCTGGCAGCAGGCCTGCCGGGAGCTGTCCCTGGTGCTGAAAGAGCTGGAAGTCTCAAATCTAAGCCAATTCATTGTAAACGAGTACGGCAGCAGTGGTTCCAGACACGTTTCACTCCCATGCTAAATATATAATATGGCATTGCCTTTGTTGTTATTTAA
This sequence comes from Notolepis coatsorum, assembly GCF_963971535.1. Taxonomy (NCBI): domain Eukaryota; kingdom Metazoa; phylum Chordata; class Actinopteri; order Aulopiformes; family Paralepididae; genus Notolepis; species Notolepis coatsorum. Next base: position 103,549,945 of record NC_140168.1, on the reverse strand, counting down.
TCATTGTTATTTAATTGAGGGAGGGAAGTTGTTTGTACTGTATGTCTGCTAATACATAACACAATGGTATTTAATGCAGACTAGTAGTTTGTACGTAACACAGTGCTATTCAATGTAGACTAGTAGTTGACTTGATACATAACAGTGATATTTAATGCAGACTAGTAGTCGGTACATAACAGTGCTATTTAATGTAGTCGTTTTTTTAAACGTTTTTTTTGTACTCAGTTTATTTGATCAGGGACAGTGCATATCAATCAACAGTTATACATTTATAAATGAATACAAAAAAAATAAAAAATTTAAATATGCCAACATTAGCAGGGTTGCTAGTTTTCAGCTGTAGTCCGTGAGCTAGATGTTTAAGCCAGAAAGAAACCGAAAAATAGAAGGACATTAAAGCTAATATAAAAACAATTTAAAACATATTCTGTACATTCACTCACTAGGCATTTGTGCATCTATAAAAGAAAAACAGTGTACAGGGACAAATCAAAGCCCTTACATGTATAAGCACCGTACAGGCAGGCACACATATACATAATCATAATCACATAACCACATAATCACAACCAGGCTAGTGGGCAAGGATATGGGGGCTGGGCTGCGACGTGACTTGCTAATGGTCACAGACCACAGTGTGGGGCTAGACCGTGTTGGATTTTATATATCAGGCTGGCATCTTTGAGTTTCAGCAGCTTAGCAGGGCAAGTTATATAGTCGTACTGGCGAATCGCGTCTCGCTCTTTCGCCATATTGAGATATACCTCATCTCCAGTACCTACTGTACTTCATTAACGAAAACAATGCACCCATGCACTTGACCAGGCCCCGCCCCAGTGTCCCCCTATAAGACACCGGGCATTGGTCACACTCGCCCTTCCTCTTTTTCGTTTTCCATCATGGACGTGCAGTGCATTCCATGAACTAGCTGTTATGAAATGCAGAGAGAAATTGAACAATGTTGGGTTTTCGCCGGAGATTTTTCCAGCCCCTGGAATCTTCTCTGCACGTTTGAGTGTGTGTGTGAAGGACCTGAGTGTATTAGTACTGCGGATGTGTGATGGGATGGTGTTCCAGATCGAGAAGGCTGATTTACTAAATTCGCTTTTCCTCCCTGGGATGATGGAATTTCCCTCTAGCACTGTTCTGGTGAACCTGCTGCTTTCTGTTAAGAACTGTGAGAGAGGTGGTGGGGCTAGACCGTGTTGGATTTTATATATCAGGCTGGCATCTTTGAGTTTCAGCAGCTCAGCAGGGCATGTTTTTGGAGGATGGTACAGTGGTGGTGGTGGTGAAAGGGTTTCTTGTCCCACACCTTCAGGGCCTGTTTATGAACTGGTGTCAATGTGGTTTTGCAGGTCTGAGACCAGCTGGTTATGCAGTATGTCAGATGGGACATAATTACTGAGACATGTTGAGGCAGTCTCGGATGTATTTAAAGTTGTACGGCCTGTGTGACTTTTTTTACCTGCTTTTTGAAGGTGAGGTTTGAGTCCAAGGTTATTATGAGGTATTTAAAATCTTTGACTACTTCAAGCCTCTCCTTTGCTGCAAACATGTCTGGGTCAGGTGTTACAGATGATCTTTTTTCGAAGAACATGCAGACTGAACATCCAAACTTGATATGCATGACCTTGGTGGGCTCTAGGTCAACTCCTGAAAAGGGGGTCAATGTCAGACCTTGCAATCAAAAGTTAGGGGGCACACTGAAATTATGGCAAGGGTTATTAGCCCCCTAACTTTTGATTGCAAAGTCTGACATTGACCCCCTTTTCAGGAGTTGACCTAGAGCCCACCAAGGTCATGCATATCAAGTTTGGTCAATGTCAGACCTTGCAATACACTGTAAGGCACTGTAAGGCTACAGCCCTGCCTCACTTCCAGTGATGAAGCTAAGCTATGCTAACGGAGCGTCTATTCCCAAAGCTAAAATGCACGCACAGAGACAAAAAATATATGTATCTTCTTGTCTAACTGCAGGGAAGATGTTAAATAAGCTAATTTCCCAAAATGTTGGAGTTTTCCTTTAAGTTCTAATATTTTTCCTGTGTTCTTTCTGTCTTTCCCTGTCAGTTTCTTTATGTTATTCCATATCATCTTACTATTTCCATTTGCTTCATTTATAATGCCAATAAAGAGAGCTGCCTTTGCCTGCCTCAGTTATCTTGTTCCTCTGTTCCTCAGGGTTGTAAACCTACGTTTGTCATGTTCTTTTTTAAACTTGAGAGCTATTTTAAGGGCCTGATCTCTATCTTTCATTGATTTTCTTATACTGTCGTTTATCCAGGGGAGGGTGCTCTTTTGTCCACGTTTTGATTTAGTTTCTTTTAGGAAACTGTTCATGGTGGTCTTGATCGTGGAGAGGAACAGGTGACTGTCCATTTCTAGATCTGCTCCTGTTAGTATCGTACTCCAGTCAATTCGATGTATTGCTTCATCAAAGCCACCTTGATCAGCCTTTGGTATTGGTATTTGTTTTTTGGAGGTAGACAGAGTATCTATTTTTGGATAGTTTTCTGGATACTAGAGTCAGGTTATGATCGGATAGGCCATATCTTCTCTGGTTTGTTGCTGAACACCAGATCGATTTGGGTCTGGGATTTGGTTGTTATTCTGGTTGGTCCTTTGACCATCTGCACACAATTTTATTTGGTTGTGAGTTTCTTGAGAGCTTGTCTTCCATGTTTATCTTCCCAGTTTATGTTGAAGTCTCCCATTAGGTGTACTTCTTTATCAAGGTTACATTCTTTAAGTATAGAGTTTAACTGTTGATACATAACAGTGCTATTTAATGCAGACTAGTAGTCGGTACATAACAGTGCTATTTAATGCAGACTAGTAGTTGGTACATAACAGTGTTCAGTTTTGAATTAAGATAATTGTTTGGATTGTAACGTCTCATGCATTGTTAACGTCGGTAGCAAGTTTACATTTTTCATATAAACCACGCCAGGCCTAAATAATAGGCCTACATTTGTATTCTAAAATGTATTCCATAAGGACGTGTGTAAATAATAACACAGAATCAGACAATATGGAAAATGGTCACGAGAGGCCGCTTTTCACGAACTCCGCCCACAACTCCCCAGCTCTCCCAATAATGATGACGTTGGTTGTGCTAAAAAGTCCTCTGCATCCTACTTCCAAACCCTAGCTTTCCACCCTCGCTGTTCAGTTTCTGCTGCCAAGTCTGCATATCTACTGTAAGCTTTTTTCCTTTCATACGCCTCCTCCCAAGGCACGGTCAATTCTATCAAATAAACTAACCGCTGACTACGAGAGAATTGTACTCCCAAATCTACTTGCATCTCCCAATCAGTAGCTCCACGTAGGTGCCCTGACTCATGCCTGCTTAAAAAACCTACCTTCTCTACATTTCCCTCCCTCACGGATAAACTGAATGGCTGCGCCCGCCATCCGATTACATCCTGAATTCACCTGTACTCTTCTACTTTCAATTCCTACCGCTTCCTCAAATCCTGGTTATGTCTCCATGTCTTCAGAAAGACTATGCCTCTATGCTGCCGTCTCTGCACACAGTGGACACGACGGGTCCCCATCTCCCCACTGGTTAAGTTTCTGTGGCGATGGCAGCACATCATAAGTAGCTCCTATCAGGAATTGTAATAAGATTTTCCTCCATCCTCCACAGGTCCTTCCAGCTTGTCGCAGTACAGTACCTGCTCCACTATCAATTTCCTCCTGTTTTACTCCATGCTGGCTTCCCTGAGCTGGGCCCCAGCCCGCCCCCCCCCCCCCTAAGAGCTGCCTCTGCTTCCTGTACTGCCTGTCTTGGGTTCCATTTCCTCCCTCTAGTTGCATTTGGGACCAAATTACTAACTACTATATATTCTGTTCTCACCTTCACACACTTAACCCTGCAAGGCCCCCAGTTGCACATGTGAACCTTTTGTATAAAAAAAAGGGTATAAATCATTTGTTTTTCCTATTCTTTTTTTCACATATACATCATCATTGAATCATATTGTTTAGTGTTGCAATGTCATTGGCCAGGATATTTGCATATAAGTACCCCCCACAGAGGCAGGACACTTCACAACTTCAAAATCATTGAAGAACGAACAACTCTCTCAGAAAAGTAAGTAAAATGCCTGTAATAATTTTTTGGGTGACCATTAGAATGTCTAGAACATGTATATATGTTATTATATTGTGAAATATATATATTATTATATATTGCAATGACATACATGGAGGAAGACCCATTTCTCTATTATTTCCTGTATCTGAGTATGTGTTTTCTAAGTATTCCTCGACCTCTTGATTGCCGATGACACAAATCGATCTCTAAACAATGTTTGTATGTCTCCGTAATGGTATGATTCTGGCCTGGTAGGTTAAGCCACCGTTCGATGCAGTTTCTATATCTATCCCACCGTGTCTGTGTAAAATCTTGTACACGTTCTTTCTGAACAGACGTGAGATGCATATAACATTGTTTAGAAACCTTTTTGCAAACTTTAGTGTTTTTTGTCCATTTTCGTCCGTAGCGTTAGTCTGTAGATTTTGTTGTCGCCCGACGGCCGTATCTGTGAGGTTTTGCCCGCTGCTCACTACCTTTTCTCTGTCTTCTTTAAGCCTACTGTTAGGAATTCCCTACTCACTCTCTCTAGCCCCCACCCTCTCGTTCCTTACCCTTAGTGGCCACACCTGTTTGATATTCTATTATCTCTCGCACCTGTGGTGGCAGGCTAATTAGTTCCCCTGTGGGCTTTAAATACCAGGGCTCTTCCCCTCGTTTCGGCGTGGGGTCGTGTTGTATTCATGCTGAGTCATATTCTCTAACATCTAGACTCTTTCGGGAGATCCTCTGGTCTACCAATGCTGTAAGATGGATCTCTCCAGCCTTGAGATGTTTGCTCCAGTCACCAGCGCGCAACGCGCATCTTCAAGGGCTTTGGCCACCTGTCGCCGTTTGCCTGGAGGGAGACATTGTACTGCGCTCTCTAATTCTCTACGGGAGGTATTCCAGTGTTCCACTCCAGACCAGCGCGCCAGATGCGCTCAAGCCTTCGCCACCTGCCGCCGTTTGCCTGGAGGGAGACACTGTACTGCGCTCTCTAATCCTCTACGGGAGGTATTCCAGTGTTCCACTTCAGACCTTCGAGCTTGGCACGCTCCTCCGTACCAGCGCACTGACGCGCATCTTCCAGACCTTCGAGCTTGGCACGCTCCTCCGTACCAGCGCACTGACGCGCATCTTCCAGACCTTCGAGCTTGGCACGCTCCTCCGTACCAGCGCACTGACGCGCATCTTCCAGACCTTCGAGCTTGGCACGCTCCTCCGTACCAGCGCACAGACGCGCATCTTCCAGACCTTCGAGCTTGGCACGCTCTCCAGACCTCAGCGCGCCGACGCGCATCTTCCAGACCTTCGTGCTTGGCACACTCCTCCTCGCAGACGCACCCCGAGGCGTCTCTCGGTTCCGACGCGCACACCAAGGTGTGGCGCGCACTCTGTTCCTCGGCTCCGACAGCGGCTACCCGGTGGACAACGCCCTCGCCACCGCCACTGTTCCGACGCGCACACCAAGGTGTGGCGCGCACTCTGTTCCTCGGCTCCGACAGCGGCTACCCGGTGGACGACGCCCTCGCCACCGCCACTGTTCCGACGCGCACACCAAGGTGTGGCGCGCACTCTGTTCCTCGGCTCCGACAGTGGCTACCCGGTGGACGACATCCTCGCCACCGCCACTGTTCCAGCTCCCTGTTCCGACGCGCACACCAAGGTGTGGCGCGCACTCTGTTCCTCGGCTCCGACAGTGGCTACCCGGTGGACGACATCCTCGCCACCGCCACTGTTCCAGCTCCCTGTTCCGACGCGCACACCAAGGTGTGGCGCGCACTCTGTTCCTCGGCTCCGACAGTGGCTACCCGGTGGACGACATCCTCGCCACCGCCACTGTTCCAGCTCCCTGTTCCGACGCGCACACCAAGGTGTGGCGCGCACTCTGTTCCTCGGCTCCGACAGCGGCTACCCGGTGGACGATGCCCTCGTCACCGCCGCTGTTCCAGCGCTCTGTTCCTCGGCTCGGACAGCCAGCCACCCGGTGGCGATGCCCTCGCCCCGTTGCTGTCCCTGTACCTTTACGCATACGCCTGGGTGAGTTTTGATTGTGATGTCACTCACTCAGCGTAGTGCCCTTGCCCCCGTTCCCGTTGCTGTCCCTGTACCTTTACGCATACGCCTGGGTGAGTTTTGATTGTGATGTCACTCACTCAGCGTAGTGCCCTTGCCCCCGTTCCCGCTGCTGTCCCTGTACCTTTACGCATACGCCTGGGTGAGTTTTGATTGTGATGTCACTCACTCAGCGTAATGCCTCTTGCCCCCGTTCCCGCTGCTGTTCCTGTACCATGACGCATACGCCTGGGTGAGTTTTGATTGTGATGTCACTCTCCCAGCGTATTGCCTCCTTTAGTTCTCACTTAGTTATTAGTTTGGACATTTCATCTCCCACTCTGTTTTGTTCTCTCGTGGATATTATTTTGGACATTTCATCTCCCACTGTGTGTTTGTTCACACGAAGATAGTATTTACTTTGTTACTTTGTTATTTGGACTGTTCTGCATCTGCTCTGTTTTTTCCCTTTGAATATTAACCCTCTCCTCTGTTCTGCAGAGCGGCCCAGATGTTTTCCCACCAGTCCCCAGTTCCTCCCTGTCCCCAGCCCGCCTCCGCGGTTCTCTGTCCCCAGTTCCTCCCTGTTCCCCAGCCCGCCTCCGCGGGCCTCAGTCCCCTCTGTCCCAAGTTCTCCCCTTCTAGTTCCACCTAGTCCCTAGTCCTCTATCCCTAGTTCTCCTAGTCCCTAGTCCTCTATCCCTAGCTCTTCTAGTCCCTAGTCCTCTTTCCCTAGTTCTCCTAGTCTCTAGTTCCTCTGTTCCCAAGGCGTTCCCTTAACCTTCCCTTAGGCGTTCCCTTAACCTTCCCTTAGGCGTTCCCTTACCTTCCCATAGTGTTCCCTTTTCCTGCCCGCCTCTTAAAGGCACCTTACCTTCCCCTCTTGTGTTATTCCAGTGTTTTGTGTTTTCTCCCTTAAAGGGACAGTGCCCTTTTTCCCTGTTCTAAATAAATATCAGTTTCTTGGCAAACCATCATACCTGTCTTGTGTTGTGCGATTGGGGTCGGTTACAAACCATAACAGTACGACCCCACCAAATCGACGACCCCAGCCAGCACAGACGGTGTATGTTGAGTTTGCCTTTTTTTTTTTCTTGTTCCCTCTAGCTCCCCTGTTAGCCCTGTTAGCTCCCCTGTTAGCTTGTTAGTCTCCCCTCTAGCTCCCCTGTTAGCCCTGTTAGCTTCCCTGTTAGCCCAGTTTAGCTTCCTTGTTAGTCCTGTTTAGCTCCCTTGTTAGCCTGTTACTCCCCTGTTTAGCTTGTTAGTCTCCCCGGTTAGCTCCCCTGTTTTGCTTCCCGTTTTGCCCTGTTTGACCCCCCTGTAGCTAGCCATGCCCTGGCAGCTAACCCAGTCCCTCAGCAGAGCCCCTGTCTGCTAGCTTAGCCCCGGCTGCTAGCACAGCCTCTATGTTTATGCAGCCCTTGCTGCTGGCATAGGCCCTGTAGCTAGCCATGCCCTGGCGGCTAACCCAGTCCCTCAGCAGAGCCCCGGTCTGCTAGCTTGGCCCCGGCTGTTAGCACAGCCTCTATGTTAATGCAGCCTTGCAGCTGGCATAGGCCCTGTAGCTAGCCAGGCCCAAGCAGCTAACCCGGTCCCTCTGCATGGCCTCCACTTTTTTGTGTAGTTTTTCCCACTGCTAGGACTGCCCTTTCAGCTAGCAAGGTCAGTTTATCTCACACAGCTAGGACTGTCCTTCCAGCTAGCTTGTGCTCTCATGCTGGTCCAGCCCTGTCTGCCAGCCTAGCTCCGGCAGCTAGCGCAGCCTCTATGTTGATGTAGCAGTACAGCTAGCATAGGCCCTGTAGCTATCAGTGCCCTGGCAGCTAACCTTCCCTCTGCTAGCCCTTTCCCGGTGCTTCCATGGTTACCCCTTAGCTACCCTGCTTGCCCCTCAGTTCCTCTAGACCAGTTGCTCTAGACCAGTTCTCTAGACCCAGTTCCTCTAGACCAGTTCCTCTAGACCAGTTCTCTAGACCAGTTCTCTAAACCAGTTCTCTAGACCAGTTCTCTTGCCCAGTTCGCTAGACTAGTTCTCTAGACCCAGTTCCTCTAGACCAGTTGCCCCTCTGCTACCCTAGTTACCCCTCGGCGACCCTGTTTCTTTTGCTAGCCCCACTCTTGTGGTGGCTTCCCCTGCTGGCTTGGCCAGTACCTCTTGTTTTGCCCCCTGCCACTCTGTCTGTATTTGTTTTGGGTCGCCGGGTGGCTCCCGTTGAGGGGGGGGTACTGTGAGGTTTTGCCCGCTGCTCACTACCTTTTCTCTGTCTTCTTTAAGCCTACTGTTAGGAATTCCCTACTCACTCTCTCTAGCCCCCACCCTCTCGTTCCTTACCCTTAGTGGCCACACCTGTTTGATATTCTATTATCTCTCGCACCTGTGGTGGCAGGCTAATTAGTTCCCCTGTGGGCTTTAAATACCAGGGCTCTTCCCCTCGTTTCGGCGTGGGGTCGTGTTGTATTCATGCTGAGTCATATTCTCTAACATCTAGACTCTTTCGGGAGATCCTCTGGTCTACCAATGCTGTAAGATGGATCTCTCCAGCCTTGAGATGTTTGCTCCAGTCACCAGCGCGCAACGCGCATCTTCAAGGGCTTTGGCCACCTGTCGCCGTTTGCCTGGAGGGAGACATTGTACTGCGCTCTCTAATTCTCTACGGGAGGTATTCCAGTGTTCCACTCCAGACCAGCGCGCCAGATGCGCTCAAGCCTTCGCCACCTGCCGCCGTTTGCCTGGAGGGAGACACTGTACTGCGCTCTCTAATCCTCTACGGGAGGTATTCCAGTGTTCCACTTCAGACCTTCGAGCTTGGCACGCTCCTCCGTACCAGCGCACTGACGCGCATCTTCCAGACCTTCGAGCTTGGCACGCTCCTCCGTACCAGCGCACTGACGCGCATCTTCCAGACCTTCGAGCTTGGCACGCTCCTCCGTACCAGCGCACTGACGCGCATCTTCCAGACCTTCGAGCTTGGCACGCTCCTCCGTACCAGCGCACAGACGCGCATCTTCCAGACCTTCGAGCTTGGCACGCTCTCCAGACCTCAGCGCGCCGACGCGCATCTTCCAGACCTTCGTGCTTGGCACACTCCTCCTCGCAGACGCACCCCGAGGCGTCTCTCGGTTCCGACGCGCACACCAAGGTGTGGCGCGCACTCTGTTCCTCGGCTCCGACAGCGGCTACCCGGTGGACGACGCCCTCGCCACCGCCACTGTTCCGACGCGCACACCAAGGTGTGGCGCGCACTCTGTTCCTCGGCTCCGACAGCGGCTACCCGGTGGACGACGCCCTCGCCACCGCCACTGTTCCGACGCGCACACCAAGGTGTGGCGCGCACTCTGTTCCTCGGCTCCGACAGTGGCTACCCGGTGGACGACATCCTCGCCACCGCCACTGTTCCAGCTCCCTGTTCCGACGCGCACACCAAGGTGTGGCGCGCACTCTGTTCCTCGGCTCCGACAGTGGCTACCCGGTGGACGACATCCTCGCCACCGCCACTGTTCCAGCTCCCTGTTCCGACGCGCACACCAAGGTGTGGCGCGCACTCTGTTCCTCGGCTCCGACAGTGGCTACCCGGTGGACGACATCCTCGCCACCGCCACTGTTCCAGCTCCCTGTTCCGACGCGCACACCAAGGTGTGGCGCGCACTCTGTTCCTCGGCTCCGACAGCGGCTACCCGGTGGACGATGCCCTCGTCACCGCCGCTGTTCCAGCGCTCTGTTCCTCGGCTCGGACAGCCAGCCACCCGGTGGCGATGCCCTCGCCCCGTTGCTGTCCCTGTACCTTTACGCATACGCCTGGGTGAGTTTTGATTGTGATGTCACTCACTCAGCGTAGTGCCCTTGCCCCCGTTCCCGTTGCTGTCCCTGTACCTTTACGCATACGCCTGGGTGAGTTTTGATTGTGATGTCACTCACTCAGCGTAGTGCCCTTGCCCCCGTTCCCGCTGCTGTCCCTGTACCTTTACGCATACGCCTGGGTGAGTTTTGATTGTGATGTCACTCACTCAGCGTAATGCCTCTTGCCCCCGTTCCCGCTGCTGTTCCTGTACCATGACGCATACGCCTGGGTGAGTTTTGATTGTGATGTCACTCTCCCAGCGTATTGCCTCCTTTAGTTCTCACTTAGTTATTAGTTTGGACATTTCATCTCCCACTCTGTTTTGTTCTCTCGTGGATATTATTTTGGACATTTCATCTCCCACTGTGTGTTTGTTCACACGAAGATAGTATTTACTTTGTTACTTTGTTATTTGGACTGTTCTGCATCTGCTCTGTTTTTTCCCTTTGAATATTAACCCTCTCCTCTGTTCTGCAGAGCGGCCCAGATGTTTTCCCACCAGTCCCCAGTTCCTCCCTGTCCCCAGCCCGCCTCCGCGGTTCTCTGTCCCCAGTTCCTCCCTGTTCCCCAGCCCGCCTCCGCGGGCCTCAGTCCCCTCTGTCCCAAGTTCTCCCCTTCTAGTTCCACCTAGTCCCTAGTCCTCTATCCCTAGTTCTCCTAGTCCCTAGTCCTCTATCCCTAGCTCTTCTAGTCCCTAGTCCTCTTTCCCTAGTTCTCCTAGTCTCTAGTTCCTCTGTTCCCAAGGCGTTCCCTTAACCTTCCCTTAGGCGTTCCCTTAACCTTCCCTTAGGCGTTCCCTTACCTTCCCATAGTGTTCCCTTTTCCTGCCCGCCTCTTAAAGGCACCTTACCTTCCCCTCTTGTGTTATTCCAGTGTTTTGTGTTTTCTCCCTTAAAGGGACAGTGCCCTTTTTCCCTGTTCTAAATAAATATCAGTTTCTTGGCAAACCATCATACCTGTCTTGTGTTGTGCGATTGGGGTCGGTTACAAACCATAACAGTATCCTCGCAACAAAGAGAGCTGCTATTGGTCGAGCGCAAGATACGTGACCGAACTCGCACCAATTACGTCAAATAAAACTCTGCGGTGACCAAGTATCCGTTCGCGAGGAAAGATCTAGTCCACGACTTTAAAATTATGATTGCGCAAAAGGGGCTAGTTTGTCAATGGAGAACTTTTTGTTCCTAAATCTACACCAATATATCTTTCACCCAGAGTGAAAATTGTGTAGTCCGGGGAGGTGGGAACGGGATGAAACGATACAGCCTTCATCTTACGGCCTAATGTGGAGGAGAGAAACCTTAGAAGGGCTGTTCAAGGCGGCTGGGTGGCGCAGCGGACATTGCGCTCGTCACCAACGCAAGAGAAACCGGGTTCGACTCCGGCTGTTGGCGTTGCCTCCGGCTTGGGCCAGTCGTCATACTAACTCAATTGGCAGAGTTAGCGGGTGGAAGTCGATGGGTGGTAATCTGGACGTTGTGGAGAGCGACTCCTACAGGTCAGTTGGGGGACGCCTGCACAGCAGAGACAGGAAGTAGCGGGGGTAGTGTGAGCCTCCCACACGTTACACCTCGCCAATGAGAGTCCAGGCTGGCAGGCGAAAAGATGTGACAGGCTGCCTCCTCGTGTATCGGAGGGGACACGTGATGCAAGGCTTCTATCCTCCCTACAACCGGCCAGTGGGGGGCATATGCAAGCAACATTCAAGACAGGGGATGGGAGAATTGGCACAGCGGGTAATTGGGATGGGAGAAAAAATTGAAAAGGAGGAGAGAAAAAAGTGAAAAAGGGCCGTTCAAGGGGGGACCTCCCTTCTTAGATATCGGTGATAGTAGTGTTGCAATAAAACAGGCGAAACATTGGTGTCATTTTGATTTATTGTCGGTCAGCTGAGCCTATCAACGTTCTGAAGGGTTATCTGAAGTGCCTATTTATGTTCAATTACCCTTTGATTCTAATGATCCATTCTATTAACTCATTGGACGCCACGCAGTTGAGCATCGTTTGTACTTACCACGCCAAGCTCTAAGAGATAGGAATAAGTGGCAGTGTTTGCAGGGCTATAACTATATTCTATATTATAGCTATGGATACAATACTATGGCCCATTTGACCTCGACTATCTATCGTTCAATATGTGAAAAAGAAATATTTTTTTCATCCATACATTCCCGTTTTATACCGTGGTGAATATGAGTATAGTTTTAGAGTGATCCTGTCTAATCCCAGAAAACGACGCTATGCAGCAATACGTGCATTTCACTAAAAGCGTTGCCGTTTCTCGCCTGGGCACACTACTATTTCGAAATGAAATCTATATTATCGGTATTATGTTTCATCATGAATGCATGAAAGGGGGGGGGGGGGGGGGGGGGCGTTTTTTTATGCTTTGATCGTCACCAACGGCATACCTTGTGGAGTAACGTTACACACACATGTTGTGATCGAGGTGAAGTCATGGTTGGATCACAGCAGGATTGATACCATATAGCCCTTACCTTCACTAAGATGTACCCCAAAAAGAATATTCCAATTATCTGATTGCGAGTCCCAGTATATTGGTGTCCATCGTGTCTCCAACATAATCCGCCACACATCATGCACCGGGACCATTTGACACTTCTCAATCTGATCGGACAACCGATCCACTTGCCCGACAAAGAAAAGTCTGACCGAGATATTTGATCGACGCACAGGCCAAGATATAATGTTTCAAAGGGTGCTCAATACTGCCACTTGGGTGGATGTGGCCGGTATTGCACTTTGGCATTCTCAGATGATTCCCCATGTTAACCCCGAGTCTGTGTGCCTGTAATTAATGGAAATATCGAATAAAAGAAATAACGATGAAATCCCGACTATACTCGGGTTTTCGGGGGTCCTGGCGCTCAACGCATGGCGAGATAACCCGACTATCATCTGGTCTGGCATTCAAAGAGTTAAAATGAATACATGAATTTACTGAAACTGAACATTTGAACTGAATTTAAACTGAAACAGAAATTAACAGGGGGGATCGAATTTTTTGAATATTCGGTCTTAACCGTTTCTGCGCCAATGACAAGTATACTTGTTATAGCCCGCCAATCGAATAGCGGCTCGTTGTTGTGATCGTTATTTCTTTTATTCACTATTTCCATTCATATTCATCCAGCAAGGCTCTGGAAAATCTGGCACTCTGTCTGAGATCGCAACGGCCCGATACCGCCGCCTGGTGGTATTCGGCCGATGTTGCACTTACTTTCTGCACAAAGCTTGCTCTGTGCGTCAGTGAATGTCGTCGCGGGCGCAGTTATCTTGTAACGTGGATCCAGATAGTGGAGTCGAGTGCATTGAATCGCCTTCGAGGCGCAAGGATCAATATGCTTTTGGAGCTTATGGCGTCGGCCAAACGGAAATACGATCTAGCAGATGGCAATAAAATAATTGGAATATTCTTTCTGCGGTATCATCGGCCAGAGGTAAGAGCAATCTATCGTTAATTCCAGCTTGATTGTCATTTCTTTCACTGCAAACGATCTGATCAACGTATGCTGCTGTACTAACGAAGGCCGTTATTGACAATCAATTAATCATAAACGACCCCCCCCCCCCCCATTTCCTGCATGCATGATGGAACATAATATATACCGGTCATATGCATTTGAATTTTTTATTGTAGCGTGTATAGGGACGAAATGCAACTAGGAATAACATGAACAGCATGGAAAATATGATTGCATTGTATACAAGGATGGTAAGCATGGTGGTTTTTATTGCTATTATCAAGATATAGCAATATAAGACATTTTATTATCTTCTAGAAACTATAGTTATGGTTAGGGTTAGTGTTACGGGGCCAGATGTATGGAAATGATGAACCTTAAAAGTTAATTCTGAGCTACTAAATTAGTACATTGAATAAATGTAACACATTAAGTGAATTCAATAAAAGCGAGTGTTTGGAATGACCTGGCTACCCACAATGCTGAGGGGTATTGGAAAGGAGAGAGGAAAGATTGAGAAGAGAAGAGAAGAGAAGAGAAGAGAAGAGAAGAGAAGAGAAGAGAAGAGAAGAGAAGAGAAGAGAAGAGAAGAGAAGAGAAGAGAAGAAAAGAGAAGAGAAGAGAAGAGAAGAGAAGAGAAGAGAAGAGAAGAGAAGAGAAGAGAAGAGAAGAGAAGAGAAGAGAAGAGAAGAGGAAGAGAAGAGAAGAGAAGAGAAGAGAAGAGAAGAGAAGAGAAGGCAAGAGGGCGGGCATGCAACATCACAACAGCCAGTTGATTGACACATGCCAAAACCAATCCACAGCAAGCAAAAACAAGCCTTGTTTCAGCAACACAGACACCATGAAGCACAAAGCAAGACAGCAACACAACGTGGATACACACACACACACAGACACACACACACACACACACACACACACACACACACACACACACACACACACACACACACACACACACACACACACACACACACACACACACACACACACACACACACACACAAACACACACACACACAAACATACACAAACACACCACACACAGACACACACACACACACACAGACACACACACACACACACACATACACACACAGACATACTCAAACATGCACAAACACACACAGACACACACACACACACACACACACACACACACACACACACACACACACACACACAGACACACACACACACACACACACACACACATACACACACAGACATACTCAAACACACACAAACACACACACATACACAAACACACATACACAGACACACAAACATACACAAACACACACAAACATACACAAACATACACAAACACACAGACACATACACCACACAAACACACACAAACAGACACACACAGACACACACACAAACACACACACACAAACATACACAAACACACACATACACACACATACACACACAAACACACACAAACAGCCAAGCAAAATAAAAGAAATAAAAAAGGTTGAAAAAGTCTGTCATCTCAACATTTCTGTCTCATTAAAATGATTAATTATTATTGAAAGTATTTGCTTTCAACAATGTGATAAAGAGTCCCTCTGGAAACTCCTTGATACAATACGTATGTTAACATTATGTCCTTGGAGGGATATTCACCTACTGTAGGTATGTTAACGTGTGTCTTTAAAGAGATATTACACCCATTTTAATCAGAATCATCATCAACAGGAAGTCAGTGTTTTT
>NC_140168.1:103503224-103530724 GCF_963971535.1 Notolepis coatsorum | reverse complement strand
GGCCCACATCAAACACCTGTGCAAAACCTCATTTTTCCACCTCAGGAACATGGCCAAAATACGTCCCAGATGCTGAAAAACTGGTCCACGTCTCCTCCAGGCTGGATTACTGTAACGCACTTCTCATCGGGATTCCTAGCAAGAGTCTCTAGGCGCTCCAATACATCCAGAACAGCGCTGCTAGGATCCTGATGAGAGTGCGTAAGTACGACCACATCACACCCATCCTCCACTCACTTCACTGGCTCCCCATCACCACCCGGACTGAATACAAAATATCCCTTCTGAACCATCAGTGCATCCACGGAAATGCCCCCACACCTCAAAGATCTCCTCACCCCAGAACCCTCCACTCGTAACCTTCGCTCCGCCAACACCAATCACCTCCGTCCCCGCAGGACCATGCTCTGCACTATGGGTGACCGGGCCTTCTGCTCGGCTGCTCCTCGCCTGTGGAATGCCCTCCCTGACTACTAGGCCGTATGGTGAAGGCTGAGAAGTGGCTAGAAAACGATTCCCGTTCCCACTTCGGCGGACTACACAATTTTCACTGTGGGTGAAAGATATGTTGGTGTAGATTTAGGAACAAAAAGTTCTGCATTGACAAACTAGCCCGTTTTGCGCAATCATAATTTTAAAGTCGGGACTAGATCTTTCCTCGCAAACGGATACTTGGTCACCACGGAGTTTTATTTTACGCAATTGGTGCAAGGAAAGGTCACGTATCGGTCGCTCGACCAATAGCAGCTCTCTTTGCTGCCAAGTTACAGACAACAAGAGATTTGTGTAAACAGTAGGAATGGAAGCAAGTGCACATCGACGAGTACAGAAGAGGACGAAAATGGAGAAAAACCACCTTCTAAAGTTCACAAAAAGGTTTATTTTTTTTTACAGCTTTTTCTGGCCACGCAGGACCGACAGAGGAGAGAGGGAGAACGGGAGGAGAAGTAGGGAAGACATGTGGCAAACGACCGCTTCGCGACTCAGCGCGCTATGTGGTGTGCTACTGGAGCACCCCCCGCAAAAATCTTTCTAAACAATGTTATTATGCATCTCACGTGCATTCAGAAAGAAAATGTACAAGATTTTACACAGACACGGTGGGATAGATATAGAAACTCCATCGAGCGGTGGCTTAAATTGCCAGGCGAGAATCGTATCATTGCAGATACATACAAACATTGATTAGAGATTGAGTTTGCCAATGTTGCTGGAGATGCTGGTTTTCATGCTACAAGCTGATCTTACCATTGTGGGCAGGGACATCAGCTTGTACACAGCACATGGAACGCTGTGTCACTGTGTGACTGTAACTAACAGGGACATCAGCTTGTACACAGCACATGGAACGCTGTGTCACTGTGTGACTGTAACAAACGGTTCACACACTCTCTGTGCTGTTGATGAGCTAACATGGGACCACGAGGAATGTGACACCAGGGTGTTTATACACACACAACACAGTGGCGGCTCTGCCACTAGGGGCGCAAGGGCGCCGACCCACCTGCTGTTTAATCAGAGAAGAAGAAAATAAAACTTTTTTGTTTTTTGTTTTATAGCCCTATAAATAATATAAACATGTTTAAAATTAATAATATTTACTCATTTTAAGTATGTTTGTATTTCCAATGCACAATATAACGTTATTATCTAAAATAAAAAAACACTCGTTTTCCTGAGCAGGAAGTGACGTTTTTTTTATTTATTTTTTTTTCTCGTATTTCTCGGCCCGGGCTAGACGCGATAGCGCTCTGAGTGCGCGTCACAGTTTGATCGCTGTATCCGTCACAGCCAATCAGTGCATAACGCGTTGTGCGTTGAAATATGACTATTATGTTGGAATCCGGGCGCAATTTGAAGCGGTCTAGCCAGTAGCGTCAATAATTTCTGTAGCCGCATTTCGCGGAGACGCTCTCTGATTGGCCGACGCCAGTATTTTTTTCCGTAGCAGAATTTCACAGAGACGATCTCTGATTGGCCGAATCCAATTTCTAATGTTCCAATTCTAGCTTCCTAGGTTGGTCCGTTGGTGAGAGATAGTTGTGTTGTTGTGTTGTTGTGAGATGCAGGCAGCAGAGCGTGCCGTGACCAGTGATGCCACAGATTACTTGTAAAAGTAATCTGATTACTGATTACTGATTACTCCTTTAAAAAGTAATCTAAGTTACTTTACTGATTACTTGATTATCAGAGTAACTTAGTTACTTTGAAAGTAACTAGGTTACAAAGTCATTCCCCCAACAGTTTTTTTTTAAACGCTTTATTAAAAGTGCATAAATTGTTTTTAACTTGTTTCTCTGCACATAACGTAAATTGTTAAACTAGTGCTTCAGCTTCTGTACCATCAAGTATGGTAAAGCAACAGTCTATGATGCTCACAGCATTAGAGCAGCCAGCGGTTTTACAAAACCAGTGTATCACATCTAACAAATGCAGGCTGAACTATTCAATTATATCAACTGTAACTATTAAATTGTTTTTATAAATGTCTCTCTATAAACATACAATCAGTCTCTCTTTAACATGTAAATTAACTGTAAATCTGGCAAATAAGAGCTTTTGCTCTGCCACCATCAACCCTCCTGTACCTAGTCGAAGCGTCGGCTAGAATGAATGAATGAATGAAAACTTTATTTAACAGATTGCAGAATGGGTACAATACAGTACGGCTCAATACATACAATTGTTAAGGGGATGCAGACCTGAGAAAGACGTTTGTCTTGTTTCCATCAGGGTCCCCCATTTTCAATTCATATAGACATTTATGACATACACAACATACATGACATTTATGGCATAGGGACATATAGGTATTTAGTACTGATACATTTGTGATGTGACATAACGGTATTCAAATATACAGTACTGTTACCCCTAGATCCTGACAGGTTGTGTTGTGATTCCAGATGCTTTCAATGCAATTGGATGTGCTGTTTTTAGTGGTAGACAGAATTTTGTTTCCTCCGCCGTGAAGTAGTGACTGAGGCTACGTTTAGACGAGCGTTTGGGGTGGAATTCTGAACAGAAACCGCAAAAGTCATCTTGCGGTGTTTCACTTTTAATTTTGCCAAGCGTTTTTGGGTGGAATTCTCCGACGACGGAGCCCTGCTGTCACACGATTGGCGCATATGTCACATGACGTGCTGTGAAGACCCGCCCTACTCTGCCTCTGATTCGCAGACTGTGGATGGGGAATGTGATTGGACTAAAGCAGAGTCACTCACAGACAGAGGGACCAGTCACGCCGCGGGACACATTCTTGTATTTAACCCTTTCACTGCCACACCACGTCACTCCCAAAAGAAAAACAGCTCAAAATGTATTTTTGACTGTCGAAAACTAAATAAAATACTGCATTCCGCCTGCATTATGAATTTATGATGAGATAGTAACGAAATAGTAATGCACAGCCACTTGGACAAGTAACTGCAATCAGATTACTGGCTTTTAAAGATTAACGCGTTAGATTACTATTTTCGGGGAAAAGTAATCAGATTACATCACTGGCCGTGACTGCAAGTTCTTTAGACGGTTAAGCTTAGGCACTCTTTCAAAGTTGGTTAAGGTTAGAGTTTGTCTTAGAGCATGGCGATAGAACGCCAGGTAGTTTGCAGTCTGTTCGACGTGGAAAAATGGACAAAGAAATGTACTTGTGTTGTGCTAACAAGCTAACACTTGGCTAACAAGCTATATGGCGGATGCAGTCTGGAGACAGTGGACAGTGGTCTGGAATACATCAACAGTGGATTATACACGTTTATCAAGCTCTCCTGCCCTGGACGTTTCAACTAAACAGTGAGTCTCTCTCTCTCTCTCTCTCTCTCTCTCTCTCGCTCTCTCTCTCTCGCTATACACAGCTGTCTCCGCGAAATGCGGCTACGGAAAACAGTATTGACTGTGCTTGCTGAGACGATAATTAATAGGCTAGCGATTCAAAACGCTGAACTATAACATTAATTTAGCTGCTGCTGATGCATAATGAATGAATGGTGAGTTGTTTAAAATGACAACATACATGTGTTAATTATTTGATTTGATTGATCCGAGAGACAGAGAGAGATTGCTCCAGAGCATCTCAGAGCATTACATTTTCAACTCGACCTATTAACGTGAACTGCGACCCACAAGGCACCAGCGCCAGCGGCCGCCACAACATGATGCACAGATCTATAAAACTAGTCATCAAGAGCCCTGAAGCAGATGTGGCAGTGATTGCTGCAAGTCTGCAGGCAGGACTGCCATGTAGATTGTATTTTTTTCCCAGGAGTTGGCAACAGAACAAGGATCATTGACATAGCTAAGGTGTCATCAGCCCTTGGCACCAATGTGTGTTCAGCACTTATTGGGATCCATACCTTTGCAGGTTGTGACTCTACTAGTGCTTTTCATGGCAAGGGCAAGAGGAAAACATTTACTGTTGCCTGTGAAAAAAAGGACTACCTGACTGCATTTACAGAACTGGGTAACAGTTTTACCCTAGACCAGTCTACCTTTGATTGTCTTAGCAAATATGTGTGCCACCTGTATGGCCAGCCATCAGCTAAGAATGTGAATGATGCAAGATATAAAGCATTCTGCATGGCATCATCGGCTTTGCCAGAACTCTCTATGCCCCCGACAAGGGGGCATGTTATACAGTAGTAGTGTGATTTGTTTGTATTTGTTGAGATCAGTTTGACACTGATCTCTCCACACACCTCACTGTTTACTCATTTTCCCCTGTAGTGTATATTGTATATGTATATTGAATATTCCTCTTTACTTTACTTTTTACTTACTTTTTTGTTACTGTATGAAGCACACTCTCAGGGGCTCATACAGAAACAAGCATTTCATTGTAAACTACCTGTATTTGAATGAATGTGACGAATAAACCTCTAGAATCTATTTTTGTACCTGCATTCTATTTTATGGAAAATAAAAAGGTTAATCAGTAACTTATTGATTTGTAAATTGTTTGACATTATTCAAAATTAAGGGGATGGTGTAGTGTCTTGATCAAAAGTGTGTGGGTCTTATTTTTGTCATTATTTGATTTGATGTTTTTTATTTTCGTGTCTTACATCCAGGTGTATGACCAGCCCATATGGGCTTACAAGACACATAAACAATAAGTATATAATAGTATACTTGAGGTGCGGCTGGGTGGCGCAGCGAACATTGCGCTCGTCACCAACGCAAGAGACACCGGTCTCGAATCCGGCTGTCAACGTTGCTTCCGGCTTGGGCCGGCCGTCATACTGACTCAATTGGCAGAGTTAGCGGGAGGGAAGTCGAAGGGTGGTAGTCTGGTCGTAAACAGCGACTCCTACAGGTCGGTCAGGGCGCCTGCACAGCAGAGACAGGAAAATGGCGGGGGCATTGTGAGCTTCCTACACGTTACTCCTCGCAAATGAGAGTCCGCGCTGGCAGGTGAAAAGATGTGACTGGCTGCCTCCACATGTATCAGAGGGGACATGTGATGGGATTCTATCCTCCCTACGACCGGCCAGTTGGGGGCGCATGCAAGCAACGATCAGGACAGGGGAGGGAGAATTGGCACGAGAGGAAATTGGGATGGGAGAAAAAAAACACAAAAAAATTAAAATTAAAATTAAATAAAAGTAGATACAAAAAAAATAATAGTATACTTGACAAATTATGACATATAGACCAAGATGGCCACAAAAAAAAGAAAATACAACAAAACGTAACATAACACAAGCTGTAAGCAATGTACGTAAACAATGTATGTAAAGAGGAATTCATATACAATGTGTTTTGTCGGCTGTTCCATCTCCCCGTCTCCCGAAGTCCGTAACCTGGGCGTCACCCTCGACTCCACACTTTCATTCCACTCGCACATCAAATCCGTCACCAAGTCTGCCTTCTACCACCTCAAAAACATCTCACGTCTCCGACCCTCACTCTCAGATTCTGTGGCTGAGACCCTGATCCACTCATTTATCTCCTCCTGGTTGGACTACTGCAATGGAGTCCTGTTCGGGGGACCCAGCAAAGCCCTGGACAGGCTCCAGTGTGTTCAGAACTCAGCTGCCAGGGTTCTCACTCACACCAAGCCCTGGCAGCACATCACCCCCACCCTCATCCATCTCCACAGCTCCCACTGGCTGATTGTGTTAAATGGGCATATGATATCGTCTCATATCGATCGCAGGCACCTGAATCGCATCGTATCGTGGCAGACTTTGATATCGGCAAATATCGTATCGCTGTCCAAAGAATCGATATCGTATCGTGATGAGACTGGTGATTCCCACCCCTATATGCAACATGAGAAAACGGTCTCGATCTGCAAGCCATTCGCCTGCAGCTCGCAGCTCTTTTATAATCACATGTATGTATGTTGAGTGGTTTTGATTTTGAACATGATTCATTCATTGCGCACTATAGTTTCAGAATGAGAATCCATAATGCAGCTGTGACAGATGGTCCTGCAGCTAATTCAGTGTGTGTGTGTGGCGGGGGGGGGGGGGGGGGGGTTAGGAGTGGACACAAGAGCTATTATTCACACCTGACTGCCACAGTGTTAAGATGCTATAGGAGTGAGCTCTCCTCTTCCATCACCACTGCTCCATTATAAGGAGCTGGCGGGGCGTTTCTGTATGTAAATCCAGGTGTAAGAGAACGCGCTTCCAGTTCAAGAATGAGTGACGATATAATATAATAATAATAATTAGGGATGCTCGATATTGGGTTTTTTACCGATACCGATATACCGATATTGTCCAACTCTTAATTTCCGATACCGATATCAACCGATACCGATATATGCACGCCCCCCCCCCCCCCCCCCCCCCACAAAACGGAATATTTTCAGGTAATTAACATTACATATGTCTTGTTGTGGAATTAACATAACATTATGCATACTTTTGACAATAAATAAAATCAGAATTTGTTCTTACTTGCTTGCCTGGGTAAATAAAGGTTATAGAAATGTAAAAAAAATTATAATAATTTGAAAACCAATACCGATATTTTCCGATATCACATTTTAATGCAGATATCGGCCGATAATATCGGTAGGCCGATAATATCGGACATCCCTAATAATGATAATGCAGGACTTTTAGACGTACTTCATTCAGGAGTTCGCAGCTGCAATCACAACAAGCTGCCTGCTGCATCATTAATAAACAATGGAATTTGTTAAATTCCATATATTATTTTAAAAAAAAAGTATTTATTTAAAATTATTTAATTCCGAGGATGTCTGTAGAATTTATGTTATTACATATATGGCAGTTCCTGTTTACTTTGTGAGCCAAAAAGTGCAGAAAGTACAAAGTAAAGTACTACGTAATCATCAGGCCATCAAGGGGGGGGGGGGGGGGGTTCCTCTTTAAAAACTTTAAAATGTTATTTAGAGGAAACTTATGAGAATGTTGGTGCAATGAGTGTGCTTGAGAGGTAATCTACCAAACTCAAACATGCTTCAACTCTCGAACTGTAGTTATATAAAATAAAAAAAATAAATAAAAAATTGTATTGTGTCTCTCAGTCATTTCACCCTGGCGACTTGTAGGCATCATCACCAGACTGGGTCAAATATCCGCATGACTAGAACAAAGTCCGCACAGTGAGGCAGTGAGGTGTCTTCACACCTTCAGTATAGTATATGCCTGACTGCCGAGGTGTTGCCAGACTTTAGATAATGCTCAAATAGTTTATTCGTAATATGCAACGTGAGAAAACAGCTTTGCGCCGAGTACCAGAGGGATAACCATTTATAGGCCGTTTGTGTTATTATGAGTTTTAATAAAATCATGGAACATAATTGTTTGTCCATCTACTGTTATTCAGCAGCAGGCTATTATAGATAGAATAGAATATAAATGCTTTATTCGTCCCGAGAGAAATGTGGCACTATATAAATCGCTCACAGTACACAATAAACATTTAGGGAGACAAAACAAAAACTCACAAATAAGAATAACAATAAGCCTAAGAATAAAATACGGCCCAGGATATACATTTCCTATGTTACATTCTAATATAAAATATGCAGTAAAAATATACAGAAATATACAGTAAGTGTGAATTTGTACTATGTCGGTTTAAAAGTCCAGGGCCCTCCTTCATCAACGTGATTTACGCACAGATATGTGCTTAAGCTGTGCGTACGACCATTTCTAAGCAGAGTGTGGGATTCATCAATTTCAACTTGAACTTGACTTCGTGCTTATATTTACGCACAGCTCGGACCATGCGTACCTGGCGCCCGTTGGTAGAATATATTATTACAACAAGGAAATGAGCTTCTGTGCATTAGTTTCAACACTGGCATGTTCTGTATGAACCGTAATTCATTATAGTTCATTGTAAAATGTTAACAGTAGTGTAATTATGGTCAAAACCCTATAAATAGCATTTGGAATAATAGATCTTTCTCTCAGAATGAATGCAGCATGGTTTATATAGCGTTATCGGAATATACGGGGTGTACTGACTGACTGCGCTCCGCGTAGCTCAACTCGTTATTATTTTGTGCACAGACCGCAGAAACACGGGAACGTTTTGATTATATTTAAAAGGCTTTACGTTAAACGAAACAAGTGGAATTTCGAAGCTGTAAGCAGAATACAAGTCATATGAACACCCACGATATAGTGTTCTTCCCCCTTTTTACTGTATAAGAAAGAATAAAAAACGCATTGCAATGACACCAGATAGTGGACAGACTATGTAAATATGATGATGGGATTCAAGTTCGCGTTTTTGTTGACATGCTGTCAGAGTATGATATCTTAATCAAACATTCTAGAACATTTGTCGTCACAGATCATGTCATAATAGAACATAGGCTACATGGCATGGTCCATCGTGATATTGTGTAGACTGTTATTACTGTACCGGTACCACCCATTGTGACAACAGCCTTGTGAGTCCCGCTGCCCGCACACAAACATGATGGAATTCAAGTTCATGTATTGAAAGGCAGGCTACATCATACATGGCCGTGAGATTCATTGTTCGTATATGCTCTCGTATTATTGTTTATATAGGCTACCCAATACTGACATCAAAATAGATTGTATGCCTCTAGAAATCATATGCAGCAGGTAGAAAATTTACGGAAAATCCGTCGCGATTTGGAATAAAATTGAGGAGAACTTTAATCCCTGGGTATTAATCAAACAAAACGGGAAAAGGCAGTCATATTCCAGCACGGTCTTTATTAGTGTTTGCGCTGCCCAGGCAGCAATGGTTAATAGATATCATATCCGACATCACCGTACGTGTACACGTCTGTCAGCCTGTCACATAACACGCTTCCCTCGGCTTAGTCCATTTTTCCACATTTCATGGGGGTGTCCATTACCGTATATGGTTAATCGGGGCGGTTCTGGTATGCAAATACTTAAAACAGTGCACAAGACAGGTGTGCGTAGAACCTGTGTACGCACGTGTGATAAATCCCGTTTTTTGTGCGTGCACAGATTCTAAATTCTGTGCTTAAGTATGGAAATAGAACATAAAAGGGACCTGCATATATATCTTATTGTGGTACTTCACTTAGGCAGTTCTCAGTGAGGTATAGAAAGTCCAATCTTTGGAATGCAGCTGATCCTATGCTGAGGAAATCCATCTCTGCTTATTTTTAAAGCAAACTACAAAAAAATGCTCATATCCAAAAGTAGTAGATAGATAAATAGGTCATACATGTAGGTATGCATTTGGTTATGTGGGTGGGTAGGTTTGTAGGCAGGTGGGTGGGTTGTTATATATTATTATGTACACAGTATATGCATGTATGTACTGTGTGTATGTATGTTTGTGTTAACACGAATCTTTTGAATGTATTCTGGTATTTTATAATATGCATATTTTTGTATTTTTGTATGTTTGATTTTATAAAACAGGGGAAGTTCTTGATAAGCCTCTAGGCTTCTAACTTCTCCTTCACAATCGTTATAACTTATTATGTATTGTTTTTACTTCTGTTTAACTGTGTTAATAAACAAACAAACAAACAAACAAACAAACAAAAGTAAAGTAAAAGTCAGGAAGATAGTACTGTCACCCTGTGCTCAGTGATGCAGTGAGGCACAGTGATGCGTTGTAAAGTCTGATGGCTGTCGGAATGAAGGACCTCCTGTGCCGTTCAGTGCTACAGTACATCTTGATTGTCTTAGTCTAGCAATGAACGTGCTCCTACTTTCAGCCAAGTCTGTGTGTAGTGGGTGGGAGGGGAGGGGTTGTCCCTGATGGCATCTTAGCAAGGCTAGTGGATAGTGGTTAGGACAAAAACAGAATCAGAATTCATATATATATATATATATATATATATATATATTTTAAGTATTTTATGAGCAAACTAAATTCATTAGATTGGACATTTGAAAACGGTCTCGGTCTGCGAGCGCGAACACAAGGCACCGGCTCTCTCCCCTCCCCTTAGAGACGAAAAGTAACCAGGTGTAACCCGAGCGCCCCCTACTGGTTGATACCGTTAATACCACCGGAACCCACATGGCAGGGGTAATAATAATAATAATAATAATAATAATAATAATAATAATAATAATAATAATAATAATAATAATAATAATAATAATAATAATAATAATAATAATAATAATAATAATAATAATAATAATAATAATAATAATAATAATAATAATAATAATAATAATAGATTGAATTTTAAGAGAGAAGCGCCTTTCTCAGACTCAAGGACACTGTACAAGGAAAGGATGGAAAAAAAAAATAAGAAATAAAATTGAAAAAAAAAATATATATATATATAATAAAATACACAAAAGATCTGTGTATAGTAACAACAAGAAAAAACAAATAAGATAAGAGATAAAAAAAATTAAAAAGGAGGCAAGTTCTGTCCAATTGGATGAAGTGGTTGAAATTAACAAACAAACAAACAAACAACAAAACAAAACAACAGAATCTGTGGCTTAAAAAAAGTCAGGGGTGGGCTACTTGGGAGCGGGGCCGTGTTGCGTGAAGGCAAGTGTGAACAGGTGGGTTTTTAGCTTGGTTTTGAAGAGGTTGATGGTGTCAGAGCCTTGGATGAGGGGGGAGAGGGAGTTCCACAGTCTGGGGGCAGCTGCAGCGAAAGCTCGGTCTCCCAGAGTGGAACGCCTGGTGCGGGGGATGGTGAGGAGGTCGGAGTTGGAGGATCGGAGGCCTCATGCTGGAGTGTAGGGGTGGAGTAGGTTGGTCAGGTAGGAAGGGGCCAACCCGTGCAGGGATTTGTAGGTGAGGAGGAGGATCTTGTAGGGGATTCGGTAGTTGATGGGGAGCCAGTGGAGTTTTTGCAGGGTGGGGGTGATGTGCTGCCAGGGTTTGGTGCGCGTGAGGACCCTCGCAGCAGAGGTTTGGACGTACTGTAAGCGATCCAGAACCTTCTTGGAGGCACCAAGAAGGATTCCGTTACAGTAGTCGAGGCGGGAAGTGATGAAGGCGTGAATGAGTGTTTCCGCTGAGGTGTCGGAGAGTGAGGGGCGGAGGCGGGAGATGGTTCTGAGGTGGAAGAAGGCGGATCTGGTGACAGACTTGACGTGAGGGTGAAATGAGAGGGTGGAGTCCAGTATTACGCCCAGGTTCCTTACCTCTGTGGAGGGGCAGATGGAGTAGCCATCCACGGAGAGAACAAGGTGGTCGATCTTTTGGAGGAGGGCTGGGGAGGCTACAACTATGATAGGGGTAGGCCGTCCTATGGGCTACATCTGTAAAATAATCAGATTAGTAAATCTAGTGCTATAGTTGGTGGTATAATGAGATAGGAGGGTGTAGATATAAGTCAGTAGTTTACCTAACAATGGTCCACATTCTCCAACGTGTTTGTTAAGTGCCTTTGTAATATATAAAAATATCGTAGCAACAGATCTACGGAAATCCTCCTCCGGATTCCTGAAAGCGTGAGAAGCGGTCTCCGTAACTCATCAAAATATTCGCAACTGGGTTCCCATGAATGTAATATGTCACTCATTCTGAAATGCACGTTCTCGTTAATTGGATTTGCATACAGACACGCCCCGCCAGCTCCTTATAAGGCAAATGAGGCACGTGGTTTGGCATTGCAAAGGTTTGGCATTGCACTGCACCATGGTGATCCATTCAACAGGTAGCGCGGAAGCGATTTGCGACTGATCTCAAAATGAGATTATATTCAAATGTATTGTTATTATACAGCACAAGTACAATGACTTAGTGAGACAGCCTCAGCGCGTGAACACACACACACACACACACACACACACACACACTGTATACGTGCAAAATGAATCGTTCCAGGAAAGTAGCCTTCTATTATTCTAATGACTTGTTTTATTAGGTATTATAGTAGTAAGTCCTACTGTAGAACATGATACATTAGCATGACATCTCATTTAGCAATGTCAACATCACTAACCGATGCCAGTCTGGTCTTCAAAATCCTCCATGGTCTAGCCCCACCCCCACTTTCAGATTTTTTCACCTCCAGCAGCAGGTTCACCAGAACCGTTGTACCGGGTGACGCGGCTGTTCCATTAAGGACAAGTACATTTAGCCAATCAGCCGTGAGAGCTGCCAAGACCTGGAACGCCATTCTAAGTTACATCCGCAATATATAGAAACACACAGATCATTCAAACACACTTTCAAAACATGGTTAAAGCCCAACATCCAGGTTAAACCCTACTGATCAATTATGAGTAGTTTACATCATTGGTATATAATTTCATTATTTATTTTTTTTCATTTGACACCGGAAATGCCACTCCGAAAGAGTTAAAAAGGTCCACGCACGAATAACATGCACGCGTGAATCAAAAAAGCTTATCAAACGCTGACGTCACTACAGGTGCATATTAATGAGCCGAATCTAAAAGCTTATCAGACGCTAGCACGGCCGTGACGTCACTTCAGGAAACGTATGCCTTGCCCGTCCGGGTCATAGTACTACTCGATATATGGCGCTGGCTAACGTTAGCATTATGTCTACTGTCGTGAACCATTTGAGATCGGGGCATGTAGATCAATGGTGGCCCACTCGGTGCATCACAGTTAGCCTATAGCTCCGCCGTCCCTGCTACAGTCGGGACCACTACACTGACGTTAGCCTATAGCTCCGCCGTCCCTGCGGGTGGTTCTCTCCTCTTTGTGTGCCCCCGTCCTCGCGGGTGTCCTGCGGAGGAGCTTGTGGACGCGACAACAGCGGCGGCCGTAGGGTGTTTGAGCCTGTAGCGTTAGTTAGCTCATAGCTATCGTGTACCACTAGCCTTTACGGGCTCGAGCACCCTACGGCTGCCGCCGTTGTCGCGTCCATGGGCCCCCCGGCAGGGCACGCGTGGGGACGGGGTGTACAGAGAGGAGAGAACCATTTTGGGTCGGCCGTTCATGCCGGCCAGCGAGCCGGATGTCGGGATATGTTGTTAGCACAATAGCTACCAAGCTAAGCTATGTTAGCTACTAACGTTATAAACACAATATGTACAACGACACAATGATTTACATTATTACAAATATGGTAACGTGGTTGTGGCTTTTACAAATAGTGGTTAGCTTTAGAGATGGATGGCTATAATCACGGAGCAATAGTGTTAGGTGAAACAGATACATTTTCATTCGGCTAGTAGTAGCAAGCATATATCTATGGTAGCAAGGCTCTCTGCCTGCAGTGCCTGCCACTAGCTGTGTGTGACTCTCAGCGCCCCCTGGTGAGCCCCCTGGTGCCCTGTACCTGTTGTGACGAGATCATTTCGATTACACACGCACGTTATGAACCATTGATTAAAATATCCATGTGCGTGGTGATTGTGTTGGGCAGACAAAATGTTTGATAAAAACGCTAAAACTGGGTCAATTTCAATACTTTTTTTTCCTTCTTCATGAAAGTCACCGTTGGCCTAGTCCACATTGTTTATTGAACAAAAATACAACATGAAGGTTGGCCTTTAAGAAATAACTAGGCAGCATCACGCTGGATTCAACCTGATAAAATGTGTCGGAGGGTATGGATTCTTACCTATCTTGATGTGATTTACCTAGAGATATCTACCGCACAAATTATAGGTGTTAATGAAGCCAGCATAGCAATCTGGTTAGAAGTGGTGGAGAGGATAAGTAAGGGATAATGTATAGCTACGAGGTCATTGTCGCTAAATAATTGACCGACACAGAGTTTAAAATACAGAGGCGCAGCGCCGAGGTGTTTTAAGCGTCAGTGAAGGTCAATTATTTTGCGAAGATGACCGAGTATAGCTATACATTATCCCACTTATTACATGGCTAACTTACTAACAATATACCTAATTCATCGACAAGACTAGATCAAATGAAGACGCAGTTGTTCTGTGGCTCTGTCAGCCCAAATAAAGTGATTATTATTATCGGCAGCCGGCAGGTCTGTGGTCTCTGGTCTGATTGCATGACTGAGTGCAGCTGTGCATATGCTGAGCTGCACTGAGGCAGTGTTGTAGTGGGCTTGATTGCGAACAGCTGCGCACAGCGGTCATTATTGTCCCACAGAGGTCCGTTATTGTGTGATAACGGACCTCTGACGCGCGCTATTGACCAATCACAAGCAAGCATTTCGGCGAATGTGAAAACGCCATGTAATAAAGCATTATATGAACTTTTAATCCTTGGTATCAAGCGGAATAATGGATGTATTCAAGGGGGGTCCGGTGGGGGAGGGAAGAACGAGCAAGAGCATATATGTGTTGTATTGTATTGTAATTAATCTGTGTATATCTTTAATCTTTAATCTACATCTATTTTAATTTTAAAAACCAGGCTGTCATGATTGTTAGTATTATGTCGGTAATAGCCCTGTGATTTATAGTGGATTTCTACTGTAAATGTTTGTATGTCATGTCAAAAATTAAAATTTAAATAAATTTGTTCACAAATTTGTTTTAAAATTAAATAAAACGATTTGAAGAAATAACTAGGCCTACACATGTGAACACAACAGCCCTGCAGAACTCTAACCCCATATGCTTGCCTGTAGCTAATATGTAGTATTATTGTTTGTTTTTACATTGTCTGTACATGTCTGATGTATTTTGCATGATGTGTTTTTAACCTGTTCTTAATTAACTTTATGGTATATGTTATGCTTTCTTTTTTAGCGGCTTTTAACACCAGGCCCAGGGACACCAGTCGTAAATTTGCTTTGGCTAACACTGTCTCACACATTTACTTTATGTTCATTAATGTGTGCTGTCCCTGTTCAAATAAAGTTCAAACTGAAACTGAATACTGAACGACTGCACGATTGGCTCTTGACAAGCGTGCAGTCGTTCAGTATTGACATTACTAAATGAGATGTCATGCTAATGTCAAGTTCTACAGTAGGACCTATAATACATAATAAAACAAGTCATTAGAATAATAGAAGTCTACTATTATTACTACGGGCCGCACTTTGCCCTCGTCTGTCGGCTCCCGGCTGTATGTTTTGCCGTGCAACCAATAAATAGTTGGAAAGGTCAATTTGCCGCATTTCGATCGTCACCACACTCAACCTGTTGCGTGCTTCGGGTCTCGAGTTACAAGTACAAATATCCGGCGAGCGTCATTTGACGAGCCGTTCGGGCGAGTGACCACGTCCGGTGGTGAACGGTCCTGAACTGACCAGTCACTGCTAATGGCGAAAATGATTGCCCACTGTTGTAAAAGTAAGGAGCAAATATTATATTTCATTGTGTTCAAACCTCTGTTTCTCTATTACATTAGCACTCAAAGTGATTTTATTTTATTTCACAAAGTGATTGTGTAAGAAACTTCAGAATGTTACCTTTCAAAAGAGACCAGACTCATGCATGTACTATAAGTATAGAGTACAGATGAAGCAATGAATAGTCAAACCTCTACTGCTCCTCTACCACTCCACTCCAAACTGATTTTGTGACTCCTATTGTTCTGCACCGGGCCAGATCTCACACCTCCACTGCCTCCCACAGGCTGGGGAGATTTTCATCGTACATTTTTATTCGTCCCAAATGTCCCAGCCCCATCCGATTTCTTAGCTGTTTTCACTGTTTATTTATCATGCATTGCAACACTAATATATGGTCAGTACCCCAAGTCAGACTGCCCATATATACAAATGATCTTGGGGGTCTGAGGGCAGTAGCCCCCGACCCCCTCCCTGGGGAAGCACTTAAGTTAAGTACCCTTCCTTTGTTTACGTTTAGACCCAGCCACCAGCCCCCGAAAATTATTACCTGAGTGCTAGTTCTAAAGTGACAGAGGAGTGGCAGAAGGGACCTGAATCTGAATAATAAATCGCAAATTACTTTGGGTAGGCAATCGTCAGGCATTGTATGCTAAATGTGGGGTATGCTTAAGGTTAATCAATAAAACGAAAGAAGTTAAGAAACAATGCCTAAAAGTTGCTGTGTGGAGAATTGTACGGTGAACAAGAAAGACAATCCGGAGATTGGTCTTTCTTTAATCCCTAGTCAGCCATAGTTAGAAGGTCAACAGCCAGCAAGGTACTGATATAGCCATTTTTAACGTATCGTAACCTGCCACTCACATTCCCACCACAAACATCCCCCCTCTGATGCAACATTCCAATGCGGCTCCCCATCCTTCAGACTCCTTCTACACATGCGCATGGGGAGTAGGTGCTGAAAAAGTGACTATAGCTCGGCCGGGGAAGTTCAGATCGACTTGGGGCTGGTCTCTCCGTGTTCAGGAGACTCGGCCGTATACAAGTCTATTGGATCATGTCTCCAACACCCCCCCAGGGCTCTACAGTGCGACCATTTCACTCACAGTTGCCCCTAAAAATTGATTTGTGCGAACCGGAAAAATTATTTAGGAGTAATAGCTTTGCGTAGTGGGCATGTCAACAGTGTCGACGCATGATTGTCATTTCATAATAGACATAGCAGCGCGGACCTTCAATTTTAGAAGGTATGACATCTAGCTATTCAGCCCTGCGTTCGACAGCTCTGTGACAACTACTCTCGCGAGTCACGCTGTTTCTATGTAAACTCCGCAAGCAACGGGTCCATTGGTCTAACATGCTTTGCATCCTCGCCATTCCTGTATGCCCACTTCGCGCGATAAAAAACGAACTAATGTTATATGCTAACAGCACGCTAACTAAGCTAACCGTGAACGCTAACCTGCGAACGCTAACGCTAACTAAGCTATCCCTGGGAACGCTCAGAGGCATCCAATAGTGACATAATGGGGTGGGCTGAGTCTCTCTCTCTCTCTCTCTCTCTCTCTCTCTCTCTCTCTCTCTCTCTCTCTCTCTCTCTCTCTCTCTCTCTCTCTCTCTCTCTCTCTCTCTAAAACCTATTTAATTCAAAAGGAAGATATTGATGGACATTAGCTATAGTATAGCTCAGCAGCTGTAACAGAATCATTTTATAATTTTTCTAGAAACCTTGTATGAATGAATGAATACACTATTATTGCGTTAATACTAGTGTTTCCTGCATCATATTGACCATTGTTCTCCTGTATGTCGGACCTCACCCCTCCAGCCTGCACCCCCACCTACGGACCTCACATGGACACACGTCACCCCCTCCTCTCACTCCCTGCTATATTCACTACCTGCCCCCTTGTCATTCTCTGGGTTTTTATTAAATAACCTAAACCGCTTCATTCTCCTGTGTCTTGTGTTCTGCTCTTGGGTTCTATAGACACCCCCATAACAATTCCATTACCTTTCCTGCACAACATTCACTATAGGACCAATCTAACGCCAGCTCACTTTAGCAGTCTGGGATGGCTCAGGGTGGAGGAAAGGGTATGTGCAATAATTGGTGGTATGTGCTATTGCACAGATGATTGTCCGTTAGTATGCGCACACACACACACACACACACACACACACACACACACACACACACACACACACACACACACACACACACACACACACACACACACACACACACACACACACACACACACACACACACACACACACACACACACACACACACACACACACACACACACACACACACACACACACACACACACACACAGTATGATATGGATGTAATAAATCGTTTTTTAATCAGGTTTTATCAGGTTTCAGAGCATATCATAGCACTGAAAACGCTCTCGCAAAAAATAACAGCGATCTCAGGCAAAAAAAAGGTCTCGATTAGGGATGTTCGATATTGGCTTTTTTACCGATATCCGATATACCGATATTCTCCAACTCTTAATTTCCGATACCGATATCAACCGATACCGATATATGCAGGGTCCCCCCCCCCCCCCCCCCTAAACGGAATCATTTCAGGTAATTAACATTACATATCTCTTGTTGTGGAATTAACACAACATTATGCATACTTTTGACAATAAATAAAATAAGAATTTGTTCTTACTTGCTTGCCTGAGTAAATAAAGGTTAAATAAATGTAAAACATAAATATATATTTTTTTTAAATCGATACAGATATTTTCCGATATTACATTTTAATGCCAATATTGGCCGATAATATCGGTATCGATAATATCGGTTTTACATGATTGACCATCATATCCTAATCCATCGGCTTGAGAAGTTAGTGGGTCTGTCTAGCTATGTACTGGACTGGTTTAGAACATATATCAAAGGAAGAACATACTCTGTCAGGCTTGGAGATCATGTGTCTGAGAAACACAACACGTACGTTGGAGTTCCCCAAGGGAGCTGCCTGGGGCCACTGTTGTTCTCACTATACATGCTGCCGCCGGAGGACATCATTAGAGAGCACAGTGTATGTTTCCATAGTACATCTCTGCTAAACCCAATGACACTGCAGCTATTAACTCCATTACTGCCTGTCTTTTAGCAATAAATTATATAAATTTAATTAAAACTAAACAAGGACAAAACTGAAATCCTGTTAGTTGGCCCTGTATCAAAAAGAGAAATGTTATCGAACAATATGGGTAAACGTACTCCCTGGATTAAACCCAACGTTACAAGCCTCTGTGTTATTCTAGATTCAGACCTAAGTTTCAAGTTGCACATAAACAAGGTGACAAAACCATAATGTTTTTACCTTAGAAACTACAGTGCGACCATTTATGAATCAAAAAAGATGCTGAAACATTTATTCATGCCTTTATCTCAAGCCCGCTTGACTATTGTAACGCACTCTTTACGGGCCTCCCGAAAAGAACAGGCTCCAGTTCATCCAAAACTCTGCAGCTAGACTATTAACCTCTTAAGCCCGACGGGTCCGGTACCGGATCCAAATTTACATCACATCATAAATCAATCTCTCCAGACTGTATGACATAATGTTGCGGTTTTCTTGCAAATGTAGGCAAGAGTAAAGACCTTAATCCTGTAAAAACAGCAGCCATAGTGTATATTTTCAACAATACGTTTGTTTACAATAGTCTAAAGTGTTATTAGTGAGATTTTAGTTTATGGAATGTCTTCATAATTTAGCAAATATCCGGCATTTTGAATTAGCGTTGCGTCGCCGTTTGTAGTCAGATGACGAGAGGGCATCCAGACCTCTCAATGAGCGTTGAAATTAAAAAAATATATATTTCATAGCCGATTACAGCTTCCTGCAAGCAAATTACTTCTGTATGAATTTTTTTTCTCTCTTATTTCTTGGGATTCTCTATCACAAAACTGAACGTTATTGGCATAGATTGGAGCGCAGTTAGTGTGTCTACCTTCTGTGAACGTTTAGCAACAATCAGCATTGCAATCCGATCCAAAATGGCGGAGCCATATCCATTATAAGAATGGAACTGTACATACACTAGATTTCACTCACGGTTCTTGCTGCACGCCTGGAGATACTAAATCCAAATTGAACTCTGCCATTTGAAAGAGGAGATTGGCCCGATCCGTAGATCCAAAGAGTTGGCTGTAATAAGGTAATTTATAGGCCTGGTATCCCCTATACCAACGCCAGGGCCCTCAGATCGGCTGATAAGGGTCTCCTAACCACCCGTAGGTCCAATTTCAAGTCTAGGAGGGGGGGCATGCTTTTGCTGTCGCAGTCCGTGACCTCTGGAACAGCATCCACATGTCCATCAAATCTGCCCCCTCCATCGAGTCTTTTAAATCTAAACTCAAAACTCATCTTTACTCACTAGCCTTCCCTGACTCACTCGGACTCTTGCCTTGTTTGTTTTGACGTGTTGTTCTGTTTCCTTGTCTGTTCGTTGGTTGTTTATATTTTCTGTTTATTTTATACTTTTGAAGCACTTTCTTCTTTTTTCTTTAGCTATGCGACTTACAAGTGTGGTTGACAAGTGTCATGTCTAAATGTGCTATACATTTGATTGATTGATTGATTGATTGATTGATTGATATATTCTATAATAATATTTCAAATAGCATGTGTCCGGATGGCAGAATTCAGTACTGTATTTAATAGGGATGTCCCGATCCGATCACGTGATCGGAATCGGCGTCGATCACGTGCTTTTCAGAGTATCGGGGATCGGGAAAAAATAATAATAAAAATCGGCAGTCAAAAAAAGAAAAATTTTATTCAACAAACATGACCATGTCCACGTCTTAAACTCATACGGAGGCCTTAGTTTTGGTTTTAAATTACATATAATATATCATCATTAATGTATTTATTGTCACACAGAGCAGAATAATTTTCCACAACAAACACATTCCCCTTTAATTTTCACCGTTGCAACAAACACCCCTTTAATTTAGACGCTACACGCTACACGCGGCTCGACCACTTCACAACAACAACAGTACAACACGTCGCTCCCGAAACACGGTTAATATCCACTGACTTGAGCAGCTAGACTTAATGTCAGAGGTTTGGAACTAAGCATTTTAAAATAGAAAGCCAGTTGCAATGTTTGCAAGGAGGACAGCCGGCTGGAGGCGAAGTTTTCAGACAAACTTTTGGAGGATAACGTTACGTGACTGAGGATTATTGTCGCCGTTTCAGACCAGAATGGACCATTACGTAAGTCGAACACTGAATGTATACTAATGTGCAAACATATATTGAAACTTTTAATATTTCTCATATGAAGCAGAAGCACATTTCTCAGGGTGAATGTAATAACAAACGCCTCCGCGCTCGCGCCCCGCACTATAGGCAACAGATGGGCTTGTCTCGCTCTGCCAGTTTCTGACAAAAATGCGTCAAAATTGATTACTAATGTGAAAGATCGGATCGGAAACGATCGGATCGATAGATATTTAAAATCACATGCTCGGGATCGGATCGGAAGCAAAAAAAGGCGATCGGGACATCCCTAGTATTTAATCATCTTCCCTTTATTAATTTGCTTAGATTTCTTTTTTACACATGATCTCAAGAAGGTGCTGAACGAGCTCAGTGGTCGTTTTTCATGTCTGGTCATTTTTAGCTTTGGTGTTATTCACTGTCAAAGATGCAAAGAAAAATCATAATTCATATTCTCCTTTGTGTCATCACAATTTACTAAAGCCTAGTAACAGACACAATATTTCACAACATTCCATGAGATCCATAGATGTCCCTAGATACCAAGAGCATGCAAATGGACCTTGTAGAAGTGGAGCAATCTTCCATTTAGTAGGGGAGAACGGGGGACGTTGTCACACGGGTAGGTTGTCACATTCATTATATTTCACCACCAGAGGGTCCTGTCTCCCATACTTTGGTATTTAAATGTCCAGAATTGGGGTCAGAGTTCACCTACATTGTCATCGTTGGAGTGAAACAGCTGAACTTGAGGTGAGAGGACTTTTTGTGTTTTTCATGTCCATTTGTAAATATTCCGCTCCTCTGTATTTTTCTTCTAGGCTTTTACACAATTGGTTTATAATGAAACAATTATTACCCTTAAAAAGTGTGAAGGGATAGCTATAGTTTATATTGTTGTTAGCTAGCTAACTAGTTGTTAGATGGCTGTTAGCCTTGATGCTATCAAGACATTCCAGTTGGGGTTGGTCGTGGCATTTTCTTTGGGGTTGGTTGTCACATGGAGTGCCCAGACCCTACATTTGGCATCACTGTAACAAGTGAATGAGTGTTCTTCTTATTTTTTTGTATTCCTGTTTATGTTCATGTTAAGATGCATTAAGTTATGTATTTGTCAACTTGTCAATGCAATTAAACTTTCAAATGTAGTTCTGCCTTCTTGTCTTCTTTTTGTTGTTCTGTACAGTAATTCAGTTGTTCTGTAAGGTAATTCAGTTGTTCTGTAAGGTAATTCAGCTGTTCTGTAAAGTAATTCAGTTGTTCCGTAAGGTAATTCAGCTGTTCTGTACGGTAATTCAGCTGTGTTCTGTAAGGTAATTCAGTTGTTCTGTAAGGTAATTCAGTTGTTCTGTAAGGTAATTCAGCTGTTCTGTAAGGTAATTCAGCTGTTCTGTAAGGTAATTCAGTTGTTCTGTAAGGTAATTCAGTTGTTCTGTAAGGTAATTCAGTTGTTCTGTAAGGTAATTCAGCTGTTCTGTAAGGTAATTCAGTTGTTCTGTAAGGTAATTCAGTTGTTCTGTAAGGTAATTCAGCTGTAAGGTAATTCAGTTGTGCTGTAAGGTAATTCAGCTGTTCTGTAAGGTAATTCAGTTGTTCTGTAAGGTAATTCAGAATCATTCTGTAATGATTTTTTATTTTTACTGTATTTATTTACTGTATATTTTATTCCGTTTTTATTCTATTTTACTCTACTCGTATCCTAGGCAACTTGATTTGATTTGTTTTATTATTCTAATTCGTCACCTGTTCTGTCTAAATGTTTAAATGTTGAGAGATTTGCAGTGTCAAATTTCCCACGGGATAATAAAAGTATTTCTATTCTATTCTATTCTATTCTAAGGTAATCCAGAACGAACAAGTATAAAGAGCGAGGCACTGCTCTGGGCTTTCTTATTATTTATTGTGCCTAAGAAAGAAATACAACTTTAAGTGGACGTACTTATCGACGGTCTGCTGTAAGGCTTTAACCACGGCAGCGAGGTCAGAAGCCCCGTTCCCTCTGCGCAGATGGGTACTGATGAGGATCATAATATGGGGAGGACTTGTGGTTGAGACGGTGTAAAACAAGCACGGAACACCCTGCCCTATGGACATCATCATTATGGCTAGATCTCTAGAATATTTTCAAAAACAAGCTACAAACGTACCTCGCCACGTTGGCATTTTAATACACTCTGCTGCTTGGACATCCAGACTGTGATTGTTGTACTGTAGATGAGAGTCCTGTCTCCCATACTTTGGTATTTAAATGTCCAGAATTGGGGTCAGAGTTCACCTACATTGTCATCGTTGGAGTGAAACAGCTGAACTTGAGGTGAGAGGACTTTTTGTGTTTTCATGTCCATTTGTAAATATTCCGCTCCTCTGTATTTTTCTTCTAGGCTTTTACACAATTGGTTTATAATGAAACAATTATTACCCTTAAAAAGTGTGAAGGGATAGCTATAGTTTATATTGTTGTTAGCTAGCTAACTAGTTGTTAGATGGCTGTTAGCCTTGATGCTATCAAGACATTCCAGTTGGGGTTGGTCGTGGCATTTTCTTTGGGGTTGGTTGTCACATGGAGTGCCCAGACCCTACATTTGGCATCACTGTAACAAGTGAATGAGTGTTCTTCTTATTTTTTTGTATTCCTGTTTATGTTCATGTTAAGATGCATTAAGTTATGTATTTGTCAACTTGTCAATGCAATTAAACTTTCAAATGTAGTTCTGCCTTCTTGTCTTCTTTTTGTTGTTCTGTACAGTAATTCAGTTGTTCTGTAAGGTAATTCAGTTGTTCTGTAAGGTAATTCAGCTGTTCTGTAAAGTAATTCAGTTGTTCCGTAAGGTAATTCAGCTGTTCTGTACGGTAATTCAGCTGTGTTCTGTAAGGTAATTCAGTTGTTCTGTAAGGTAATTCAGTTGTTCTGTAAGGTAATTCAGCTGTTCTGTAAGGTAATTCAGCTGTTCTGTAAGGTAATTCAGTTGTTCTGTAAGGTAATTCAGTTGTTCTGTAAGGTAATTCAGTTGTTCTGTAAGGTAATTCAGCTGTTCTGTAAGGTAATTCAGCTGTAAGGTAATTCAGTTGTGCTGTAAGGTAATTCAGCTGTTCTGTAAGGTAATTCAGTTGTTCTGTAAGGTAATTCAGAATCATTCTGTAATGATTTTTTATTTTTACTGTATTTATTTACTGTATATTTTATTCCGTTTTTATTCTATTTTACTCTACTCGTATCCTAGGCAACTTGATTTGATTTGTTTTATTATTCTAATTCGTCACCTGTTCTGTCTAAATGTTTAAATGTTGAGAGATTTGCAGTGTCAAATTTCCCACGGGATAATAAAAGTATTTCTATTCTATTCTATTCTATTCTAAGGTAATCCAGAACGAACAAGTATAAAGAGCGAGGCACTGCTCTGGGCTTTCTTATTATTTATTGTGCCTAAGAAAGAAATACAACTTTAAGTGGACGTACTTATCGACGGTCTGCTGTAAGGCTTTAACCACGGCAGCGAGGTCAGAAGCCCCGTTCCCTCTGCGCAGATGGGTACTGATGAGGATCATAATATGGGGAGGACTTGTGGTTGAGACGGTGTAAAACAAGCACGGAACACCCTGCCCTATGGACATCATCATTATGGCTAGATCTCTAGAATATTTTCAAAAACAAGCTACAAACGTACCTCGCCACGTTGGCATTTTAATACACTCTGCTGCTTGGACATCCAGACTGTGATTGTTGTACTGTAGATGAGAGTACTGTAGATGAAAACTAGTTTATTGCACTGCACTATAGCACTATTTTACTGTCTATTCTATTTACTCTGTCTATTCTATTTTACGTTTTTATTTGGAAGCACTTTTTTTTGTATGTGTATCTGCCTATTTCATGATTTTATGTCTATATTATGTGTATTGATTGATTGATTGATTGATTGATTGAAAACTTTATTAACAGATTGCAGAATGGGTACAATACAGGACGGCTCAATGCACACAATTGTTAAGGGGATGCAGACCAGAGTCATCAGGGTCCCCCGTTTTCATTTCATCATGATCAGTGATCAGTATCAGTGATAATCAAACCGCAAACAAAGATGCCAATTAAGATGTTAGATCCTAATATGAAAAACGATGTGATTTAAAGTTATATGACTTACCTTGACTTTGTCTATGTTGCTGCTGTCTATTTTATGCTCATTTGTGTCTGCACTTTATGCATTGCTCTTGATCTGCCAATTTTGTGCACATTGTACAGCTGTGAGGCACTTTGAGCTGCAATTCTTGTATGAAAGGTGCTCTACAAATACAGTTTCTTATTTTATAGTGTTATCCCAGCCCAGGTGTATGTAATGGTGCATGTATCTAGGTGTATCTAATGTTAGAGAGGGCATGTGTACCTTTTTATTTACCCACTGTGTCCTATGTCTATTTTATAATGTTTTATGTCAGCCCTTTAGGGACGTGTGTTGCCAATTAGCTTTGGCTACAAACACTATGATACAGGCATTCTCTATCTATTTGTATCTGTTCCCTTTCAAATCAATCAATCAATCAATTATTATTATTATTATGATTATTATTATTATTATTATTATTATGATTGTGTTACTCGGGACTGCAACCCATATACCTATTTCTATGTCTGCACATTTACGTTTGAACTACTTTTATTGTCTTTTATGCCTACAATATTCTTATGTCTGCAAGCTATGCATTGTTTTATTCTGTCAACTGTGGGCTGATTTTATGGCCATGTTCATTTTATACAAATTGATGTGGGGCACTTTAGGCTGCGGTCCATGTGTGAAAAGTGATACTGTATATATACGTAGATAGAGTTATTCATATTTATTATTATTATTATTATTATTATTATTATTATTATTATTATTTATTATTATTATTATTATTATTATTATTATTATTATTATTATTATTATTATTATTATTATTATTATTATATTATTATTATTATTATTATTATTATTATTATTATTATTATTATTATTATTATTATTATATTGTAAAAACCGTATGCATTGAAATGTCTGTAAAGTCTCGACTTTAAAGAAAAATGAGGGTGACCTCAATACGTCCTTTCGAGATTAAATAATGGTGAACCGGTTCTTTAGGAAGTCCAAAGCCATTCAGATGGTCCTCAAGGGACACTGGCGCAGGGCCTGCGGGGGGCGGGGCTAAGAGAAGAGAGGATTCTGTTTCCCGCAGAAATCAGTCTGCTGAACTCTGATCTATTGTAT
This sequence comes from Notolepis coatsorum, assembly GCF_963971535.1. NCBI lineage: Eukaryota > Metazoa > Chordata > Actinopteri > Aulopiformes > Paralepididae > Notolepis > Notolepis coatsorum. The sequence continues at coordinate 103,504,587 of NC_140168.1, read as the reverse complement.
CTACAGGGTGCGATCTGCCGTCCTCCCTGTCAGCCTGAAGTGTGTTAGTCAGCGGAGTGATGTCAATCTCTCTCTCTCTCTCTCTCTCTCTCTCTCTTCCCTCTCTTCTCTCTCTCTCTCTCTCTCTCTCTCTCTCTCTCTCTCTCTCTCTCTCTCTCTCTCTCTCTCACAGCGGGTCCAGCAGAGTGATGTCCTCTCTCTCTATCTCTCTCTCTCTCTCTCTCTCTCTCTCTCTCTCTCTCTCTCTCTCTCTCTCCTCTCTCTCTCTCTCTCTCTCTCTCCTTTCTCTCTCTCACAGCGTGGTCCAGTAGAGTGATGTCCTCTCTCTTTCTCGCTCTCTCTCTCTCTCTCTCTCTCTCTCTCTCTCTCTCTCTCTCTTCTCTCTCTCTCTCTCTCTCTCTCTCTCTCTCTCTCTCTCTCTCTCTCTCTCTTCTCTCATTACAACTAGAGACACCTGGATAATTACAACAAGACACACCTGGATAATTACAACTAGAGACCTGGATAATTACAACTAGAGACACCTGGATAATTACAACTAGACACACTTGGATAATTACAACTAGACCACCTGGATAATTACAACTAGATACACACTGGAATTACAACTAGAGACACCTGGATATTACAACTAGACACACCTGAGATAATTACAACTAGAGACACACCTGGATAATACAACTAGACACACCTGGATAATTACAACTAGAGACACCTGGATAATTACAACTAGACACACCTGGATAATTACAACTAGACACCTGGATAATTACAATTGACACACCTGGATAATACAATAGACACACTGGATAATTACAACTAGACACACCTGGATAATTACAACTAGAGACACCTGGATAATTACAACTAGACACACCTGGATAATTACAACTAGAGACAATCGCCTGATAATTACAACTAGACACACCTGGATATTACAACTAGACACACCTGGATAATTACAACTAGACACACCTGGATAATTACAACTAGACACACCTGGATCATTTACAACTAGAGACACCTGGATAATTACAACTAGACACACCTGAGATAATTACAACTAGACACACCTGGATAATTACAACTAGAGACACCTGGATAATTACAACTAGAGACACTGGATAATTACAACTAGACACACCTGAGATAATACAACTAGACACACCTGGATAATACAACTAGAGACACTGGATCATTACAACTAGACACACAGATATAAAGAGAGACAGACAAGGTGAACAGATAATGACATGGGGAGAGGCAGAGCAGGGGAGACCAGTCAGGAATGTTACAGGATTAAAGTGTAGGTGTGTTTGATTTAGTGACCAGGCAGGCACAACCTCACTTTGGCACTCTGAGG